>NW_025224165.1:514255-863345 GCF_014066325.1 Apis laboriosa | reverse complement strand
AAAATATATATATATAATATATATATATAACTTATATGTATAAATTTTATTATATAAATTCTTTAAATATTTATTTATTTATAATTACTATTTTATTGCTCAAAATTTACATAAAATTTACATTTCGAATGCTGATTTAAAATATTCTTTTTATTCTTTAAGTCGAACTAATTATAAATATTGCACAAAAGGATATGATTATCACTCAAAGGATAATATTAACCCGCAATATTATAGGATTATATAATTATTTGTATGTAATTTGTATGTAAGCTTTGAATAAACTAATGGTGATTGATTCTAACTGTTTGTGGTTGACTGAATTCTGCCGTTTCTGATTATGATTTGACTGATTTTCGCGCTATTAAATGCAGTCTCTTTGATGATCTAACTGCGATTTTATCTACACTGTATTTGAATTCTAATTATGATTTGATCTTTATTTGAACTTTATTTCAATTCTATCTAATCTGATCTACGCTCTGATTTCCAATTGTGATTTTAAGAAATTCTCACAGATCTTATTCCTTCAATCATTATCTTCTGCAAAAATGCAAACAAGAAATTAAAAAGAATCAATGATCGCGTTGGAGAACGGTATTTGCGAGATTGCATCGAGTAGGGATTCTAGCGAGTGAGGATTAGGGATTAATTCTTGCAACTATAGTAATTTCTATATTTGGCGCATAAGTATGATTTGTAAAATGATTATTGTTATTATATCTTATGCTCTGTCTCGAATGATTGCTATTCAGAATTTAGAAAAAAAAAAATGAAGGAATTGAATCCTTTCATAAAACTGTTGAAAATACTAAAACTATAAAAAATGATATTCAAGTTAATCAATTAATTTTTATCTTTAACATACTATATATCTTGAAATCACTAGCGATTTCAATACTAATCGATAACGTTAATCAAACTATATATTTTATGATTAAATTATGTTTTTACATTAAATATTGTAACTGATATACAATATAAATGATATTAATGATATTAATATATTAATTCAATTTTATAAAATATCTCTAATAGTTTGCGTTTCCAGTTCCTGACATCAACTGATCTGCTTCCCCTTGATTGTTGATTGTTGTTTGGATTTACTATCTTCACATATGGACAGGATGCATTGGCTACATTCTGCCATTGGCTACTTAATAATGCCCCTAATGATTTTTATGGTGGCTACATACAGGATTTCTTCCAAGATGCAATTGCATGATTATTACCTATGCACCATTATAGAGGGAATAAATTTTCTTCTCATCTTATCATTATATCATTTTCATTATATGTAATTATTTTCTTGCAAAATATCTATTAAGCTATGTTGTTCAATGCTGTCAAAAATGCTGAAACATCTAAATTAATTGATATCAACCGAAGCAATTTACCTTGACTTCTCACAAATCATCGTTCGCTATTGTGGTCAGTACATCGTTGATCAAGAAATGAGTTGGAATCAAAAGATTTAGATCCATGATGGAATGAAGAATCGGGAATTCAGATAGATTTCATTTACATTACATTACAGCAAAGTAATACTATATATAACTCTTCGAATTTTTCTTTATAGTTCGTCGTAAATGATATTTAATGAATCTCACCATACGTCATCAAAATATGATACACGTGTACTTTGTATTTTTTTCAATGCATCCATCTTCGTATTATGTTCTTTCAAAAGCACATCTAACTTATACAACAACAAATTTCATTTCACGCGTTTATGAAATTTGTTCTCTGAAAATATTAATTCTCTAAGGATTATGAATCTAAATAAACAATTTAGAAATGCCTCAATGGTGTCTGTGGCCACCATAATAATAATAATATTCTAAATATGTGATTTTTATGATGAACATACAAAAATAATATATACATACATAAATAATATTTCACTATAGATTTTTTCACGTGTTAAAACGGATCCATATAGTTGAAACCAAAGTAGAAAATGGCCGTATGCCGCAGATGACTACTAACTGATCTATTATGCATTAAGTTAAGCTACTACGCATAATTTTAAGGATCAAGGCCTTGCTTTGAAACAGCGTATGTTTTTTTTTTCCTACGATTTACTATGATATTTTTAACTGAAGATTTGCAAGCTATGGGTCAATATCGTGCAATCTCATACAATGCTTTTATTGTCTGTAACAGTTTGATATATTCATTTCTTATTATTATTTCTATAAATAAATATTTGGAAAATAAAATTACGGGATGCTTTTTTTGAAATTGGATAATCTATTTTAATAATTTCAATTGTTAATTAATTTCTTCTCCAGAAAGTCTTTCGATTTAGTTTATATAGTTATATAATATATATAGTTATTAGATATAGTTTATATTGTTATTTAAATTTTTATAAATTGTTTGTCCAAATCGATACTTATGGCGTATGTCCTGAACCTTATGTAGCTCATAAAGATGCTAAGCATCCAATCGAGTTAGATCCTTTGTCATAATAAGCGAAGGTTTGCACATACACGTATCAATTTTCAAAATATATCTACTTCAACAAGCATGTCAATTTTTCACCATTGATTAAATTAAGAATCAGCTAATCTTTGGCTAATGTATGGCAATATTTTTAATTTTTCTTTTGTTAAGAGGGAGGTTCATATTTACTGTAATTTTATTGGCCAGATATAGAATGCTAAACTTATTACATATAAAGCAAATATTAATGTGCAGTTCCTATAATATATAATTCACCGAACCATTTCGATATTTGAATTATTATTCGATTTTATTTGCCTATATATTTTATTTCCAGTCTATTACATACTTTCTGCATAATGATATTACATTGAATAGAAAACTTGAATCTAATAAGACTGAGTGTTTCTTGATGAAAGTCTGTTTCCGCGGCCATCTCTCATATAAATAATGTGACGATTGTGATTGACAATATGACATATTTATTTGATAATGAATGAACCACAATATTTGCAACGGATGAGGCTGATAGAGTATTCTCTGTCAATTTTTCCAATCCAGACTTTTTTATTAATTATTTAATTTTTTCTGCAATTTTTGAAAATTGTCTATATATAATAATGTATATGTTTCGCACATTTTATAAAACCGATGCATGCATGCCTTTATTCGATGTTCCGATTGCAAACAATTAAAACAAATATTTCTCATATTATACTATTTTTGTTTTTTTTCTAAACTTAACTTCTTGAATTTTCTGCATTATAACAAAGAGTAGTTGCTCTGACGAGCTGACACACAAAAGAGATGTTAACTACATGCACTGCCTCTCACTCCAGTCAGCACGTTGATGGATCTATTGTTGATTATTCGCTGTGAACATTTCTAAATACATCGTCCGATCCTCCAAGAAATCGCGGAAATCTCTGAATATAGGTTTGCACACTAAAGTTAATAGTGCTTTCATTTGCCTAGCGTGTCACTTAATTTTCTCAAGAGGATTTCCAATGCAATAGTATCTCATGATTGTACCGGTTCATCAATTTTCCTAGCGCAAGAAGATGATTATTTATGTTATCAATGAATTCTCTTAATGTGATACAAAATCTGTTTATGATCGATGGCAGATCTAAAAATGTATTTTCATAATAATAGTGAAGATTCATGCCTCCCTCATATCATATTTGTAGATTCTTTCAAACTAGCCTGTAATTTCTTATTTTTTCAGATACACCTAAAAATTGAATTGTGCGAGCAACGTAATGTTATATTTATCTGAATATTTATCTGAAAATAATAAAATTTTCACAAGTATAACAAAGATTCATGATTCTGGATCAATGAAATAAATATATCTTTGAATTTAATCCAATTTTTGGAAGCTCCATCGAACGTTGACAATTTTATTTTCAACAAAATTGGATATACTAGGTGAACGGAAGATACGATCAGTTTTAACAATAAGAGACAGATCATTTTGTTGCATCCTCTATAAAATCTTCTACTGTAACCATTATATTAAAATATGTATTTTTAAAATTGTCACGATGAATTGCATGCAATATTTCTACCTCCGTGCCCAATGACAATTTTTTTATTTTTTCCTGGATATGCATATCTGTCATAAAGAATAATACGCTTCATATCGTTTGTTAAAAGCCATGAGTGCCGATTGTCCAGATTCTTCTAAGAATTTCCTATTTTTTGTCAGCCTTGATCAAACTTAGCTCGCTGACTTTAACTGAATTTCTATCTCTACTAATTTAAGGAAAGAAATGGAAATTCATTTACTGGAATTAGATAGGAAAATAAATCGACAATGTGAAAATTGATTGCTGTCATAATGCTTGTTGAGGCGCTGTTGCTCTGCTAGATGCCGGAAGCTCGATTTATATTCTTTTCGTGATGATAGTTGCATTGAATTTTTTTTTAGATTGAATCTATTGAAGGATTTCTAAAATGAATCATCTGATAATAAGGATTCTTAAATGCTTTCAGCACTGTTTATTGGATGTTGAATTCAGTTCTGAATATTCATTTCTTGATTATATCCGATTTAATTCGATTCGAAAGATCAAATGTTAAAATCCAACTAAATATAATTTTGAATATTGCACAAAAGAAATGCAAAAAACCGAATATTGCTTGAAAGATGACATATGGTTATAGGACTATACAGTTGTATTGAGTGAACTAATGATGATTGGTTCTAACTGTTTGCGGCTGACAGATAATTAATTGAATTCTACAATTTCTGATTATGATCTGACACCTATTTAATTTGAATTCTATTTTATTCTAATTGATTTTATCTGAACTCTGTTTGACTTTTAATTATAATTTTGAACGATTGTTGCAGATCTTGATTTTTTCTCCAATCATTATTTTTGGCGAAAATATAAGAGGAGATTAAAAAAACTAATAGTTACGGTTTTCAAGGATGGGCCTTCGTGTTAGAAATCTTGCAATCACTTCTATGGTGGTTGCAAGGCATTTGACGCGTAAATATGACTTGTGAAGTGGTCATCCCTGTTATATCTCAATATCAGTCTCGAGTGACTGCTATTGACAGTTTGGAAAAATGAGGGAATTATATCTGCTCGTAAATTATTACTAAAACCTAAACTATTAAAAATGCTGTAGAAAACAAAATTCAAATTCACTGGTCGCTTTACAAGTCAATTCTATCTTTTAATAAATCTAGCTCCTTAATACATCATAGAATTTAATAGAAGCGATAAAACATCTAGTAATATCCTTTTTAATGGTTTATATGGCTTATAAAAAAGCTATTGATGTACTATGATACAAAAAAGTTGTAACTTTTTGAAAAGACTTTTTGTTATATATTGCGTATTTTTTTATTTTTTTATGCAGATTTTAATACATTTTCTAATAGTTAATCAATTGGAAATATAGTGTTTTGCACAATGACTTGTATATTATCAATTTATATTATTGGCATAAAATACCGTGTTTATAATTCTATATATCTGGTCCATGTATCATTATTAAATGTTTCTGGATTAATTAATTTCATTCCATAAAATCGTTTCTAAAAGAACTGAAAATCTTTTAATTAAGATTTCATCTATCAGTTATGCAAATAAATAAAGACAAATTTTCAAAAGATCCAGTAATTACCGTCATTAATTCTGCCATAATTTTGTTTTATTGCATTTACAAGATATCATTTCCAAATGAAATCTTTTTTCGTGAAATCTTGATTTTTTTCGTCCTACATTGTATTTTTTAATTTTTTTCTCTTTATAATATATATATTTATAATTTTCAGATTTAATTTGTCATTTATTTAATATTTAAAAATTGAGATAAGTGAAAGAATTTTTGCATATAAAAATATGATATATTAAATTGATAAATCTTATATACATATATATATATATCAATTAATAATCTTAATTAATTCTTCTTTTTTTGCTAAAAATTTAATTCAATCATTCATTTTTCTGGAAATACAACATATATATTATAACATTTCTATGAAAAGACATTCAAAAGAGAATTGCAAATTTTATTATCTATACTCAAAACTAATTTTGATATAATTTTCATTATTATTTCAATAGTTATCAATATTTTAATAGATATTAATTCAGTAATTAATATTCATTTATAATAATTTCCGCTTTTATTAATTTTATTATTTTTGAATTTATTAACATTTTTATTGAACAATATTTCGTAGCTGATGACACAAAATTTTATCACATTATGATATTTTCCAATTTTTCATTGCAATAATATAATTGTACACATGAATGATGATATCATGAATATTGCATAATTTTATTAATTTTCATTAAATATCTTGCTAAAACGTTGTTTGTATTAAAAATGTCCTCAACTATATTTTACTTAAAAAGAATTTTATATTTTGGAATATATTTTTAAATTATATTAATATTTTCTATTGTATTAAGCAAAATTCTTCATCATATACTCTAGCAAGGCTTGCAATGAAATTTAATTACTTTCACAATTGTCTCATTTTTAGAATAACATTTCTTTTTTACTTTCGTTATGAAAAAATATAAGAGAAATATCATTCGAGCCTAGTATTTAAAATAAATAAAATAATTAAAATATATAAATATTAAAAAAATATATAAACATATTTTCATACTTCTATTTCACTAAGCAAAATTTTAAAAAATTATATAAAATTTGTAGAAATATAGTAAGATAATCAAACACAGGAAAAATTAATATAAATAATTTAATAAATTAATAAATTAATAATAAAATTAATATGTATTCTTTCAATTTTTTTTATTAAAGAATGATTAGAATGGAATGAAAATTCAAATTGTACACATATACTAAAATAAATAATAAAAATTTTATAGTGTAACAAAAATATTTTATTTACCATATATTAACATAATACAATTAATGAATGTTAAAAAAATTATATTTTTTTTATTTATAGTGAAATAATCTCAAAATATAACATAGTAATATTAAATAATATATATCGATAATTATAAAATAAATGACAATCAATATATTGCTGTCTATATAATCAATATAGAGTAATCAATAACAAATTTACGATTAAATATAATGTTTAAGAATGAAAACTAAGATTGACTTATAAAAATAACTTAAATTTTACTTTTCAACGGATTCAATAGTTTAAATTTTTAAATTATGAGCAAATTCTTTTACATTGTTCAAGATTTTCAATAACAATTATTCGAGAAACTGAAATATAATAGTGATGGCCACTTTATAATTGACATTTGTACGTCAAATATCTTGCGTTTCTTAGTCGTAAGAATCCTGAATCTCACGTGTTTTGATACAATCAAAGATTCATTCTTGAAAATCGTTTTCCAATGCAATCAACTTTTTTTCAGTTTTTTTTTAGTTATATTTTCGTCGAAAATAATTATTAGAAGAAGATCCAAAATCTGCGATAATTTCTAAAAAAATCAAAAACCGCGGAAATTAATCAGATATCAATTAGAAATCGCGAAATTCAATCAGTCATTAGTTAGCCGCAAAAATAAATAGAATCAATTACTATTAAGCTCTTAAGACTATCATTAAGACTTATAATATAAAATTCACTTACAATATATAACTTTATATTACAATCATGCTTGATTCTTTGAGCGGCATTCAATTGAATATTCAAATATCCAATGTCATTTTTAGACTTTATAAGTTATTTATCATATAAAAAATTAAAATATTTTATTGAAGTTAGAAAGAACTTAGAACTTTAAGAATATTAATGATTTTTCTCGATACATTTTATTTTATCCACGTAAATTTAGCTACTAAAAAATTTAACTATTAAAATTAACTACTATGCAATGTAATAATGTAAATATTTATAAAAACAATAGATGTGTGACAGTCATATTTAATATTATATATGTATGGATAGAATTCAATATATTGTACCGAATGTTTTTTAATATTATCTCAATTAATTAACCGAAATTAAAATTTTTGTATCTTAATTGTTATTTAATAATATAAATTTATAGCAAAATAATAACAATGTAAATGTGATCTTGAATAATAAAAATAATTACTGTTCATACTTTTATATGCGAAGTGTCCATGCTATTAATTTTTTTTGAAAATGACAGATTTTGGAAAAAAATAAAAAGAACAAAAATTTTATTTATTTTTTATGCGCAATTTTTTAAATTTATAAATAATTTAGAAATAACAATGTTATTACTTTTTTTAAATTGATAAAAATCGATAAAAAATGTGCTAATACAATATTATATTTCTTTCTGAAATCTGATTAATAATTTAATATGTATTATGAAAATAAATCATTTTTTCAACTTTTATAAAAAAATAATATAGTTCCTTAATAAAAACTATAAAAAATGAATTCTTCAATTATTTTAAATCATCAATTTTTATTAATTCATTCAAAACATTTCTTGTATTCTATTCTTTTTTCATATATTGTTGCATTCATTAAATTTTTAATCATTAACTCATAATCTTTTTTGAGACTTGAATCTCGAAAAAATAAATGATTATTCTATACATTATAATTATAATAAAAATCAAGAATGAAATATATTAATATAATAGGAGGATAATATAAGAGGATAATATAACCCGGTAATTAAATAATAGTAATTAATTATTAATTACTATTATTGGACAATATATTAATGCATGTAGCTTCAAAAAATTTTATTTAAAAATATTAATAATTAAATAATTTAGTTATAAATATCAATTCTAAGTATCTCAAATATATTTCAACACACAATACTTTAATTCAATTTATAATTTATAATAAGAAATATTTTTTCTTAGAGACATCGCAAAACTTTCATTTTTCAGATTAAATCGTCAATTATGTTTCTTATTAGTGGAAGCAATACACGATTTATAAATCTTTTACTATAAATCTAGAAGATGCAACAAATTATTATTAAATTATTATTAACATATTATTATTATTATTTCTTCTTCCATTTTCTACTTTTTTTATACGTTGTGATAGCATATGAATTCAATGATTTATGTATAAGATTTATTATTATTATTATAAGATGTATAAGATGTATATATATTATGATATGTATAAGATTATTATTATTATAAGATTTAAACAAACACATAACGGAACAAACAATTCTTTTATTATTAAATTTTCAATAATAAACAGAAATCCGAGAAGTCTTAATAAAAAAATTTAAAAAAAGGAATTTAAAAAAAAATATTGACAATTGACTTTGACAACATATATTCGGAAAAAATTTTGTTTTATGAATTTTTATAAATCGCCTTGCTGTTTTTTTTATTTTTTATTATGTGATAGATCACTGAATTTTCGTTTCCGCAACTGCTATCATAAAAATAAAAAAATATATAAATATCAATTTTAAAAAAGTTATGATTATTATTTTACATTTATAAAAAGAAAATTGTATTTTATATGTAAAAAAAATAATAAAATTTTTCTTTTTTCTTTTTTTTTCTAAAAACTAAATTTATAAAAAAATATTTATTTATATATTTATATATTTATTTTTTTTCTCTTCATTTTTCAGATTTATCATGCTATTTATTATGTTACATTTATTCAGAATTATGTAATACAATATGAATGATAACTATTTTTTCATAATTATGAGAATGATTAAAATAAAGAGGATAAGGAAAATAATATGCAATATATATATAATGCAGTTTATTTACTTTATTTAAAATTGAATATAAATACAATATATTTATTAGCTCCAATCCATGGAATTATATTATGTAATAACAAAATTATTACAAAATTCTATCTTTGTTAACAAAATTCTATTTTAAACGATCAAAAATAAAATCTATATGTCAATAAAAGTTTATATATATCATTGAATGAATGTAGTTCATGAAATAAAAATTCTAGTTAAGAATAGCAGAAAAGTAAATTAGAATTCTTAGTTAAAAATTCGAAAGATTCAAGATTGAAAATATTCCTTTAGTCTGGACTCAATTAGTTTCCATAGTTCAAATCTATTCTGAATTTTATATAATTTTTGAATAGTTCAAAAATTAGAATTCTTCTAGTTTTTTCTCGAATTTTACAAATGTTTATGCTCTCTGAAATGCATTCCTTTTATTTCAAAAGATATGGAGCATATAAACAGTCAATAACATAGAGAATAAATCTCTTAATTGTGTGATATTTTTAACTTAAAAAAAATCCTTAAAATTAAACTAAGGAGAATTTAATTCATATTATATACAGAAAAATTGATCCACGAGTGTTTGTAATAAATATTTTTGAGTGAATAATGCTGATTGTAAAAATTAACATAGAAAAATATCAAGTTCCAAGATTACATTCACACTTTAATCATCAAAATGTTTTTAAAAAATATACAATTCCAAAATATTCTTTAAATACTTCTGTCAAGGATATTGTTCCCATGTATCATCATATATCTTTGTTAAGAACCTTAACAATATTAAAATTGAAATTCTATTATTAATTATTAATTTTGTATTTCAAGCGATTTTATAAAATTTATTTTGCATCATAGATAATATATTGAATTGTATTTAATTAAATATTTATGTTTATTAGGAGATGTTAAAAATTATTAATTGATAATTACATTGAAAAACGTAAAATTTTATCAATAGATAATAATCAAAGTAATTTTTATAAATACCATATAATACTAAATATAATTAACTTTTGAAAAAAATATTTTAAATAAATATTTTAAATAATACTTCAAACAGAATTAAATAAACATTTATATGCCATTTAAAATATTAAAAGTTAGTTTTATAATTATAATTTTAATTAATTAAATAAATATTAACAGTCAGATTTATAATTAAAACATTCAAAATCAACTTATGCTTGTATTACAAAATATGTATATAGACAGAAATATAAAATGAAATGCTGAAATGAAACATCAGCAGTTCTGTTAATTTAATTTAATTAATTGTTTTAGTAATAAGCTACTATATATTCTATATTAAATGCTTAAAATTCATTTATTTATAAGAACATATTTCTTCATATCTATAAAATATTATAATGTAACATAATATAATTATTTTATTGCAAATCAAACATTATTTTTCGAATAAAATTTTAAATAGATTGAATATCTGTATCACATGTTTATATGTTTAAAATATATCTATCGTCTCAGCTAATATCTAATAATACAATAATGAGAATATGTCATTACTATATATAATAAAAACATAATAAAAATATACATGATTATAAAAATTCGAAAAAATATTTTTTTTCGAAAAAAAATCATAAATCATAATATTAATCAATCAGAATCAAAGTATTTAAGATAATAAAATATTTTTGTTAATTATTTACGAAAGATAAGTTATTATTTATAATAATATAATAACTATATATATAATTATATTATTTATAATATAATTAATTATTTATAATATGCAAAATTTTTCTCACAAACAATATAACTTTATCATCAAATTTTGTTGCATTTTATAAATAATCCCATACTGCATAAAAAAAAAATATCTTCAAAAGAGTTTTAAAGAAATTTTAAAAGAAGTTATGTTGAAAAGAAGCTATGCTGTAAGCATTATTCATATAATCCTGCTTCTTGATTTTTTTACGCACCAAAGATAAAGAGCAAGGAAATAATATTATCCGTGTCAAGATAAATATACTGACTAAAATCGCGATTTAGCATCTTGATTCACCTGAAAAAAAACTGCAAAACTGCAAATAATCAAGAAATAATAAAAAAAAAACAATTTTCACAAAAAAAATTTTCAGAAATAAAGCACAGGAAGAAATTGTTCGAAATATCATAAAAATACACAAAAGCGTATATCTTATTCATCATCCAAAAAATTTTCATATTTTTTCTAATGCATTGTTGATTTAATTATGATAATGAATACATTTTTTTTTACATAATGATTTATGGGATTATGTTTCGTGCATCCTTTTAAGCGATAAATTTCTAAATAAAAGCTTTAATATGCTTCCACAACTAATACCAATTTACGTTGCATTTCAGCAAATATATGTATGATAAATAATTTATTCGACATATGTTTATTAAAAGTTTTCAACTTAAACAAGCACATCTAGTATTACTTTTGAAATTGCTGAATTCAAGAAATGAATATAATGTTAAATTTACATTCACATCTAGAGACAACATATAAACTTGATAATAATTAGAGTCTCGCCATCGCGTCGCCTACTCAACATCAATTACGTTGATGGTGATGAGCAAAGACCTGAACATATAACTTATTCTTCATCCTCAAATATGAATAGCCTAAAATACTGCAAAATATTTTTAGTTTTTATTTTACTGTAAAAAAAACCATAGTGAAATTATTTATTCTTATCAATAATTGACAATTATCGGAAATAGTTTCATATGGATAATTCAGAAGCCAATCAGTATAAATTACATCCTTTGAAAATGATATAATTAAAACATCTTTTTATTTATCAAACTTTTGGTTAAAAAATCAATTAAATAACTACTTTAATAGTTTAATATTAACTTAATTAATTTGTCAATTGAAGATTTAATATAAAGAAATTTTTGAAATTTTTATATAGTCATTTTTAGACTATGTATTTTATACTGATTGGCTTCTGATCTCTCCATGTAATATTAATTCATAATTCTTTCACGTAAATTAAAATAATATTAAAACAAACATAGAAAACAATTTTAATAATAAAATATCCATATAACATTATTATTTATATAATTTATTGTTTGTCTTTTAGAAATAACAAGAAATGTTATTAATGGTAAATTATTCAACAGATTGTGCCTTAAGATATCTGATTTAATCTCTTATATTAAAACTCCATTATAATGATTAATTTATAAAATATTTTCTGTTTTATAACGATGCAAATTTATGTGCATAATATTTACGTAAACTCAATAAAATTTTGTCTCCTATCATATATATTAATACAAAAAACACTGGTTAGATACATTGAGTTTTTATAAGAATAGGACTTTCAACTTTTTAAAAAGTTTTTTAAACATTTCAAGCAGCGTGATTACGTATCAATTGAAACATGTATTTACTTAAAATCGGTATATTCAAAATGAAAAGCTTATCAATGTAAATTATACAATATTGAATCCAGGTGTGAATCCGATTATATTATTTAAGAATATGTGAATATGCATATCTATGTATAACATGAATTTACAATAATGTAATATTTTGTACAGCAGAAAACTTCGTGAAGTGTAATATATTATAATTTTGAGAGCATGGATGTCGATAATAATTTCTCATGAGAAATAATGACGTTAGTTTCCAGTGATTAATTGTTATTGACGCGGTATAAATTTGAACTTGAAAAAGATATTCAATAAAATGAATATATAATCTATATGAATGTGAATGTCAAGTAAAGTTTTATGATTTAATCTAAGTAAAAATTAATTACATTAGAAATATGTATTTAAAAAAAACATTAATTTACTTATTATATATAATTTATTATCTATTGTTAAATACTAGCATGTAATAAATAAAATAATTCGTTGATAAAAAATTATCGTTTTTGTATAATTATTTTATTTATTATGGATATTTTCTTTTGTAAATTCATTAATCGTTAATATTAAAATATGGAAATTATCTTTTATTAATGTAATTGTCTTTATTATTATTATTTTATTTCCAAACATTCTCTTTTAAAAGAATAAATGATTACTATTATAGTCGGTAATTTTTATCCAAAGTTTTCATTCAAGGATATGTTGGCAGATATATATGGCACATGTGGTATATAAATTATTTCACCGTTTCTAGAGCAGCAAATTGGGAACTAACAAATTAGTAAGTTAGTTTTATGCAATTGTGCGCTGCGTGATACGTGTGCAATTTACACCATTTCGTGCATCCGCACTCTGGCAACACTCATATTGCTTGTTCTCCCCAGATACTTCTGTTATCATGGGGTTATGTAGAAATTACTTCCTTGTAATTTATAGTTATGGATATTTGCATTTACGATGTTGATACGCTTTGTACTAAGTACAAGTACAAAGTACAAAGTATGTGCGCAAATGTCTGTTGGAATTCTTTTTGCTTTACTATTTGATTTGTATAGTTTTAATATTATTTTCAATTGTATATTTCGAATAATAATTTTTAATATTTCATATTATATATACATAGTTAATGTTAATTTCTGAATTTGTGATTTCATATACATATATAAATTAATAACATAATATAATAATTGTCTAAAATTATTATAAATAATATTTATATTATTATATTTATATTATTTATATATATTAAATTTTTTTCATTTATTACTTATTTTGTAATAAATGATTTAATTTATCATTAATTATTATATAAAATTTTCTTTAAATTTTTTATTTGATAGAATAAAATAATTGTATTGATTTAACGATTAACTTCTTATTGCATTAATATTTATATATCATTATCTTTACTGTAATCAAAAGGCTATGTTATTTGCTTTATACAATATATTGGTTTGCATTATTTCATGAGTTTAAATTATGATAGAAAATAAATTATTGAATTTACAAACTATAAAGAGATATCCCAGAAAAATTACAATATAAAAATTACAAAATACAAATTCTAAATATCGAATATAAAAGCATGCCAAATGATACTTATATTCGATTGATCTGATTGTTTTTTTTATGGTCTAGATAAATTTTTTTGTTTAGATATATAAATATTAAAAATTTCATTGGAAAAATGGAAGGCAATAATGGAAATATAGCTCTTAATTAAAAAATTTTGAGAATTATTCACAATTTTTAAGATTTTTCGTATTATTAATGAAATTTAATAATTTGAATAATATTTAATAATAATTTTATTAATTATTTCAGTACTTGTTATTAATACATATATAATACATATATTAATAATTTCTGTTTCTTTTCTTTGTTTTACTTAGAGCAAGATTATATTCTTTTCATATTTTATATTGTTTTATTGTATTTTTGAATGATTTTGTCAAATATTCAGAATTTTTTTGAATCAATATAATACCTAATATATATATATACAGATTTATTAAATAATTTTAGACATCCTCAATTCATATTGGAAAAGTTATTTAATCATAATAAATTAAAAAATAATAAAATATATTATATATTATGTATTATAATATATAAATTATTAATATATACGTATAAAATATATTAATAATTAATAAAATTTTCAATTAAATTTCATTTATTACTAAATTTTATTAAAAATATAAAAAACATTAAAAATTGTGAATAATCTTAATTTTTTAACCAGAGATTATAAATTTTATATATAATAAATAATAAAAGTCAAAATAATGAATTATATTTTAATTTTAATTTTTTCTGATAATTAAATATAATTCTGATAATTAAAGATAGTTCTGATAGTTTTATTAAGGATTTAGAATAAGAATAAAAATATAATTTTTTAATATTTTATTTTTATATTTTTATTTATAGAATATTTTTACATAGAGAATGTGACATATGTTATTTAATTTAATGTTCAATTTATTGATTTTTATTTATTTATATTATTATAGTTAGCAATAGTCTAAAATATAAAAATTATTATGATAGTGTTTTGTTTTCTATATAGATTTTTCTTTTAATTAGACATTAATGATTTTTATTTCAATAATTGGAATGCTTTGAAATGCTTTGTATTGAAAAATATAAGAAAATAATATGATATGTAAAATATTAATTTCAATATCGAAATATTTTCTATTTTAAAATAATTATCGGAAATGATACATCATAGAAAAAATTTCATTTTTTTTTTAATTTTAAAAAAAATGAATTTTTAATTACAAATATTATACATAAAAATCATTTTGAAATTGCATTTGCACTGAAAAAATTAAACTCATGGAAAGTGATAATATAAAAAATACATAAAGAAATCAATAAAAATAATTATAATTTATTTTATTAAAAATATTATTGCGACCTAGTATAAAATTATATTAAATGGCACTTAAAAGTCAATGCAAATGTTTTATAAACTGGCTCACTGCCAAATAAAATATGACCAAGCGGTATAAATCAATGTTCATCGTTTTTATATTTCTGCAGATTCATTTGCAAATCAAAAGTAATAAAGGAAACTGTAGCATTTCATTATATTTTATCATTTTTAAAATAAAGAAAATTTATTCTCTGTGATTTTTTCAAAAATGAAAAAATATATTTAAAAATATATGAAAATTTTTTCTATATAATATATATCTAAGATTATATAATATTTAAATATTTAATGAAAGCACGATAATGTTTTCAATATTTTTCATTTTTACTATCTATAAAATTACATGATTATATATATATATATATATATATAATATTATTATTAATATATGTATTATGGAATTGCAATGTAATAACATATACTTGATTTAGACGAGCAATGTAATAATATTGCGATTTTATAGCGATTATACTTGAGTGATTCGATTTATATGTATATTTCAATAGTTGAATTGTTCATTCGTATGCATTGTATCATTAGAAATGTTTATCGTGTTATGTTTATCTCCAGGAAATTTTCGATTGATATTTTGAGATGAATATCGATAAGTATTTATTCAACTATGATATATATTATATTTGGAAAGAAATATAATTTAACGTAAATAAATAATTTAATTTAACGTAAATAAAATAAAATAAAAATATTGTCACATAATAAATATCTTCGTATAATATGTATATATATATCTGTTTAATGTTATGTATATCAATTAAATTTGTCGAATAATAAAAATCGATATCTTTGAATGTTTAAATTTTTGAATGTAATTTTAATTTTGTAATTTTTTAATTTAATTTTGTATTATTGAATGTTGATTAATGAAAAAAATTAATTTTTTAATCAACAATTTCTCATCTTATGATTGTGATGCTTTTTATGTTTTTAGCTTTTCTTTTTTTGCAAAGATTGAAATGAGATTGAAATGAATATAAGGTGTTCGAAATTTCTTTATTATTTATCTTTGGAAGAAGAGATAGATCAAGAAAAAGAGAAAAGAAAGATAGATCAAGAGAAGAGAGATATAATAATATCTATTAGCTATAAGTTTTTTTGTTATATCTTCAACTAAAATCAACGGAAATCAACATTTTAAAGAAGCATTTGTATTATAAATAAAATTTAATAAAAGAGAAAAAATTAATTTTGTATAATTTAATAATAAAAATTGATAATTTGCAAAAATGAAACAGACGAAATTTGTAAGAATCGAAAAATTAGTTTTAATATTGAAATGTCAATTAAATATTAGATTCTAAATGATTAATAATGATTAATAAAAATATATTAATTATTAGAACGGAAGATTTTTATTAAAATTTTATTTGTTATTAACATCAAAAGTAAAATAATTAGTATCTTTTTGATTCCTTCAATATATATTTAATTTTCACAATGAATAAAATTCTAACGTTATAATTTTTCTAAGAGAAAAGATAGAAAAAGAACTAATATAAAATTTTCTAATTTAATTTTAATTGATAGCTAATTGAACTTGTAGATAAAAACAATTTATTTTGTATTACTCAGTAGATTTTAGATTAATAATAGAAAATTTTTCTTTAAATTAAATATAAAAGAACGTTTTAAATAAATGTTTAGTATTTAATAATTCGAATTATCCTTTTTTATATTTTCATCGATACATTCTGTACAATTAATATTATATTGAATTTAAAACGACAATATAATATTTAGATATGTCGTTATTTTCTAATAAATTAAATTGTCCTAATAAAATCTCGCAATGTGAAATATAAATTGATAACAGCGTAATTATTACACGCATAATAATTATCGAAAATGTTCTATCTTTGTGTAGAATAAAAGCTAAACATTATGCAATTATATTTATATAAATATATTATATATTATGCATGCAGTATGTGAAAATGTTTATTGTTTTTATGAAAATATCTATTTTTATAAATAGAAATAAAATAATAGTACGGAATTTATTAAATTTATTACAGATGAAATTTATAGCAAATAATAAGTTTTACTTTAAATTTGAAAATAATTATATAATTAAATTTGAAAATATTATAATACCATAATTATATACTATACAATACATTATATAAATTTTAAGTTATTTATTATTTACCATAATTATTTTTCAAATTAATTTTGAATTATTTGACAATGAATGAATTCTAATACTTCGATACTTCAAAATTATTTTTCGATTTCATTTCATAAATCACAAATTATAAGAAATAGAAAAAAATTTTCAGATTCTTTTTTTAAAATTATATAATTATTCAATATAATAACGAAAATTGCATTATTGGAGAAGTAGAAAAAGAAAAATCTTGAATAGTATTAGAATTAAACTTGATAAAAAGTTTAAATAATTCATTTTAAATAATAATTTAAATTATTTTAAATAATGCTAATTTCATAAATAATATATTTTAATTGAATTAAAATTGAATAATTACATTTTTTATTTATAGTCAATTAAAGGAATTTAAAGTTTAAGTGCAAATTTTAAAAAAATATTAAATTAAAAAATTTATTTGAAAATTTTTTATTAAGAATTCATATTTAACCTTCAAAATTATGTTTTAAATATAATGTTAAATATAATATAATGTTTTAAATATAATAACAATTATAATAATATTAATCAGAAACAATAATGATATAAATGTTTGACATTATATATTAAAAACTAATTATTTTCATTGAAATCATATCAAAAATAATAATAAATAACAAATAATTTATTATGTTAAATAAATAATTTAATTTAAAAATTGCAATTTATTCATTTTTCATACGAAATATTTTCTGAAATATTTATTTCAAAAATAAAATTGTTTTATAAATAATTTTAATGTAATATATTAACGTAATTATAATTAATTTTAAAGTAATAAAATTTGAAAATTCCTTAAAATGAGTCTTGAATCATATTAAAACTTTGTAAAATAAAATTATTATTACTATTCATTTTTCAGTATTTAATTTGTTATTTGTTTTATTTGTTATTTTTATTGTTATAATATTTTCATCATTTCTTTTGTTTATTATTTAATTCATAAATATGTATTTCGATCTGTTCATGTTCATAATTAAGAAATTTCTAAACTAAAGAAAAAAAGATTTTGATTTTGATTTTAAACTTACCATACTTCATCGAAGCGCAATATTAAAAATATGAAAAAATATTTTATAAAATGCGAATATGTATTTGTTTTATTATCATTAATCATGTATTTGTTTTATTATCATTATTACATTTTACAATTAATATAATTATAAAAACGATATATTTTATAAAATATTTCTTCAAATTAATAATTATTTTATTTTCATATTGAATTTATAATATATTTATAATATATTTATAAAAATGTATTTATAAATATTTTATTAATATATAATTATTAATGTATTTAATTGATTCAAAATTTAGTATAATAATTTAATAATTAATCCTTTGATTATTTTAGTATTTATAATTTTCTTGCATTCTTTTTCATTTATTACTATAATATTTATTTTTGTATATATTCAATATTATATTGAAATGTGTGATAATGAGAGTTTCGATGCTTCTATATTCTAATCTACCTATTATTTATCTATATTTATTCTATTAAAAATTTCTTAGCATTTTTTATTGAAACTTCAATTTATATTTAATAAAATTTTATATATAAAATTAAAAATATAAATATGATTCAATAATAATATGACATAACATTATATCATTTATTATATTTATTTTTGTTACACAAAATATTTTTATTCTCATATTTTAATTTTGTACATGATAGTATAATATAAATTACTTACCATCTTTTTTAATTGATATTATGTTTGCTATTTTAAATAAAATTACAAATAAAAAAAAATAATTGTGAATTTGAATGCAAAAACTTTTGTTGAAACAAAAATGTGATTCATTTTTTATTAGAATATTTTATAGAATATTTTTTATTAGTTAAAAATTGCGTACAAATATAAAATTGATTACAATATTAATTGTTATTTAAACCATGAACTGAATATTATAGATAATAAAAATAATAAAATAAAAATCTTTTTGTAAAAATTTATTATAATGAATTATTTTTTTCAATACATAATGTATATTTAAATTCATACTTTCTAGATTGTTCAGAACTTAAAGTGTCGACTGAAATTTTATTCGCATTTTATAAAATATTTTTTCATATCGGCTTTTAATATTGCGCTTCGATGAAGTATGGTAAGTTTAAATTTTATCTATGAAAAATATCGAATAATAAATTGATCAAGCGTAAATTCTTATACTCGCAGGTTATACAAAATCCACGATTGAACTGCATGCAGGCTGATTACGATATTCCTCAGGGGAGCATTAAATTTCATTTTAGTGAACGAGGGAAAAGACCGAGTAATGTGAGGTTTGACATGCATTATAACTGTTCATACTCTACAACTTCTTCATTTCATGTTACTGAATTCATCATTTAAATGCTTACGCATTAATTGAGAGAATACAAACATTTTTCAACGAATAAATGAATTTCTTTTAATGAAATATTTAATTTTTAATAAAAGTCGATTTTTTGATAAATTTTAATTGCCTTTTTAATTTAAGAACATTTGTTTTTACAGAAAATGAGAAGAGTGAATATTATTTGTATTAATAATAAATAAAATATTTTTTGAAGAGCAAAAGTGAATCAATGTTCAATGAAAAATTCATAACTTAAATTTTCATAATTTCATAAAAAATCAGCCTTGACTTCAATACAGAGAGAAAAAAAAGAAGTTCTACTTTCACAGTTTGTTTTTTTAAAAATATTTTTATCATGTAAGAAATAGAAGAGTAAAGATATTTTTTTTCTTAAAAATTTAAAAAAATTCAGTCTATTATAAAGATACTGAAAAATTTTTTTGTGATTAAATCTGCAATAAAACTTGAAGATTGAAATTAGTCCTTCACAATGAAAATAAAACTTACTATGCGATTTTTTTCCGATTTATTGAAATTTAAATATTAGGATTAGATGACTTTTTCGCTAATTTATATTTTTAACTTTGATATTAGAATTCAATATTGAATATTCGAAAATTGAAAAAAAATGTTCAATTTCCTCCTTTTTTGTCTATATTCGAAATTCAATACTTGAAAACTTGAAAAAAAAAATCTTATAGCAAATTTTAGGAGATCAATATAAAGAAAAAATTTCAATTTTCTTTCTAAATTCAGTCATAAACAAAATTTTCTAGTGTTTTACTAATTAAATATTTCAAATTTTTGAAGAAAAATATTATTTACTTTTTTATTTGATATATGGTATAACATTTCTAAAAAAATAAATAAACTCAAGATTATAAAAGTATAAATTTCATTTTTAGATTTAATACAGATTCAGTATAAATTCAGTTTTAAAATGAGTTAATTGATTGTTATATAAAAGTTTTTTTCTATGAAATTATAACAGTTTAAAATATCGATAATTTTTCATTAAATATATTTTCACTTATGTTTTTCGCTATATTTCCAAATAAGATATATTTAATAATTAATAAAGACATGGATTTGATACAAAGAATAATAATTAAATGAAATAAATGAAACGTATAAGAAATAATATAATGTACAATTATTTTTTTTTATTAATTACTTTTTTAATTATTTTTTTTTATTATAAATGAAGGATGGAATGGAGCACTGTTCAATTTCCAGATCTCTTAAAAATAAAAAATCATCAATAAAATCTTTTATTATTATCTCCGTTAATACCTTGTCAATTGGCTATTTTCAAATATACTCATACACTCGATTCATAAATCAATCATCATTAATTCAAGAGATTTATGGAAAAAAACTATTGATTTATTTTTAATCAATTGTATTTAATTATATTTTCTAAATATATAATATATTTTCATTATAATTATTATTGAATCAATTATTAAATTATTAAATTACATTATTTTTTCTTTTTATTATTATAAAAATAATACCTAAACCTTAAAATAATACCTAAAAATAATACCTAAAAATTAATACACGTTTTATTTCCATTATAAATTTAAGATAATTAGAAGAATCTAATTAATCTAATTAATTAAATCGTACGAATATATAATCTAATTGAATTGTCATAACAAATGCAAAATGATCTATATTGAAATAATAATAACTGTCATAATTAGATATAACAGATATAATTAGATATAATATATGTATCTAAATTGTAATCAATCAAATGTATTACATCAGAGGACAGTCAATTATGATATTATTAATTAGCTGTAATAGCATTTGCTGATCTTAGATCTTATCTTATATCTAAGGCAAATAATACTGAATATCAATTGAATTTTAATAATCTCAAATGTTAAGAATAATTTTATTCATAAATTTTTTTGATAAATTAGAATTACAAAATTAGAATTATAGGGAAATTAAATACGGATATTGCTTTAAATGTAAATATTATATTTATATAATTAATTAAAAATATTATATTCATATATATAATAATATATATAATATTAATATATATTTATATAAAAAAATATATATATAATATTTTGATATATATATATATATATAATATTAATATATATTTATATAAAAAAATATATAATATTTTGATATTGTTTTGTGAATTTTATGAATATGGTATGTTAACTTTAAGAAAAAAATCTATCAGAATTTTTTTTATATAGAAATACAATTATAATTTTCTGATAATTAATTAATGATAATTAATGAATTAATTTTCTTAAAAATGATCAAGAAATATTTTTTTTAATCGTGAATAGTAATTAAGATATAATAAATTCACAGCAAAAGAGAACATACAATTTTGTAAGTCATTTTCCTTAGACAAAACATCCTTTGTACAAAATTCATAGATATTGGAAATCATACGCAGCTCACAGCCGCATAATTAGGAAACTGTTCCAAATTTTTTGTCAGCCTTTTACATTCTATTCATTCTATTTTATCACTTTCCAAGTCTTTAAGAAAGAATTAAATTTAACTTATTATGATTAAATACGCTTCAAAAAAATTCACTATACTATAAAGTAATTAAACATTGTATTAATAATATTTAATTTCATTTATTTCATAATAAATTCTTCAGTCTTGTGAAATAAAATTGTTCGTTTACTCTATAACATACTCGATAAGTAAGATTATGTTTATCTAACAGATACAAATGAAACCATTTTCTTTCTATCGATTTGAATACTATTGGTAGATAATTCCGAATATGCGATTCAATTAATGCTACTCACCCCTCTTAGCTATACATTTCGCATTACATCGCTAGGGATCGCGGCTGTAGTGCATCTAATAACAATTCGCCAGGAAGCGTGCCGTTTTCAATCAGCTGCAGGTAATACGATGGATTACGGCCGATGTTAGCGCTAAACCAGTGTTCGACCCATTTTTCCTGTCGGTGGAGCAGCCGGTGAATTCAGTAGAGACCAACATAGTTCAATGAATATATTAATTGAATAATCCTAAGGTTTCAGCTACTCAAAGACAGCCACTTATCCGGCCTCTCCTGTCTCCTCTGCTATGACAAAGTCCCTGCTCGTGTTATATATGCAAATTCCTCGGCGAATTCGGTGTAATAATCTCTCTTCTCTCCTTCCATCTCTTCCCTCTTTATCCCTTTCACTTCCCTTTGCTTGCCTCTGCCTTCTCTCTTTCTCTCCAGGGAGCAATGGGCTAATGCGAGTGCAGTTAGGCGGCGCCGACCCCAATTCACCGTGCACTCCCGCAAATTCATTAAGCAATTGTGATTTCATCCACCACCACTTTTACAACTGGTCCACTTTTATGTTCTCTCGTAAACCGACTTCTCGATGGCTATGTGAGTACCGTTTTCATTAGTGATACGATGCGACATGAACTTCCAGAATAGCTTTTACATTGACTTTGATCGTTATTATTTTCCATCTTGTCGAACAATGTTTTGAAATAGTTAAACACTAGTCTATCAGTCTTTTTATTCGGAGTGAGAGAACAAAAATAGGTTTTTATCAGAGAGAATACCTAACATAGAAGAATAAAAGAAAATATTAGAATACTTAAACAATAATATCTCAAATTATTTATCTTTTGGTTTCATTTATTTAAGTTTATTTAAATTTATTTAATAATGTTAAATAATAAAGTCAAAAATCTTAATTTTGAAAAAATTGATTTCAATGCTAATTATAAAACATCATAATTTCATGAAAAATATCATTTGATAATTGTTAACATATTGTTAAAGAAAATATATTAATTTACTGTTAAAAAAAATATATAATTTTTAAATATCGAAAATCTTTTTTTAAAATTTATCCTTAAATTACATATTTTTAATACTATATTAGATTGATGATTTTATTAAATAACTTTCTAAAATGAAAAATATGTTGAAATGACATGTATAATAGTAAATAGATATTTAATTAAAATAAAATTTATGCAATTATTAAGAATTGTTTGTTTTAATTATTATAAAATGAAATTTTTGATTTTCCTACCTATATTTTATATTACATTTACATTACATGATATTTCAACTTATATATCTATTAAAAAATTTTATATACAAAAATAAAAAAAGAATTTTAATATTATTGGAAACTATAAATCAAAGAAATAACTATAAAAGTGTTAAAAGACAAAGATACATTTGTAATTTTATTAGATAAGAATGTCTTAGCAATTATAAGTAATCAG
This sequence comes from Apis laboriosa, assembly GCF_014066325.1. Taxonomy (NCBI): domain Eukaryota; kingdom Metazoa; phylum Arthropoda; class Insecta; order Hymenoptera; family Apidae; genus Apis; species Apis laboriosa. The sequence continues at coordinate 838,615 of NW_025224165.1, read as the reverse complement.
TTATGGTCTTAAACCACGAAAGCTACTTCGTTTACCATTAGTTTTCAACTTTTCTCATAAAACTTTCACAAATTTATATCTTTAGGAATTTATAACGTAAGATTACTTGTAATCTTTATTTCCGTGAAACTTGTAAGTCATATTCACAAGCATAATTTATTAGATAATTACAAGCATTCAGTTTCTATTAAATTAAATAATTTTAACTGAATAAAATAATAGACAATTGCTTAAAATTATCTGTCATTTATATATGCGATATTTCATACAACCGATTCAAAAATTGTGCTAAATAAATGCCGATTTTTTGTATTGATAATAAGCGATCCAATGTTGTGTTCATGTAATAAATACGAAAGTAACTAATCAATAGAATTATTTCAAGTAATATTCGAAAATATTTATCTAAATTATTTTTAAATCTGGAAGACAAAAATATTTGACATTTATTATCATAATATAATAACCATAATTACCGTAATATAATTCTAAAACTGCAATTTGTGAATACCTTGATATTTGAACCTTGATATTTGAAATGTCTATTATCCGTATATTTGTTATATAATCAACTTTTTGTGGCGATTTTTATTTTACATACAATATACAATAAAATTTTCATTATCCGAATTAATAGGAAAATAAGATCGTTCAGATAAGGAAACAAATTTTTTTAGATTAGAATTATTTAATATTTTGAAGAAAATACATTCTTATTTATAACGAAATTAAGATAATAATATAAAAAATAATTTTTTTATTATAAAATTAGAGATTCTATATCTTTCTAACTATTAAATTGCATAAATTTTTTAATATAAAAAAAAATGTGCAATTTGCAAATAATTTTCCATTTTATTTTTCTTTTTAATGCTTTTTTTGTACTTTAATGTATAATATTCTCTAATTTTTAATACCAATAATTGTGGATTTTTCATTTCAATCAATATTATATATTTCTTATCAATATTTTCATTATTAATTAATCTAATTTCTTAAATATTTCTGATTTCGTTTTAATAATATAAAAATATATTGTATAAATATACTATGTGAACATATTTAACAATTTCAAATTAAATTTTATTTTTATTACTATACATTAAAAAATGTATATTTATATTATTGAAATAAAGTTCCAATAAAATTTAAAGGAGGAAGCTACAAATATAAAAAAGTTAATTTTAGTCAATTATTATTTTTTGATATTAATAAAATAATGATAAAATTTTTAATACTATATGTTAAATATTGCATACACAAACATGATTAATATATTGAATTTAGTCTATTCATCATATATATTCCAGTTATCAATTCTGTGTTTATTGTAATAAAATATATTAAAAATGTAAAATTTTGTTTTTCATTTCATCCTTGGTTTTGAATGAAATTTATATGATATATGCTGATGACATATATACAACATGTTTTGTATATATAAATATATACAAAATATATATAAATATATATATAATAAATATTAAGTATATATATATAAATATATATAAATATATACAAAACTCAATAGGAGAGTTTTTTCAAATAATAATGATTCTGATATTAAGTATCTTCAATCAATTGACAAGTTTATCATATTTTTTAAACATTTAACAATATATATGATTTATATATGTTTAAACGAAATATATATCTCCTTTTTTTCGCGTAAATATCTATATTTTTTTAAAAATTTATGACACTTTACAATAATATAACTTTTTAAAAAATGCAATATTATAACATTTTTAAAAATGCAGATGTGTAAAAATATTATGAAAGAAGTATTATATATATGTACAAATAAAAACTAAAATATATATACAGGAGATATGATTTAAAAATTAGTTCTTAAAGAAATAAGAGTAAAATATGATTGAAAATATTTATCAACTTATTTTCCCTATGACAATAAATAATTTGTAATAAATATATAGTATAATATATATAATGGTTGTATGACAAACATTATAAAAATTATATAATATATAAATACGATTATATAAATATAAATACGAACGAATGAAAAACATTGTAAAAACAATTTGTAAAAATAATTTTTAATGCTCAAAAAAATTAATTTATGAAAATTATAAAAATTAAAATGTATTTTGATCATTTTTTTGTGAAGTTAAATAATGTGTAATTTTTTTATTTTGAACTTTCTTGTATAAATTTTATATTTATATATTTTTTTTATTTAATTTCATATAATTTTTTAAAAATTTTATTTATTTTATTTATTAGAAAATAGAAATTGTTTATTTTCATTTCAACAGAAATGAAAAAAAAATTGTAAGGATTTCCTACAATTAACTTTTAAATAATTTTGAATCTTTAAAAACTTTTTTTAATGTTTATTAAATGAAAAAAAAAATGATTAATATTTTAAATTTAAAACTATAGTTGAATAAAAAGATAAAATTCAATTATAATTATAAATTAGTTACAAAATAGAAGTTAATAATTCGTTTATTTTCGAACAAAATTAAAGTTTAATTAAATTATTCTTTGCAAGATTTGAGATAATTAATTTTCACATTATTAGTTTTTATAATTTTTTAATTTCAATCAAAAATATAAATTTTGTTAAAAAATTTGAATTAATAGATAAATTAATAAAAAGTAGTTATGGCAAAGAAAGAGAGAGAGAGAGAGAGAGAGAAAGATAAAGAAAGAGAGAAATTAAATTAATGGAAAAATATGATAAATTATTTACAAAAAATAGAGAATGCAAAAATTACGATTTAAGATTGTAAATTTTATCACAAAAAAAAGATTTTAATAGGAAATTATTATTTGTTAATAAGTAAAATATTAAAATAAAAAATTTAATTAACAATTTTTCAATTTTATTATATTTTTTATTATATATAATGTATAAACTTTCATTACAATAATTTATAAAAATTGAAAAAATTTAAAAATTGTTTCGAAAAATTTTTGTTATAAATTTTTTTCGAAAAAATTTTTTAATTTCTAAAAAATGATTCTTTTAGAATTGAAAATAAAAAATATAATTTTTCTCCATTGATAAAAAAATTAGAATATATAACATTTTCAGAATTGAAAAAAATTTTTTAATTTCTTTTTAGATTATTATTTTTTTTTTTTAAATTATTCGAAAAAAAATAATACTACATAAAAGATTTATCTTGTATAAACTTTTAAATTTTGTTTGACATGATTTTTTATATAAATAATAATAGAATAATAAGATAGAATTAAATCGAAAGAAATTTTATGAGTTTATTTTATAAGATTATTTTATTAATTATTTTAATGTTTAAAAGTTCAAAGACACATTTTTTTGTTTATCTGATCAAGTTCAAATCAAGTTCAAATTTTGCATAGATTATTTCTTTTAAATAAAAAAAAACAGTACTTTTCGAGGCTATGAAAGAAATAAGTGACAACAGAAATAATTATTATTTATGGTATTATTCCTTCAAGAGGAAATTTTTGATAATATTTACTCTAATCATTTTATTTAAAAATCTTATCGATATATTTTTCTGGTAAAGAAAATTTCTTTTGTCAAGTGTCTGAATATAAACATAATGTTATATTACCATGCGGTTGACCAATCGGATTGTAAATTCGAATTATTGATGTTGTCGTCCAATCATCGATAGAAATTATCATCTGATGAAAAATATGTTGAATTCATACATATGATCTATTATATAAATTCAATAATAAATGTCATCGTATGACAAGAAAACAATATTTTAATCCTCATATTCCATATCTATATTATAACTATTATCATGTAAAAAAGTTCTTTAATTTATAAAAAAATTATCACTCATAGATTTGAATTGGATTAATTGACAAAATTAAAAAGTCCTCGTATTAAAATTTACATGGAACTAATATTCATATTATATTCACATATATATATTATACTCAATCATGATAATTATAACAAAGATAGTTATATTGATAACATTTGAATGTACACTATATAATATTCAATGTATTATTTAATATTTAGTTTATTTTTTAAACACATATTATTCAATATATTAAAATATTTTGTGCCGAAAATATTTTATTAATATTTCGGCATTTCCATCTAATTTAGAGATAAGTAATGGCAGAATATAAAATTTCACCAAATTATACTGAATTATCCACATTCTTTAATCTCTGCTCTAACTTTAACTCTTTTCGTGTTACACTTTTCCTCAATATTTCTTTACTTTTTTATATATTTAAAATATATATAATATACATATATATATGTTTTCTATTATATATTACAAAAGCAATATAAAAATAGAATAATAAAAATATCATAAAATATATCATTATTGTAATTCATTTCAAAATCTATAATTATATATATATATATATTCTTGAATAAAACTTCTTTTAAAAAATTCTTCCAAATAATAAAAATCCAACATATAATTTTAATGTCAGAAATGAAATTATCTAACATTTATTATTCTGATTGAAAAAATTCTGTACAAATTGTGAAAGACAAATTAATTAAATCATCCAATATCGAACATCGAAAAGAAAAAGAAATATATTTAAAGAGTTATCGCAATGAATTTTATATGTTTGTTATTATAATTTGATAATAATTAAATAATAATAGATCTTTTTATATTTTCTTTCTAAATTTTATCATATTTCTATAAATTGCTATCTCTTAATATATATTATATCTATAATAATTTTACAAGATGTCTATACTTCGACATCAATCTTATAATTTTCATTGGAATTTTTGATCAGATTACTATCTTTTATTAGAATCCTTAGATTAGAATTCTTTGATTGTGACAAATGTACATATAGATTACATTATGAAATAAATTAATGCGGTTTTTGAGCTAGCTTAGTTATTTCAAATTTTATCTTTATTTATACATGAAAATAGAATCACAAGAAATTTCCGAACTATTAATTTCATTATCAAGATCTGAAATCATTTGATCAATTGTTAGAACAACTCAATTGTATGATACAAGTATCACATGAGAATATATCAGTTTTATTAAAGATTAGAAAAATTAAAGTATTAAGCATAAAATTTAATCAAGAAACAATGAGCAGCTAATTATTCATATCACCAATATCACTTTAAATCGATTTGTTAAGTATATTCATTCTACAATTTCTAAATACTAAGAAAATTTAAAAATATTAGTGCCATTTAATTATCATTATCCAAGAAGAAAGTCTTCCATCTAATTTAGAGAGAAAATTCTGTAAATGTAAGATTTATAACTATATAAATTATATTAATGATTCTTATAGAATAAAATCTAATCTTTCTATTTTAATCTTTCTTTCGATTTCAATAATGCTAGATAATGCTAGAAAATTTAATTACTTTTAATTAAATTTCTGTCATATTCATGTTTTCACATTTTATAAATATCCTTAAAAATCGTTAAAAACATTTTATAAATATCGTTTGTAAAAATTTCAGTTATATCATAGAAGAATGTAGAAAATAATAATCGATAAATTAATATGATAAACTTGATAAAATGATAAAATTATTAAAATTATATATAAAATTGTTAAAAATAAAAATCAAGACTTACTTATGATAGTTAGTAAGACAGTTTGAATTTCATTTTCAATAGCTTCAGCATTTTCAACAATTTAGATTTTATTATAGATTTATAATTGTAATTTAAGAATATTTCCTTATATTTTTCAAATTCACAATAACTTTTATTAATAGAATTTTCAATTTTTTCATTTTCCAAATCTTCTTGATTTCAATAAAACAAATGAAAGTGAAATTCAATAACTTCAGAATTGTAACAATTGCCAAATCTTTGTTCAAATAATTTAAGCTATGTATTCTTTCAATTTGAATTCTTTCAATTTTCAACTCTGGTAATATTAAGACAATTGGCATTATAAATGCAAAAATACATAATAATACTATAATAATATTAAACGAAGTATATTCGAACGCATTAGTATGTGCATTAGTATGCGCTAAAAATGAAATTAAACTTCAGATATATTATATATAAAATTATATATAAAATTATTAAAATTATATATAAAATTGTTAAAAATAAAAATCAAGACTTACTTGTGATAGTTAGTAATCAGACAGTTTGAATTTCATTTTCAATAGCTTCAGCATTTTCAACAATTTAGATTTTAATTGTAATTTAAGAATATTTCCTTATATTTTTCAAATTCACAATAACAATAGAAACTAAGATATAATAGCAATGGTCAGTTTACAAATCAGTTTACAGTCACATCTGCACGTCAAATATTTTGCGACACTACAAAAGCGAAAAAATTTTAACTCTCACGCGTTGCAATGCGATTTCACAAGGGTCCATTTTTAGAAATTGATAATGCGACCATTGCTTCTTTTAATCCCTTCTTAGTTTGTATTTTCACGGAAGATAATGATTGGAAATCCAAAATCCATGACAATTTTACAAAATTAGTTAGAATTCAGCCGAGATACAGTTCAGATCAAATCGATAATTTGATTTAGATAGTTGTTAATCAATCACAAACAGAATTAGAATTAATCATCATTAATTTATAATACAAATAATTGTATAACTTTATAACCGTAGATATTTTTTCTAGTGATTTACATGAACATTTAATTTAGGCACTTCATTTTATGCAATATTCAAAGTATCTCATTTAATTAGATTTTAACAAAAATTAATTAAGCAAAAAGGTTAAATGTTAAATGTTTTAGAATTTTCCACTAACATTAACACTAATTGAAATTTTAAATTTTAGAATCTTCCATTCAATGGATTTTTGGACAACAGTTTTCTCAAGGTATTACAATTAATTATTCTGCTTCTACTATCTTGCTAACGTCTATTCCGTTTCGAATCTCTCTCTTCTCTGAAAATCTTCCATTTTCATAGTTAGAATCAATTCGTAAATGGAAACGATGATTCCTATTAAAATATTAAATCCATATAATGTCATAGAAGATATATTGGGCTCGAATATATGTTATTCGAATAATACATTGCTAATCCCATATGCCATAATTCGAATTAATGATACATCAAACATAATATACTATCATTTTAAATTCTTAATACGATTGATGATATACCCAAATATGAATTAATTATAATTAAATTATAATTAAGTTAAATTATTTAAATGTTTACTTCTATTATAAAAAAATTATATAATAGATATAATAGATTTGAATGTTATTTCAAAAAACAATATAATAATTCTCGCCATTCCATTAGTTAATAAAACTATATTTAACTTATACAAATTAAATTCTCTCTTAATATAGCATAACATTAATAACATTTTTTCTTCTATTGAATCTAAACATTTTTTTTTATTTTTTTTTATATTATATTGTCAATCTAAAACCTATTATATTGTCAATCTAAAACCCTTTCATCTTCTTTAAAGATTTGTTAGATTGTATCTGGACTATTTCATTTGATACTATATTTCACAAAGTATATATTAAACAAGAGGATTAATCAATTATTATATTCAATATTATCATATTCAAATATTATGCAAGAAATTCTCTTTCCATTTCGTCATTAAATAAGAGATAATTATAAAATGAAAACTTTGAAAATCGAAAAAAAAATCTAAAAATATAAAAACCAATCAATGGTTTGATATATTTTAAAAACCTATCATGGTAACATTATTTGCGGACATTATTTTAATCACATATGATATATTATAAGATATTATAATATATTATAATATATTATATTATAATTAATATATTAATATATTATATTATAATATATTATAATATATATATTAATATATTATATTATAATATATATTAATTATATTATAATATATATGATATATTAAAATGTAATATATTATATTATATTCCGAGATTCAATATCGATAACGAACATAAACTTCTCTTTTTCTTTTTTTTTCAATATATTAAACATATCAACAATCAAAAGATCATCATGTTTTAAAATATTGAGTATATGAAATTTTATAAATGTGAAAATATATATAATGTTATATAATATATATAACTTACTTTCAATGTCTGGTTTCAAAATGAAAAGCATGAATGATTTTTTTGTGACTTGTATGATGACTTTTTTTTATGATTTATTAAATTTGAATTTCATATAATTAAGAACAATTTTGTCATTTTCAAAAACTTGCATTTTCAATAAAATCGATCTTGAAAAAAAAGAACTGAATTTTTTTTAAAACTGCTAATAACTGATTAACAAATACATATACTTTCGACAACTTAATATTTGTGGAGAAAAGCTATTAGCTAGCAATAAAAATAAAAATTTTAAACAAATGTTTTAGAATATTTCAATAAATTTCTAAATAATGAAGAGTATACATTATACTATATGTGTATAATGCTAATTAAACAAGAAGATTAATTAAAATTTTATTATAAAAAAAATGTTAATTTATTTCTTTGAATGAAGATGCTTGATGTCAATTTTCGATTTTGATCATTGAAAAAAATAAAAATATACATTGCTTAAAATGTAACAATATAAGTACAATATCAATTGTTTATAAAATTTAGACAAATTAATAAAATTTTTTTTTAATGCTTTGAGAATATTTTTATTATAATTATAAGATGTAAATTAACAATTATAAGATGTAAATTATAAAGAAAATAAATCGAAAAAGACAAAATTCTTTTGAAATTCTTAATAGAAAAAACGAATTTAAAATAGTTATATTTTTGTTATCTAATGTAACTTATCAAATGTAACTTCATTTATATAATTATTATTAATCATTTAAATGCTTTATGGAGAAATGAATTTATGAAAAACTTATTTAAATAAATCTCATTTATATTTGAATTTAATGAGAAAAGATAATAGATTGACAAAAAATAAATAATAATTAGTACTTATGCGTATAGAAATTTTTTAAGGATATAATGGAAATTATTTTCCTATGGTTCTTTTAAAAAAATGAACAAGATAAAATAATTGCAAACCTGGCTCAAAAATTTTATGTTATTTAAATATAATCATTGAATTGAATAAATAAATAAGACTTAATTGTAGAACTAACACGATAAAGATTGACTGTTCTTGATATTTTCAATCTTTCCATAACAATTAACGCAGTAGAGATTTGACAAATATTTTCACTTTTTCAAATTTTCAACAATTCTATCATCAATTCAAATCAATTTGAATAGCAATTATAGTTTTACAAATAGAAATTCGGATCTGTATGAAATAGTAAAGTTCTTCCGATCCAAATAAATATAAATATTTACTATATATATTCAATATTTTTCATTTTATTATGTATTTTTAATATTTTCGGTCATTCAATATGGAAAAAAAAAAAATAAAACTTGCGTAAAGCAAATCTATATGAAAATGTTTAATTAATAGATTGACTATATTTTCAATAAAATGCATACTTATATTATATTATATACATATTATTTATATTATATATATATATATATGAATAATATGATGAATAATAATGATTAGATTGTGAATATTTATATATTTATGAAAAAACTGAACGTATAAAATCTGAATAAAACAGAATATATAAAAAAAAAAGAAAAAAATACAAAATATAGGACTAATTATGATATTTGAAAGATAAAATAAATTTTTATTTAAACTCTATTTTTTTATTCATAAAAATCTATAATAATGTTCATAAAAATTTTATTTTATATAAACATCTGTATTCTATTGATGATCAATAGTGATTTATCATTGTTTGGTATTGATATGGTATACTCAAAAAGTTTTCAAATTTAAAAGATGATTTATGATTTTTGATAAATTTATAAAAATAAGTAAAGTAAGATAATAATATAGTAAAGAGCGTAACTATAATTATTATGGAAATATATTAAATTTATATAAGTGTATTAAAACTTATGATACTATTCTATCTAATTAATCTAAGAAGAAATACTAAAATTTTCTTAAAAGAAATCATAAAAATGTTTTAAGTTTAATAAATTTTAAAATATAATACTCATGCAGTAATTGCAACATTATTAAAAATAAATAAATTAGCGATTTTGAATTATATATTTATAAGATTCAAATATTTGTGGAAAAATAATTCAGAAAAAAAAATATAATTAAATAAGATATAGTAATAAACAGAATTATATAGAATAATTATCATGATTAATCATAGTAGTTTTAAACATAATCTGAAGAAACTTAAAAAAAAAAATTTAATATTTTTGACATTAGTATCATAAAAAAAAAGTATTAGCGATAGACCAGTGAAAAAAAATAATAATAAAATGATCAAATATTAAATCATTTATTGTATTTTGTATTTATTTTTTTAGTATAGTTTTCTTTTTTAAAAAAATGAGAAGATGTGAAAATAATACATTCATTATTATTAGGAATTGGAAAGATACGACATAATCATAATTTCTTTACGAAATTATTAATCAGATAAATTCAGTGTTATTACTTGTATTAATTTCTGAAAGAAGTAGATGCAAGGATAAATTGAAATTTTCTCCGAAATTCTGATCAAAAATAATTAAAATCTAAAATAGATTATTCGAATAAAATATAATATATTATTATTACAATATCGAATATAATTATAATGATTTTAAAATAATAATTATTTATTTTTTAAATATAGAATTATTAAACATAGGATCAATGAATCGGGTAAATAATAAATTTATAGTTAGAATTTGAATATTAATATTAATACTCAATATTAATACTTATATATATTAAAACTTATTATATAACTTATTATACTATACAATACTTTTTAATATTAAGATATCTACAACTCTTGCACGATTTTTTTATTTTTCAATCACACTACATTTTTAAAGAATATACACATAATACATAGTCAATCATATTCTCAAATCTCTTGTGACGCTACATACGTTTTTGAAATCACTATCTCAGACATCGGTTCTTATTTGTTCAGTTTTCAATCATTCATCACGCATAATCCATTCGTATTCATCTCATAAATATGAAAATAATTTTGATTGATGAAACTAGAATAGATAGAAATGATAACAATTACTTGCTGGTGTAAAAATGTAAAATATTCTAAATAATTCTATTTTACATTTTACTTTATATTTTTTAATTTTTATTATACAATAATTAATTAATTATTATATTTTTCTTCTTTTTCTTATCTTCTTAAGATTGAATATCAGAGTGACCAAGAAACTGAATGAAATCTCTTAAGGATATTTTTCTATTTTTTTTAGTATATATTTTTTCATGTTTCATACTTATGGATTTGAAAATACAAACAAATTATCTTTCATTGTTTTTGTTCTAGAAAATTTTCTAAAATAATGTTTTCTAAAATTTTTCATGCTTTTATTACAGTTTTCTCGTATTTTTTCTGTTATCAAAAGTTGTTCATGTTTTTCGTAATATAATGAATTAATATTTTGTAATCATTGATATATTACACTGTAAGAATATCAATTTTATAAATTTTTCAATAATTTAATGCGGACAATGTATAAAATTACGATAAGTTATAGTTAAATGGTTTTTTTAATTTTTATAATATTTTATAATTAAATAATAAATAATAAAATATTTTTATAATTTTTATATTAAATTGCTGGAAATTGAGGATTTTTTTCTGTAATTTTTCTGTAATTTTAAATTATTTGTAATTATTATTAAATTTTTTGTATTTATGTTGAAAAAAGAAATGTGCTGTTATAGATTTAAAGAATAATGGAAAAAATGGCAAAGAAATATATATCGCAATTTAATAAATATAATATCGCAATTTATCATAGAAAATGCAACAGGTCTTCCTTTAGGAACCTTCGAAGTTTATTTAAAAAAAAAAATTATTTTAGTCTCGTTTGATATATTATTATTTCCTTAGAAAGAAATAAAATATATAACATAAATTATTCTTTATTATGATTATAAAAAGTGAAATAAAATAATAAAACCAGAATATAATTAATTTAGAATATGTCAGATAATAAATTATACTGAAAGAAAAAATTTATAATTTAATCAAATTAAAAAGTTTAAAATATTTTATTTTCGTATTAAATTTATAATTAATTAAAACTTATAATTTTGAAATCGCATATTTCTAAGAAAATTGTACAAAATTGTACAAAATTGTACAAAAAATAATATTTTAATATTTTTAATAATAATATTTTAATATATTCATAAATGAAATATAATAATTTTTAAAATTAAGAAAAATATTTTTTTACGTTTAATCAGAATTTCAGCGAAAATTCCTATTGTGCGATGGAGTTTGATTATTATAGATGAAGTGATATATGATGATTAATATCCCCCAAGAATAAATAAATGAACCAATATGAACTAATGTCAAGAAATATTAATAACACTTAGATTTTATTCTTGAAATATTGAAATAAATATTGAAATATATATGAATAAACATTGAAATATCGATAATGTTGTAGATGGGTTAAACATATATTGTAATTGAAATAAAAAAATTTTATATATTAAGAATAGAATATATATGTTTCAAAAATATAGAAACATAGTTAAAAATTTCTGAGGTAATTTCAAAGCAATTTTTTTTTTCATTATAAAAATTTGTCGGCATTGTTAATCAGTTATTAAATTATTAATAAAAAAATAGTAATCAATCACAAAGATTCACAATATTAGATACATTTTGCCAGTTGAGCTCGAATAAATAAGTTCAAACATCAAAGCAAATGTATATTGAATAAAATTATATTGAATTATATTTTAAATTATATTTGATTATATTTGAATTATATAATGAATTAAATTAATTAATTGGCATTCATAAGAATATAAATATATTTTATAAAAATAATTGTTCATAATATAATAATGTTCATTATTTATGTTCATTATTTATGAATAGATTCTAAATCATTAAATAAGTTTTTTTGAAAGAAATATTGAAGTGAAATTAAGTTAAGATTCCAATGAAGCAAGATTTTTTCAATTTTTATACAAATAAGAAAAGCAAAAGCCAAAAAATAATAATTTAGTTTAATAGTAATTGATTATATTGTTAGATTAAGCCGAAAATCGTTATAAAATCGTTAAATTTTTTTAAATGAACATTTAATTTTTGTTACTATCTCTTTTATATTTAGAAAAAAAGAAATAATAAAAACAAGAATCATGCAACGTAAGATTTTCATGGAAAGATTTTTACTTGGTCTTGAATTTTTAAAAAATCAAGCTCAGAGATCTCCAAATAAGAAATTTATGTGATATGAAAATAACAATTATATTAATAAAAAGATTCTATATTATACAAAGAGGTTGCTTCCTAAATTATTTGTGAAAAATTATTTTTAAAAGTCAGATCAGAAATAAATTTAAAGAGAAATATTTAGAAGAAAAATTATTGTTTAGGAAATATTTCAAGAGAATTATTTTTTGATTAATAAATAATAAAAATAAATTTTTAATTAAATATTTTATTAAAAAAGATATATTAATTCGATACAAGTATATATCAGTATTTTTGTTTCGTTAGATATTTTTTCTTTCAATATAACAAATAATAAATGAAAATAATGTGTAATAACAAATGAAAATATTTTGATGGTATTTGAAAATTTTTAATAAAAACAATAATAATAAATACAATAAAATACAATAAAACAATAACAATAAATTTTTAATAAAAACAATAAAAACAAATTATATCATAACTTTAGCCATTGAACATAGTAAATGACTGCATATAGAGAAAATTAAATTAAATAATGAATAATCAATTATGTATGTATTTATGTATAAAATTAGTTTTAGAAAAAATGATGATACGTTTCTCGAAATTATCGAAGTTTTAATTACAATTTCTATCGTGTTCATAATCAAACTGAACATAATTGACTAAATTCTTATCATTAAATAAATATGATCTGCATATTCGCGTTAATATCATAATTATTATTTATTATATTAATTTTAATATTTTATTAAGACAAAGATATTCATACATTATATTATTATTAATATTATAACTAATAATTTATAGAATTGCTTTTTTGTATGAATAATAGCTTGTAATCTGTTTAAATGTATTATATTTTTAACTTATTTTTATTTATTTTTATTAATTTTTAATTTTTAAATTTGATTATATTTTATTTTATTTCTATTAGTATCTTCATGTTCGATCGGAGTTGATTGTTTTAACACGAATATCAGCACAATTAAGATTTTTTGTAATAATTAGAGTCTAAGAAAAATAAAAATAAATGAAATCCACTAAACTTAATTTATTTATGCACAGACATTATATAAGCAAAATTTTAATTGTTTTAACTATAACTAATTTAAATCTAATTTAAATCTATTTCGCCGAAGCAATATCGTTTTGTCGACTTCTCCCATCTTTTCAAGATTAAAGAAAAATCAGGAGAAAGGACAAATCTTTGAGATCCAAAGAAAGTAGACTCGAAATCTGAAAAGTGACCGACTTCAAATTATTCTCAATGTATTCAAAGAACGATATGCTGCGGAGCAGGAATGATAGGATTGATCGTTCATAAGTGACAGTCCAGCGACGGTCTGTCGCTGAATCAAGCTCGGATGCTCGGAATCCGAGGATAGTCGAGGATAATTGCGTCGACCCTAAATGCTGCCCTTAATGACTTTATAGTGATATATTATCTATTAGCAATTAAGGATTTTTTATAATTTTCTAAGTGCTTAGATTTAACATTCTAAGCCAAATGTTCTAAATTATATCCTGCTATTGCAGCATAAAATCTCGATTTTATTTTAACAATTTCTCTTTCAAGATTTTTTTAATGTAATATGATTCTTATCTGTTTTTCGAATTTCGATCATATGTGTTTAATGAGATTTAAGTCAAAAAGTAGATAATGTGTACAGGATATTGTAAAATTCATTGACATAATATATTTGCAATGTTTTAGAATTTGATACTATTAAAAATAATATATGTTATATATAATATTAGAAATAAAATCTGTTTTATTAAAATATGTTTCCTAATTTATCAAAAGTTTTTTAAAATATAATTTTTAAAATATTCAATAAACATGATTTTTCTAATTTCCAATAATGTTTTCATATTATTATGCTTTCATATGTATATATTTTGTTATCGAGTCGCATCATTGAAAAATGTTTTAACAGGAAAATGAAAATACAAATATAATGTTTTGAAAAAGTCATGTTATTTAAAATTGACTAGTTATTTTTTATGAATCATGTAATATTTCTTTGACAAAAAAACAAGCAAGAAGTTCTATATCATAAAGCTCGATAATTTTATTCTTTAAAAAACAATAGAGTGGCATGTCATCTCACTTTGTCATTTCGATTTCAAACGGATATAGAGATTTATGGTTTTTTGTTTTATAGACTTTTTACTCGTTTTTACATTTTTATTTTACTTCAAACAAAGAAATGAGAATAGTGAATGAGAAATGATATGCTTATTTTGAGCAAGATGACTATTATCTTTTTCAAAATTATATTATATCATGTTTAACAAAAGTCAGAATTAACATTAATATTTTTAATTCTATATTTCAAATTCTAACTTCTTTTTTTTATTTGTTTGATTTAAAAAAAATTTTTTTTTCATTCTATATATACATATAAATAAAAATTTGTCTTTTATAAATTTGAAATATCTCATATAAAAAATAATTTCAGTATCAATATAATTTTATGATTAACTCATAAATCTACAATTGACAATTTTGTCTTAGACATTCAAAAATATGATATAGAATTCGTATTTAAAAAAAACTTAATTCGAATTACTTAAAAAACTTAATTCGATTAATTTGAACATATCCAAAAAAGATGATAAGAAATGAGAATTTTGATAAAAATTTAACCAAAGTCTCAAAAGTATTCAAATTATAATAAATAATATAATATATTTTTAATATAAATAATATTCAAAATTTCATATATAATTAAAAATTGTTATTATATTTTAAATATAAATAAATTCGCTAATTAGTTTTTTTATCCATGTTAATGATCCTGAAATAAATTGCATCATTTTGATCAATTTATATATAACTGGCAATCAGTTTTAATTTTAAAATTATTTGTAAAATTCTCTGTGGATAAATACTAATTGTAAATATGATTTATATTTATTCACTAGTTATATTGTTTACATAAACAATTAAGAAATTGCGTAAGAATACTTAGAATATATATATAATAAAATAAAATAAATAGAATTCAATGTAATAGCATTTTTCTTGCGAATAATTTAAAAATTAAAGCTATATACTTATATGTATATGTTGTATAGTTATATTTTCAAAAAGAAATTCTTTATAATATATTTCAAACTCATTAAAATCAGTGAAAAGGGAATCAATGGATTTCCAAAACAAAAGTTAATATATAAAAATGATTGATTATTTTATTAAGTTATAAATAATTGAAGTTTATGTTAGGTTATGTTAGAAGCGACGCAAGAACAAAGTATGACAGCGTTATTACAGGGACAAAGCAATGTCAGTTTATTTTCGTTCTACTTCGTCTAATACAAACTTAAATTGCTTATAAGTTAATAAATAAATCTTTATCAATATTTTTTATACAATTTTTATTTATTTTGGCTTTTAAAATTAAAAAATTAAAAAATGTCTCAAGGATATATTAATGTGATATTTAGTAGTCTTTAATCTGTTGAATATCCAATTTCGATATTATCTACTTTCGTGAAATTTTCCTCATCAGAATTTAACGATCGAAATAATTAATTTAGACAAAATCCGTTCAATAAAATCATTCGCAATCTCTTTCTTTAAATCTCTATATATTCAAGCTAAAAAATTTTGAGTTAATTAGTAAGTTTGTTGCAAATTTTTTTTGTGAAACTTATTGTAATTCATGCGTATTATATATATTAAACAATTTTTATATTTTATATTAAACAATATATCATATTTTTGCTAGAAATTCATTTATTTCTGATGTTTCAAAAATCGCAAATATCATTATTATGAAAAAGTAAATAAATAAACTTGCATGTTGTTCGAAAGAAAGACGAAATTTCTATAAAAACCTATATAAATTTTCTTCACTTCATTATATGTATATGATATATAATTGAGTATACTAAATTGTATTACTAAATCAGGATAAGTATTGCAAATAAAATGTAAACTATTATAATTATAATTATATATTCATATAATATTCATATAATTAATATTGAATAATATTGTACAGAAAAGTTTTTGGGAAAAAAGCAAAAATAGATAAATATCACGATGTGAAAAATAGAATAAATCTAGCACATTATATTTTATACATATAATTTTCTAAAATTTAGCAAAAAATATAACAAAAATCACATTTTATTGATAACAATATGAATTTAAAATAATTATTCTTGTTTAAAGAAATAACGAATAATAATATTACTATTAGTAAAATAAAGAGAATTTTGCAGCAATTATATGACGTATATAGAAAATATTACATCAAGATTATAAGAGCAAAGAAATGCAAGATTAGAATTCATAAAAAATTACATGACGTAATACAAAGAATGGAAAATTGTAATACTTTTAGATGAAAAAAAATTTAATTTAGACAGTCCATACGGATTTAAATATTACAATTTATATAAAAATGAAACATTAAGAATAGTAAGTTATTATTATTAATAGTAAATTTTTATGATAGAATTTTAATGATTCAGAATTTAATTATAATTTTAAAATATTAATAATAATTTTAGAATTTATAACAAAATTTCTATGAGAATTAACGTAAATAAATATATTGATGTTTTAGAAAATATTTTAATTTGACTTATTGAAGAAAACCACAATAATAATATTATTTTTCAAGATAATATAGAGATATATATTAAAAAAATGCAAGAATGGTTTTAACAAAAAAATTTATAAAGTGGTTCTCGTATTCTAAATCACAATAGAATATTTGTGGAAAATTATATTATATGTAATATATATAAAAATGGAAATTAAATAACAATAATAAAAAGTTAGAAAATATAATAAAACATGAATGGAATAAAATCAAAAAAATATTATTGCAAAAAATAATATGAAAAACACATTTCTGTGAAATAATTGAAAATAAGGATAGTAATACAAGTTATTAAATTGCAAATTTAGCTTCTTAAAACAAAATTGTTATTTTTTATTAAGACAATATAAAAAAATATTGTTTTTGTGGAACTTTGTTATATTTTTATGCATCGAATTATAATATTTTATTTATAATAAAAATGTAACACTTTTTTATTTTTGCACATTAATTTTTTATTTTTATTCTTAATAATTTTTTAGCATTTGTTTTATTATATAATAATTGATATTTTTATTAAAAATACTAGTGTTATAAATTTTATCCATTGTATAAGATTTATATCTAAGATTTTTTATTAATTTCAAATATGTTAGATTTGTTAGATATCTCTAGTAGATAAGGTCGTTTGAAAAAATTAATATAAATATTTAAAATGTTTATATAAATGTTCACAAAATTTGTCTCATGAAACGAATTATATTTTTAAACATATATTCTATTATTCTTCATAAGAAATTAGGGGATATTTTTTGAAACTTCTTGTTCGAAAACAAATTTTCTTTTAAAAAGAAAGTTTTTCAAAAACTTTTCTCAAATTTTCTTCAAAAAACTGAGTATTACAATTATATCGTTTGTCTCATTTATCAAAACTGGTTTCATAGAATCAGTTTTATTTCATAGTAAATTTTTGTATATAAATATATATAGTTCATTCAAAATAAATGTAAATAAATTCTTTGAGAAATTTTTTTTAAATAAAATCTATAAAAATATGTTTTACTAAATTTTTATTTCACTGGATAACCTAATTCATAATCAATTTAAATTTTTATTTCATTGGATAAACTTGTTATCACAGAAGAATATCAATTCTCTTATATCATTTCATTAGTTCAAGTAATTGAACTAGTATCGAATAGTATCGAAAATTAAGTAAGAATTGTCAAATAAACGACTTAAATTATATTAATCTTATTGCTTTAAATAATTCACATTGTGATTCTATAAAAATAACTGTGAATTTAGTTTTTGTATACTATAAAGATTTTTTGATGAAAAATATTTTGTTAATCTTCTTCTTTGAAGAAACCGATTATTTCAATTAAAAAAAAAAATGAAGATATAAAAGCACAATTATTACGATAATAGTTTACTGTCCAATCTAAAAAAATTAGATATTGAATTAGATTCTCGACATCCAGAAGCATATTCTTAAGAAAAACAATTCAGAAAATTTTTATTTAATGTTAAAAGTAATTCAAGCATTACACATTTCAGTGTTATTATTAAGTTCATTATTAATTTTTTGGTTAAAATACTTTGTACCACTTATGTTAGTTTAACATTAATAAAAAATTAAAACTATATAATAATTAAATAAAAAATAATGAATAACTATAAGATAATAACGAATAAGAAAGAAAATTTTATTTTTACTGTTAATTTTGCCTATATTATTTCCATGATCTTCCATGGAAAAACATTTCTTCTAAGCAGATTAATCAGTAATATCTTCTCTTAGATTATAAATCAACATTTCTTAAAATGATTTTAAGTTTTTTGAAACAGCATTAATTCTAAAGAAGAACTTCAAAAACATTTATTGAAATTTTATATTTTCATTGGAGTAAAGAATTAATAAGATAACATTGGCTTAATTTAATTTTCCAAATTTTAATTTATTCGAAATCGATAAAAATGATAGAATAAAATATTATCTTTCTCATAAACTTTAAAATTTTGTAATATTTAAAAATTTAATAATATTTTCGATAATTTAGAAATTAAAATTGTCTTAGCAGAATATTATAATTTTCCTAATTTTCAAATTTCATAATTCGAATGGGATTAACTATTTGTTTCGTTAAATTTTTATCCGATTTTCGATGATTTTAATTTATATGATACTATCACAAATATAATCTGAATGAAATTACAATTTTTAATTCTATAACAAATTCTAAATTGATTTTAGTTTAGTTTGAAACAATAATATTGATTTATAAAAAAAAATTATTTAAATCTAATTTACACTTACTTTTTATCTTCTGATATATTTAATAAAATCAAAATTAATATATTTGAAGATACTTCAATCATTTTCTCTTAAATATCAAATTAATAATTATATCAATATATCAGTTATATCAATTTATAACAATAAATCTAATATAGTGAATATTCATATCATAATATTAAAATTGAAAAAGCAATTTTCAAAGATTAGTTCTTGAATTCCTAATCTTTCTTTTTTTATAATTTTCTTTCATAATTTTATTTGTTAAGAAATTAATTTTTCTTAATTAAGTTTTCTAAATTAAGTTTTCTTCATTTGATTTTTATGAATTAAATTTTATTTTTATAATTAATTGTAAGAATATTTAAAAGTCTTTTCAGATTAAAATTAAATATCACTTTATTGTTAATTTTTCAAGCTTATTTTACTTGATCTACTACTTAATCTATACAATATCATGTCTTTGTAAAATTTTTAAAAATATTATAAAGACAAGATTTCAGTAGTGGATAGAGAATTTTTTTTATTTATTGAACAATTTTATTGTAATGATTTTGACAATTCGAGAATTATTTTATAGAAAGAAGAATGTTCTGGACATATTTTTTGGACATTTGGACATATTTTATGAAAATTTATTTTAATAAGTTATAAAGTTATAAAATAATAATATTAAAAAATGTTCTTCTGATATGTTTAATAAAATCAACAACAAATGATATATAATATATTATATATATTCCATATAAGAATTGTAATGGAAACTTAAGTGCATGTATACATACATGTGTCAAATGCTCTCTTATGAGGTGCATATTTATATAAAAGTTAATCGTTTGTATTTTGTTAAGAATAAATGGATTGTATTACAAATACAATGTATATATGTCTATACGAGAGCTAGATCTCGCATAATTTTAAATTAGGTGATCGTGATTAAAATACAATGCACAGTTACATTAACAAAAAGAAATTTTTTTTTCTTACTATTTCTTGTAATTGGCATTTGATATACTAATTCTAATTAAATCGATTTCTCTTTTTGTTGCATTATTTCGTTTCAATTTATTAATTCTTTTATTATATTATTGTTTTTTCACCAAATATTTCTCTTATTATGTTTACTACAAATTTTGTGTTTTTACGAAGCATTAAAATCTTTTGTATCTCAATTTACGATATTTATCACATTTTATCTTTAATCTTTGTTATAAAGACATATTATGAAAGGATGAATCTTTTTTCATATTTTCTCCTTGGGATATTGACATTTTTATCAGTTGGTTTTTTTATAATTGGTTTTTTAATTGTTTTTTGAATACTTCTTTTTGCATAGTTCAAATTTGGTTTTTTGTTTAATATCGATCAAGTTATATAATTGTCTTGTTTTTTATTGTTTTCTTGTTTTTCATTTTTTAATTTTCTTCTATTGTTTTTTACCGTATTTGAAATTATAATATTCTAATATGAACTATTATTAACAATTTCTGATTCATCAGTATATAACTAATGGTTCTTAAATTCTGGATGAATGTTTCGTGATGCATATGGTTCATTTGGTTGGTATTCGGTTTCGATTTCTGTCCCCCTAGTTTTCTAATAATTTGATATAATTGTTTCTGATAGTTGCGTCTATGATCGTGTTAGTAGAATCACTTTGATAATTTGACACTATTGTTCTAATCTTTAAATTAGATATCAAATTTCTTCAATGTTTCTTATTGTACTTTTCTCAAGCTTAATTAACTTTTTGATAATATGAGTTTTAAGATATTTTTAATAGATTTTGTCATTTTTACATTTAAGGTATTTTTAATGGATTTTGTTATTTTTACATACAAATATAGATTGTTCGAAGTCTGATTTCAGATTCTTATATTTAAAACGAATTTCAGTGTCTTATAATACGTGAAAGCCAGTTTCCTGTTTCAGTTTGTTCGAATACTATTATTTTCATTGTTTTGGCTCTTGTAGTCTCTCGATATTTAGTTCATAGAATGAATTCTCAAATTTGCAGATGATGGATAACATATTTTAACAAGATTAAATTTTATCATGGAAGAATGCGCACAATAGAAAAAAAAACTAACGATATTTATTTGCATCATGCTTAAAATGATTCGCGAACGGAATGTGACTCTTTTTCCAATTTCTCCACTACATTCCTTATAGTTGATTTTGTCGTACTCGGTTTTCTTTTCTTACAATATGTTTCCAACGAATGCTAATTAAACTCTTTTTAAAAAGAATGTTTTCAAAAAATGTCTTCCTAGTTCAATTGAGAGAACCACGGTTTCCTAGTGAGTCATGATAATAACCAATAATATCGAGGTCTGATTCGCGACATCTCCTAATTAGAGGAAAAATTTCTCGAATTGAGTTGATGTAAAGAAATCAAGATGCTGCTAATCAGGTATTAATCAATATATATTTATTATAGATTTTCTTGAACTAAAATGATGTTATTGAATTAGCTGTGTCGGAAATAATATGTCATCCTTGGGATCAACTCCCGTTCCAGTCAGGGTGAAACATATCAAGAATATACAATAATAAATGTCGACTAAACTCTTCTCAAAAATAGCAATCTTTTCAGATAATATTATCTTTTATTTAAGCTTAATGGAGATCAATGATCGATAATAATAAAAAAAGATTTTTATACGAAAAAATAAATTGGCCATAAATCTCGGGAGGAATAAATGCTTACGAATAATATAATAATACTATAATTAATATAACAATGATAGAAAAGTTTTATGCTATTAGTTATTCAAATATTATTTTTATTAGATTCTTAACTTATGAATGGAATACACATTTATTAATTCTTCTTGTATTATAATTGAGAAAATTTTTAAAGTTTTCAGAGAGAAATTTTTAATCCTTTGATATATTTAATTCATGTTAAAAATATCAATTTAAACAATAATATTTAAATTTTTCAATTCACAGATGATATTTTTTATTAAACATTCATTCTAGTTCTGTTAAGAAAATTAAGGAAAAAGTGAATGTAAGCGAGTGTAAGCAATAACCTTAATTTATTAAGACTATCTCTCTGGCTTCTGAGAAAATTGTCTTATATTATTGTAATAAAAAAAGAATTTTGGAAGAAGCTCTTATATATTCAAATTAAAAAATATAAAATCTAATGTGACAGTTTCTAATTTTTAGAAATTCTTTTTAATTGTTAATTCAATTATAAAGGACATATTGAATCCATCTGAAAAAAAAATGTTTTAATAGATTAAAATAGATTAAATTCTAAAATTTATATTTGACATAAAATGGAGCATTGAAACGTGATATTATTCTAGTAACTTCATATAAAAAAAATTGAATTCGATCTATTATTGAATATAACTATTTCATTTATTTTCCCAAATCAAAACATTTACTTAAATTTAAAATTATTCAATTTGCTACTTTAGGATATAGAAACAATATCTGTAACAATATTTTTTGAGAGAATCGAAGTATTGAGTGGTTTCAACATAATTAAATTCTTATAATAAATCTTAATCAAATTTCTAATTAAAATATAAATAAAATAAAATTTCTTTCTAATTAAAATATTATCAAATAAATAGACATATAATTTAATCAATAAATTTTTTCAAAATTTTTTCAAAAATTTCAATAAATTTAATCAATAAATTTATAGTGGATAAGTTATGTATGCTTCCAGTCAAATTCATGTTTTATGATAAATCATTGCAAAAGCTAATTTGAAAATAAAAAATAATTTTGTTCTATATTTAAACAATTATAACATACTATAATTTATAGTTAAAATCATATAATTAAGTATCCATCTTAAAGATTCATATAAATTCTGTTTTCCTCATTTTCATAATAAGTTTCATTCTCTTCATTCTCTTTCTTTACTAATGACAAAAAGAAAAGTGAAAAGGGAAATGTTGATGCTGCTCTTTTTTCTCTGGACGTAAACATTTCTCTCTTGTTTGATTTGAATTAACAAATGTCTTTTTTGTAGAATGTACTTATTGGGATTAGAAGTAATGTATCTTCATACATTTTTATATAATTTTATAATTTAAATATTTTGCAAACATTATATAAAGACTATATTAATATTAAAATCAATTCTATTTTATTCTATTATAATACAAAAATTATATATATACAATTATACATATACAAAATATTTTTTCTGCTTATATTAATATATTCTTTTTTGATTTCTCATTCTGATTCTTCACAAAATTTTAGAAAATAAATTAAAGAAAATAGTGAAGAAGTTACTCGAAGAAGTTAAATAGAAAAAGAAATATTCTCAAACATTTTTTTAATAATACTGGTTCCAAACTATGATTTGTATATAAAATTCTTTCTAGAAATTTCTTTATACGAATTAGATACATTAGATATGAAATTATTAACTAGCTATTTTTAATAAGAAAATAATCATTAATTTTGATTTTTTGGTTGTTTACAATAAAATATAAATTAATATAGAGACCATATAATAATAAAATTGATATAATTTATAAGCTTTAAAAACTTAAAATTGGATTTTCTTTTTCTTATAAATATTTTTTTTAATTATTTTCAAATTTTCCAAAAACTTATTATATTGTTATGTTATTGTTATACAAAATATTATATTAATGTGCTAACATATTGCTAATAATCTTGTAAAGAACTTCATTATTAAATAAAAAAAGACTATTATAAGCAATCGAAATAAATTTTTCTTTATTAATCTATAGATATAAATAAAGAGTATCCCACAAATAATATAATCATAAATAAGTTGATTCTATATGAAAAAATAAATCAAGAATATAAAATTTTTTCATTTGGGATTTTAATTTTAAATAAATTAAATTTGAACATTTTTTGTTCGACAAGAAAAAAATTTTGATTGGATATAAATAAATTATCAATAAATGATTATCCTATAAAATAAGCAAATAATATAAAATAAAATTTTGTCGCGTATTTTTGTAAAAATTAAGATTGAATATGTCAAAGAATGATATTCGTATTGATGAATTTTCAAATTTTTTTGAAAATTTTTTTTATGAAATTTTTTATAAAAAAATTTTTTGTATATTATTGTTTATTTATTTTATATATAAAATTATATCTCTTATATCTCGGTAGTTTATTCATATCTAATCAGTAAATATTTACTTATTGAAAAATATTGAAAAAAGTATTACTTATTGAAAAAAGTAAATATTTACTTATTGAAAAATTTGTAGAACTTGATTTGTAGAACTCGAAAGTAAAACTTCAAATGAACAAATTTTATTGTACATTTCACTTATTTTTTTCAGAATTCCTCCATAGGTATACTATCATTAATAAGAATTTTATATATTATGATCAAATGTTAAAATTATTAATCAGATATCCTATATAATTATTATTAGCAAAAAAAAATTTTAGTAAAAAATTTTCAGTTATAATTATTATTTATAACTAAAATATTTAAAAATTGGTGTTTCTTAATTATATGATTTTTTTTTAATTTTCTGTATGTGTGTGTGTAATTTATAATTATTATTAATTGTAAAATATAAATATTAAATAAATTATTATTATTGATTTTGTTTGTAAAAATTTTTACAACTATTTTTATAACTATTATTATTACTATTATTATTAATTTTTATAACTAAGTTGTTAATAAAAATCAATTTGTAAAAAATCAATTTAAATAAAATTTTCTTATATAATATGATGAAATGTTAAAATATCAGATCATTGAAATATTATAAATTATTGTTAAAAAATATTTGTTTGATTCTTATCAACAAATTTTTCTTGTTTTTAATTATATCGTTTATATCATTATTGTTTTTATTTGTAGAATATTTTTAATCAAAACTTAAGCACAAAATAAAATAAAATAGAATAATGTCATACGAAAATAGTACTATTTTTGAAAGAGGAATTTTGAGGATTCTTAGAATTATATATGTTTTAAAAACATTTCAGCATAATTGGAATGTAAAAAATAATCTTAAGACTAAATGCCACATCAATTTCAATGGTAATCAGCATTATTCTACACTCAAGAAAATTTATTACAAACATTTAGCATCAGTTTTTCTAGAATTTCTATAAACGGTATAGTGTTTTAGTCTAATTCCAAGAATATTTCTTAGGTAAGTATCGTACAATTTTTTCTTGTTTGAAGGTTGGTCATTAGTCGTCCAACTAAAGATCCAATTTTCCGAGATGAATATGCATTTCAGAGAGCATAAGAATTTGTAAAATTCCAGGAAAAATTATAACATTTTCAACAATAGAACAATTTTTTAATTATTTGAACATTTTTGATTATTGAATAACTTTAATTTTTGATTATTATAATATTTTCAATTGTCACAAGTTTAATCTTTAAATTATTAGAATATTTGAAATTATTGAACAGTTGGATTAAAAAAGAACCTTATAAACTTTGAATCAACGAAATTCTCAATCTTTGAATCTCAAATTAATAGAAATTTCAGAATTTCATAAATTCGCATTTATTCAGTGATATAAGGAAACTTTCATTAATATATGGATTTTGCTCTGAATCAAACACATAATAAATTAATTTTATTACAAAAAAAAATTAATAATTGTTCCCTGAATAAATTAGATCTAACAATAATATATAAATAATATAATAATATAACAATACGAATAATAAATTATATATCACATAAAAAGTTATTATCTCTATAAATCACAATAACATATAATTCATAAGTATATAAATTATGAACATAATTATTTGAATAATATACAATGTCAATTAAAAATAATTAATTAAAAGTAAAAATAAATTAATTAAGAAGAAAATATGAAAAAATACTTAAATCTAAAATTTTTAGAATGAAATTTTTATCATTGCCATAATCTTTAGAAATATGATTCGAAAAGCTGAAAATTGCAACGAAAAAAGCGTTTATTAATTATACATGGAACTGCAAATGTGCAATATAATACATAAGAAACAGAGTAAATTGCACTGTGAAATATGGTACTCTATAACGTGTAATGGTATCTTTAAATATGTAGCAATTCAACGAAAGCAATGCTAACCTAGTTACCAGATCAACATGATCATACCACTATTTGTTGCTTTAATAGAATATTCTAATGTTTTAATTTATATAACTATACATATTTATAATAATTACATATACATGTACGCGAATAAGTAAATATTATCATATGCAATAGTATAACATTTTATATGTATAAGACATTAAAATATAAATATATTCTTATATCTACTATCATTTGTGCCATCATTTTTTGATTTAATTATATCTATTTTTTAAATATTATAATTTTTAAATATTATATAAATTTTTTATTGTTTTTGTGCTGTAGTTAATCTACAAAATAAATAAACAAAAATATGATTATAGAAAATAATATTTATGTTTGATGTAGTAATATATACTTATTGTTGTGATCTGTAATTCATGATTCAAATGAGATCAAAGAGATTCTATGGTTCATACAATTTTTTTATATGAAAATTTATATGAAAAATTTATATGAAAGTTTTTGAATAATTAAATTTGAAAAATTTATAAATATATGAAATTAGCTAATTCTTACATATAAGTGAATCATTAATTATTTTTCATAAATACAAAAATTGTTAAAATCAAAACCAAAGATAACTTGTGATATCTTGAATTTTATTTTCAACAACTCCAGCATTTTCAATAATTTAACAGTAATTTACGAGTGAATATAATTCTTTGATCTTTTCCAGATTTTTATCGGCAATCGAAATTATTTCGCGAAAATCCATCCTTTAAAATCATCTTCCAATTGATAATTGATTCCTCTAGTTTACATTTTCACGGAAAATAATGATTGAAAAAGAAACCAAGACTCACGATAGTCTTTGAAATTAGATAAAATTCAGCATAGATATAATTCACATCACAATAATTAGAATCAGATCAACATTATAATCAATTATCAATTAGCCGCAAATAATTAGAATACTATTCTAATTATTCCAAGCTCATATAACAATATAAACAATTGTATTATATATAATCCTACAACCATAGATGGTCTTTCGAGTAATACTATCAATTCAAGTGTATTCCATTTGTGTAATATTCAAAATCATTAAGTTAGATTCTAACATAAATATTCTACATAAAAACAGATAAAAAATATAGAATAAAATTTTATCCTTGTTTTTGAAAAAAATTAAGATTAAATATATACAATCAATGTACAAACAATTGTATAATCGATGAATTTTTAAATGTTTTCTTGAAAATTAATTTTTTAAATGACAAAAATACTTTTTCATTTTGTTTATTTAAAATAACTTTTTATTAATATTCACTCATATTTTATAGCAAATTTGTTAATTTCATTTGTATTTGAAATATTTTTAAATTTCATTTACTTAAAAGTGAAGTCTCTCACACAATTTCATTATTTTTGATTTTCATTATTTTGAATTATATAATCTTTCTAATTCTCTATGAATTATAGATTTTGTATACGATTACATATATAATTATCTCATTTGAGTGATAAGTTAATTAATATTTATACCTCAATAATTTTTCAATACGACATAAGTAAAGAAAATTAATTTTATACTGATTTTTTTCGTACTTAATTAATGCCAAATAAAATGTAAATGAAGATATATTACAGAATTTTATTTAATGAACAAAACGATAAGAAGAAATTAAATAATACTTTCCGGAATAATATATAATGGAAAGGTGCAAATACCTTGGCCATTAGTTTGTAGTTAAAATTTAATTCATGAGCGTGTTGCGCAAAACCACATTACACGTTTCTGCTCTTAAACCTAAGTGCAGTATTTGAAAGATAATTAGCATTGGTACATGTATTTTTTTTTTCTATGATTGTACAACGATTTTTGTCATTATGTTTTTCTTTATTCTAGATGCATTTATTGTTCTCTAAAGAATTGAATTGTATTATTTTTGGAATATCTATAATTTTAGAAAAATTTTGTAGATAAATAATATATAGATAATATATAAATAATATATATATTGATATAATAGATAGATAAATTTTGATCAGTGATAATAATTATAATACTCAAAGGAGAATTTAATAACACTCAAATTATATCTTGAAATGATTATTTTATTTGGTTCACTATTGTACACTAAGTCGTATGCATGTAATCAATATACCAATCATTCTAATATTAATTCTTTGATCATTATTTACATTTATTTTATTATCCATTTATTTTTTTAACAATAAATTTTATATAAATTTCACTTAATTATGTTCCATTATAATATGTATTATTCACATTTTGTTATAATTTGTTAATAATGTTTTTCATGCAATGTTTCTTAAAAGCGTTTAATGCTTGCATCTTTTGTTCTATTCAATTTATACAATTTTTACAATTTAGTTTTATTATACACTAAGATTATTTTTTTTATTAATAGGAAGTATTTTACAAAATATTTGCATGTTGGCAAATAAAAAAAAAAGTTTTCCTATCTTCATATGTGCATATATAAAATATAAATATTATTGCATATTATTGCTTCATAAATTTAATAATAAAAGAAATGAAATACTATAGTGAATAATAAGAGGAATTATAACAAGTAGAAACGTAATTAGTTAAAACAATCAAGCATATTTTATGATAATTATATTAATTATATTATATTATGTAGAAATATTTTCTAAAAAAAATCGATTCATTTCAATCAATTTATCAATTCAATTCATAAAAGACTGTAAATTGATAATATAAATTCAAATAATAATTATTGTCACTTTTTATTTTCATTTTGCTTATTTAAAATAACTTTCTATTCTAAAATTTCTATTTTTAAATCATTTATTTTTTATTTTTTATTTTTTGCTTAAATAAAACTACAAATAAATTTATATAATTCTTTATGCTTATATACATATATCTATAAACTCTTATAATATACAAGATATTATATTTATAAGATTTTAAAATCAATCCAGAAGTCAAGATAAAAATTGTTATACGAAAATATTAGTTAAAGTTAATTGAACTTAATAAATAAAGTTATAAACAATTTAAATTTTATTAAATGATGAAGCGAGTACTTTCATATTGACACATAAATATTTTATATTTATATGATATTGAAATAAATTCTTATTTAGTTATACAAAGAAGATTTAAATTTTACTTTTTATTTAATACATTACTTTAAAAAATTATTTATGTAATTAAATAATTTAAAAGATAAATCATTTTAATTATTTATATTTTACTAAGTATTTATTATTTACCTAGATATTTATTATTTGATTTCATTACAAAAATGTGCAAATATTGTTTTACTATTATTAAATATGTTTATTTGAAGTAGTTATTTATTCATTTATTCCTTCTTATCCGTTATTTTTATTTCAAATAAAGAAGTGTTTAATTATGAATTTGTTGTAAAAAAATAAAAAAATATAATATAGAAATTATGTCTTAATATGTCATAAATTTCAAAATTCATTACAAAATATTAAATAATTCAATTATTGATAGTTAATTATATTATTAAAGAAGAAAATTATTTATTTATTCAAATAAACTCATTCTTAACTATATAAAACAATTTATTCAAATAAAAAATTATTTATATAGTTATTCAAATGTATTTATTTTTTTAATGAATTATAAGGATCTTAATTCTCTAGATTCTTTCTTAAAAATTGAAAGAAATATAAAAGTTGATACAAAATATCTATTAAAATGCATTTTTTAAACTATATGTAAATTATAAACTTTATTTGATGCAAAATTGAATTATTAATAAATTAAAAAATCTTTTGATTTATTTTACTTTCTTCACTCTTTTTTTTATCTGATCTATTTTATCTATTTTGTCTGAAACAACTTCAGAAAAAATATCTTTTAATATATAGTTAAATATAGTTAAATATAATTATATATAGTTTAATATATAGTTTAATGATTTTAATTTTTAACTATCATAGATTTATGTAAGAATTTAATAAATATCATTAGATTTTTTAGTATTAATAATTTATAATATAATATATTACTTGTTTAAATTACAGTTAATTTTAATATTATTCTATACTAATTAGAGTTATTATATAGATCAAACTTACGATATGTGTTGCATATCATTTCACGTAATTCACATATTTCTACATTTTATATTTTTCTTTCTTTCATAAACTAAATAAAAATAAATAAACTTTCTTTCTTTCGTAAATTAAATTTTCATAATCTTATTTTCGTTTTTTATTATTTTCATTAAATTATTTCAAATTTTTTTATCTTCAATGATAGACGAAATTAATTTTTTTCAATTTATCAGTAATTTTTTTAAAATTTCATCGTAATATTTAAAAATATTTTGAATTACAGTTGAACTTCTTCATAATTATATCTAATACACATTTTTTCATTATTTTTTTTTATTTATTTTAAAAATATTTAAAAAATTTTTTATGTTCTAATAAAAAAATTTTGAAGATCAAGAAATTCGTTTTCATTAACCAACATAACTCAGCACAGTCAGACTGAAAGCATTTTACTGAAACAGGAGAACAATGAAAAGACTCATCAAACTAAATTTTCAATTCTCCGGTAAAATTGTGCTTCGTCTGTACGATAACCGAAGCTTGGGTTCCTTCAACAGTTGGAATTATTCTACAAATTGCTCATTTAAAGTGCAGAAACGTCAATTTCTGCAGTTCTCTTGCTTCCGTTATAGATAATAAACTAATTGCAAGTATAAGATGAAAGTGAAAATTAGTATTCTAATTTTATTTTCTATTTGATTTATTTTTTATTTTGAATAATTTTTTATTTCAATTCAAAACTAAATTAAATTTAAATATATTTTTTACTTTACAAAGAAATTTTACATAAATACGCAGGATTTTGAAAAAGATACATAAACAAAAAATTTTATTATTAATTATACATGAAAAGCTATCTTAGATAAGTTAATTATATTATATTATGTATAAAAATATTGTCATACCTATCAAAAAATGAAGTATTTATACTTAAAAAAAATATAATTATAAAAAATATTTATAAGAATCATAATTATATATATATATAAATATAAATATGTACATAAATATGTAGGAATATAAATATCTACATATATGTACATAATTTGATGTTTTTGGAATATATCAAAATTATTACCTTAAACATTTTTTTTTATTATATAATTTATTATTATATACAAAAATATTTTCTATTCATATTGTATTTATAAATATGTAAGTGAAGGTGATTTAAAAATATAATACGTATGTCTTATATATTTATTATTATATTTATTATTATATTATGTATTTAGATTATTTGAAACTATATTTGAAATGTTTATTTAAGTTTCAATTAAATATATATTAAATATATATATTAATATATATTATTTTTTTAATTCGATTATAATAATGTAATTATTAGGTAGGTTTAAATAGAATTTAGATTTTTTTTGACTTTTAAATGTAATCAAAATCGAAATTTAATCGACGCATTTTGTTTTTAACTAAAGAATAGAATAATTATATAATAGTTGTATATCTATTTAACTACGATAAATCGATAAATCGATAAAATATATAATATAAAATATAGTATAATGTTAAAAATATTTGTGATATTACTTTTCTAATTTAGAATAATGATTTAATGATTAATAAATTATAAGATAACTATAATTTCAAATAAGAAATAAGACAATAATTATTTATTTTTATAAATATATATATTTCTTATTCAGATTTCTTGATAAATAACTTATTGATTTCTATGTTAGAGACATTGATTTATAAGGTAAGGATAAAGCAAGGTTCCAATTCCAATCGATTAGCTCTATATATCTACATTTATTTTAATTAGTTTCTTTTATCTATCATATATTAATTATCAATATAAGTTATTTATATAAGTTCTTATCCTTAGTTGGTAATACGAATTTCATTTATATACAAATGTAATGATCCAATTATAACATATTTTCTTAAAGAAAATATATTATATTATATAAATATATTATATCATTAAAGAATGTAATTGTTAATTAAATTTAAGTTAAATATATTAGGGTGTCCCATAAGTTTCTTTCACATCACATTAGGAATGACTTTAACTGGTTATTTTTATATCAACATGCAGATTTATCTATTAGCCGTTTATGGCATCGGTTTCAATCATCTCAGAACTCTTTTAAAGTACGTTTTATTGGTAACGTCTCTTTTAAAACTTTTTTCTAATCCGTTTAATATGAGTAATATAATAATCCATTTAATATGAATAGCCAAAGGAAACATTTGCATGTTTATACTTTATTGTTTTAAAAAAGATGATAATGAAAATGATACTGCAGACGAAATTTGTACTGTTTACGGGAATGGGGGTGCTAAAATTATTACGATCAATTAGTTTAAGAGATTTAGAGTTGGCAATTTTGATTTGAAAGATGAAGGTCGCAGCGGCCGTCCAGCAACGCGATATAGTATGTAAGAAATAATGGATGCCACTAATGTTTCCAAGAAAACAGTATATAATCACCTGACCAAGATGGGATATGTCAATCGATGTGAAGTTTGGGTTCTACA
This sequence comes from Apis laboriosa, assembly GCF_014066325.1. Taxonomy (NCBI): domain Eukaryota; kingdom Metazoa; phylum Arthropoda; class Insecta; order Hymenoptera; family Apidae; genus Apis; species Apis laboriosa. Next base: position 804,934 of record NW_025224165.1, on the reverse strand, counting down.
GCTATTGACCGATTTTGAACCGCGTGCAATTTCCTTTTCCGATGATATGAAAGAGATTTTTTAAAAACTTAAACTTGTTACTAGAGATGAGACTTGGATTTTGTATCAAAATGTGCATCGAAAACGCACTTGATTTAAGGACAATAGACCTTCAATTGTCGCGAAGCCTGAATTTCACCTGAAGAAAGTTCTTTTATCCATTTAGTGAGATTGGTTTAGACTATGAACTCCTTTTTTAAGGTGGAACCATCAATTTTGGAAAATATTGCAATCAGCTTAATAAATTGAAAGACGCCATAGCAGAAAAACGGTAAAAATTGGCGAACCGACGAGATCATCATAACAATGTAAAATCGCATGTTTTATTGAAAGAGAAAAATTGTTACAGTTTGATTAGGACATTCTGTCATATTCTCTCCTGATCATGTTCTATCCGATTATTATTTGTTCCTCTAATTAAAAAAATTTTCTCCATGATAAACGATTCCAATCCATAAGTGAAATAAAAAGACATCTCGAGCAATATTTTTCAAATAAACTAACAATTTCGAAAAAAAGGAACATGAGGAAAATGAGGCTTACTAAGAGATGAAAGAAAATGATAAAGTAGAACGGTTTATATATAATGCAATAAATTAACCTTAAACAACAAATATCATATATTCATTTCGTATCAAAAAAAAAAAAAGAAACTTATGACACCTTAATATTTTAGAATTATAACGCTATGGAAGCTATTAAAATTTTATTAATTTTATATATCTATCTCTTATAAAGTCATATTTTATGCGCGAAAAGAATCATTAATGAAAAATATTATTTATTTTAATATTTTCTATTTGAAAAAATATATAATAAAATTAAATAGTTGTTTCACTTATATAATATAAGTTTAATTTATTTTTCTCTGAATATTTTTCTCTTAATAAAAAATTGAAAATTAAGAATTGTTTGGCATGTTTTCACTATATCCATATATTTAAATAATAAAACAATTTGTATAATATATACCTACACATGTAACTGTATGGCATTCATAGTACATTTCGAAATGTTATATCATGACATTTATTCGCCTGGTAGAATTTCAGTGGTTATCCATGATGACCACAGGTTAATTCAACGCATGTGAGTATAAATACGTGACATGCTTAAAAATTTCTAGATATCATTCTGCAGTTTAAATTAATATTCCATATTTATTTCGATATTTATTACTTTGGTATTCAATTGAATATTAACATATTATTTTTATTATTTTGATAAAATATATATTTCAAAAAATGAAGAAAATGATATTGAACAGATATTTATCATGTTAGGATTTTTTTACACAAAAATATGATCGTTCATATCAATTATACTAACTAAACATTTTGGTACTCCATCTATATATTTACAAACACTTAAAGTAAATACTTTTAATTCTAAAAAAAATATTATAATAATAAACGAGTAATAAATCATTGATAATGTACAATTAATATAGTTAGAATTTATGTTTACAATTCATACATATAGCTATATATAGCTTATATACATTTGAAATAAATCTTATTTAGTAGTTAAATAGTTATATAATACATAAAATAGATTAATGTAATCGATAAATTCATGAATTCGTGAATAATAAATTCAATTTATTATTAAATTATCTTTAAATCTAAAGAAAAAAATAGATTTGACTATCAAATAATTATTTAAAATGTATCGAAAGTATTTTTTTCCTAAATAAAAAAAATTAATATAGCTTTCTTTTTACAAGTAAAATCAGGAAAATTTCTGAAAAACGTGTATTAAATAATTTTAATAAATTATTTAAAATTTTTTTATTTTTAGATCTTTTATATTTAAGCGTTCAAAAATAAATAAGTGAATTGATTGTAAATTTGTTATGTTAATCTTAAAATATGCATATTATTAAATTTTTTTGTTTTTTATTATTTACGAAGTTATTTAATTAACAAAGATTGAATTATATATCTGTATAATAAATTTACATTACTTCTATTAAAATATATTTTTATATGATATAATATTGTAATGATACAAGATTGATTATATCAAAACATATTTACTTATATTTTTTTTCTTAAATTTCACGTTTGATTTACAAAACATTTATTTTTTATGTAAGCATCGTCATTTATTTTATCAAATATAAATATATTTCTTTTAAAAACTACATATATTATTTATATGAATGTAAAAACATTTTTAAAAAAATGAAATTTTTAAAAAACATCTGATATTAGAGATCATTTTTTTAAAAATTTTGTTCCAGATAATTATTATAATGAAGAATTAAATTTCCTGTCGGAAAGTCTTAAAAACATAAATTAATCATATAAAGATAATGTAATGATATTAAAAATTCTCCTCAAAAAATTGTTTCATTTTGATATTAATCAAAGATATAAAATTATTTATATTTATATAATATATATTATAATTATATAATTATTTATTGATAATAATCGTTATATAGGATGTTAATATATTTGCAGAATATTTTTGAAAGATCAATTATAAAGATTAAAACAAACACAAAAATTGATGTACAATAATTTTTGAGTAAAACTTATTTATTAAGCAATTGAAGTATGCTTGTTTTATGTTTTAAAATGAATGTTTAATAAATAAATTAAAATTGTTATTAGGAAATTTATATAATTAGAAAATTTATTCAATAATCTTACTTCTTTTATTCTAAATTTTTTTTCTTTTATTCATATTTTGCGCTTATAAGTTAAAATCAAGATTTTTAATTGGTATATATACTATAAAAAGAACTTAATAAAAAAAGAGAAAATTATTTTTATGAAATTTAATAATAAAAATTAATTAATAAAAGTGAAAAAAATTATAATTTGTAGAAAATGAAAAATTAATATTCAATAATCAAAATCAATTTCAAGTATTTCAATTCAATTTTAATTCAAGTATCAATTATTTATATAATTATTAAATTTTTTTAAGTTTAATAATAGTAATAACAATAAAAAGATATTTAATTGTTAAAATAGAATATTTTTATTCTTTATAAATGTTGCAAGAAAAATAATTAATAGTTTTTTGATTTATTGTGTATTCGATGTACTTAATCTTTACATTTAATTTTTCATTTTATTCTAATTGAATTTTATTTTAGAATTTGAAACATCAGTCTATGAAAAAAAAAAGGAAAACTAAAGAAATATATTTTATTTTCAATTGCTAGTAAATTAAATTTAATAAAATTTAATAAAAAAAATCGATATAAAAATTTGTAATAGTCAATAATATTCAGATTTTTTATTAATATTTGACAAATCTTTTTTAATTATGTTTACTTTTAAATAAATTGTTTTTTTGCTTCTCTTTATTATAGAAAATATTAACAATGAGATTTATCAAATAATTAATCAAAAATAATAAAAAGATAATAAGAAATATTAATATTGTATTTAAGTAATATACCTATATAATTTACTCGTAATTAATATAAAAATAATAAAATTTCTTAAAATAATTATAATTAAAATAATTATTTAAAAATGAAAAATTAATTTAAAAATTTATCGTTATTAAATTCGTATTACGATAAACAATAATTAAAAGAATTAAAAGAGAATTTAAATTTGAATTTATATTTGAAAACATATTAATGATCAATATATTTATTTATTAGATAATATTTACATTTAAATTTTTCTTTCATTTAACAATATTAAATTTATTATTGACTAAATGTAAATCAAAATAATAATTAACGAATGAAAAATATTACACAAATAAATAACAGAAATTAATGGCTTTTATTTCTAATAATTTATAATTTTATAATTTTATAATTTTATAAAATTACAATTTTATAATCCATATACTTCATTAAAGTTAAGAACAAAAATATTTAATAAATTAAGATGGAAATATTGTTTTAGAACATAGAACAATTACCTAAATGATAATATATACCTCTAATGTCAGCTTGTTAAGCTTGAACCTTTATTGTCTTCATTCGTATTTTAAGTTAGGTCAGAGTTAGGTCAGGGTTTATGTACTCGTTAATCAAAACAAACACTAGAAGAAGAAATGCAATCACACTGTGCACTCTGAAGTATTTAAACGCTTTGCACTTATGAAATAATTCAGGAACTAGAGGCATCTTGCTGCGACTAATTAGCATCGTCCAGAAAGATCTTTTTGTATTTAGCGTGTAAAAGTAATGAAACTAGCTTTTGCATTCCTAACCGAATATAATATTCAACGTGTATACTAATCGGTGCATAACGCTAAGCTTAACTGTGGTTTGAATCGTGGTAGGGTGGCTACCGTTGAAATTATTACAGTGATAAAGTAGAGGTTAACTGCGAATTCAATTAAAAGAACATTAGATTTGAGGTTACGATTAAATTACAATCAGATTTGAATTAAGCATTATATTTCTGCAGGAAAGATTTCCAAGTTGATAATGGTCGACATTACTATAGCTTCATTTAATATTGTATAATAAGATTTTTATTAAAGTTATCTACTATTAAATTTCATATTTAATTTCATATATTTAAAGAAAACAATTTGTTTAAAACTTTATTTTTCCTTTTCTAATCAAGTAATTTTTATGTTAATTAGTAGCAGTTTTTAATTAAATCTTTCGAATAATAATTAATTTAAGCTTAACTCATAATATATACTTATATTACTTATATTACTTCATGAAAAAATAAACACGTATTAATTTTAACTTGATCTGGAATTAATATAATATTATGATAAATAATAAGTTCGAACAAATATTTTCCATGCTGATGCAATTTCTACAGGATATTATCAGCTCGAAAGGATTAAATCGATCCTAATGTTATTGCACTAAGCCGGAGCTTACGTCAAAACTGTTCTCATCGATGGTACATAGTTGGTTAGCGACACCGAACAAGAACCAGGGAATTTGCTTAAGTGCCACTAACATGTAAGTAGATGTGCCAGGTATGAGGAATGAACATGTATTCATGAACGATATAGGTGAATGGATGATACACCGTTGTGTACCAAACTATGCTTATTCAGGTATTCAAGATAATGTTTATCGATATCGACGTGGAAGCTAAATTCTGACACCGGAGATCAACTGAAATGCAAATCACTGTGCATTGCATTGACGATGCATTTATAGACAAAAGATGGCTATTCGAAGGATGTTGTCCTCAGAGAAATTATGCAATACGAAGCTATCTTCTTATACTATTTTTCATTAATATATTATCAAATATTGTCACTAAAATTAATTCATTATTCTTTTACAAATTGAAACATAATAAACGATAACAAAATATTGCGTTTTTTTTTAATAACATTAACTTGAAAGGATGATTAAAATATAATTGTCAAATAATTTTCATAAATTATCATTATTCTTTAATTGATATATGAATTCTGATACAATTGGATTCAACATAAACGATCAATTGATATTGTTAATACGTATATATATATATATATATATATATATATATATTAATATTATTTTTTAATTCTCGATTAGTGTCACTAACGTATGTATTTCGTTTGCCCACAATTAATTAATTTCATTACAATTTCGATTAATTTATTCGCTACCAGTCATTTGATGTTAACTCGTTCTTGTATCATATAATGATTCTACGTTAGGAAAAAAAATAGTGAAATTTCTTCATAACTTTTAATGAGAATTCTATACAATATAAAATATAAAAAACATGAATCATTCATTGAGAAAATAATTTTGATCGAGAACGAGCTAGCAATAGTTTTTTGTGTTGTTTCAATTGTTTATACAAGATTAAATCTATCATCTAACAAGCTGATCGATTTACAATTAGACAAATCGGCGAATGCATGGCAAAAATCATGGTGCGAAGCAAAAGTTAGCTTTCAGCATAACTAACACATGTCTTTGTATTATGAACAGAACTTGGACTTCCAATTTCAAGGAAATCGATTGAACTGGACAACATAAACTAGTTTATCATATATACAAATTTCTACGAAATATCAGTTCAATTTTTAGAACAAGATCAGTGATGTGAAAAAAATTGTAAATGCTTACTTCCAAAAGTTCATTGAAATATCAATCCAGCAAAAGCGAGAGCATAATAGGATTTATAGTTGAAATCAAACTGGAATGATAATTATTTTTCATTTTCAATCTTTTGAGCTTTGATGTGTTTTTCTTTTTAACTAACTTGAATTTGTTTCAATACTGTATAATATACACATTAATATTATAAAAAAAAATAAAAATTATTTACAAAGAAATGTAAAAAAAATAAATTAAATTGATTATATTAATTACATTAATGATATATTTTCGAAATTAACATTATTTTATTGACTATTATTCATAAAACTTATAAAATAATTAATTTATGCAATTGTTAAATAAACAATTTTATATGTTTATTTTAAAAACGTTGTATATTTCTTTACAATATAAAAATGATTAAGTAGTTGAATAATTAATAAAAAGATATTTTAGTAAAATATACACAGGCCAATTTCGTAATATTTTCTAACAACTTCAAATAATTCGTTAATTATTTGTTTTATAAAAAATATTTCATATAAAGTTATAAAATGACATCATTAATTTAATATTATTAATTTTTTTGAAGATTTAGAAAGTATATGAAGATTAAATTTTAAATGAAATCATATATTTTTTAATAGAGTAATCAATATAAAAAATATTTTTAAAACATTTAAGATATATTTTGACTTAAATTTTATAAAGAATATACGAAGCGATATACGTCTTCTGTTTCTTTGCATACCTTCTTTATCTTTCATATAATAAATTTTACAAAATTCAAGTTAAAATATTTCTTAAACTAATAATCTTTAACTTTAAATGGTTTTTCATAAGAAATAATAATCTACATCAATTTATATATTAAAAAGTTTGTAATTCCGTTTAAGAAAAGAATAAATTTGACTTTCATATGTATTTGAAATGTATATATATATATATATATATATATATATATATATGTCTATATATTTATAAAAAATTAATAATACTATATATTCTTTTTATGTAAAACATTTTATCATAAAATAAATAATTTACGAATTCATCATAGTTATTATATATATACAATTCGTTACATTACGAAATTAAACCTATATAACGTATATATATATATATATATATATATATGTGTTACTTTTAATATATATATATATATATATTATATAACATAACATATTATATATTATATTATATAATATGACATATATATTATTCTTTCGTATAAAATATAAAAATTAGTCTTGTTTCAAAATTGTTTCAAAAGAAAAAGATCATTGCTGCTTGTCTGCAATATTGATTTAAAACAAGCAGTCAGTCTTATATGAAATTTTACAGCAAACAAATATACATAATTGAATAATTAATTATAAATCGTTATTGTTTATTATATAAATAAATAAATATGTATTCTTTCAATTAGAATATATTAATAAGAAAAATAACAATGTAGGAAATTATATCTTTATAAATAAAAATACAGAAGATTAAGGGCAAGATTATTAATTTTAATGCAAAATGATTTAAAATTTTAGCATCAAGAAATTATTCAAAATATTCTTTGAAGATAACATAGCATTAAATGAAATATTATTGGTTTCAAAATAGAAATGCAAAGATTTGAAAATAATAAATAATAATGATTGTATATTTGTGATACCATTTTTTTTAGAAAAATAAAACGCTATTATTACATAAAAATTTTAGAATGATCGATCAATGAATATTTTTTAATAAAAATTTATTGCAGTAATTTTAAGTAATTTTAAATAATAACAAATATTAACGGATAAAAATATAATAATAACTAAATAAATAACGAATATTAAATCGTTTATTTTTTAAGAATTGCAATATATAACTTATTTCATTTTTAACGTATTTCATTTAATTTTCAATCTTTTTTTTAGAACAAAATATTTTTTGACGTATAGCTTGTGATGGAGATGATATCGAAATAGTATTGAATATTCTGTGAAAAATTATTTTTTTGTTATTTTTTTATTCTAATGGTTTTTTTTATATCTAATGGTTTCACATACGTAGATAGAAAACTGAGCAATAATATTTAATACTTTCATAAAAATTTTGATATATTCGTTTCTTCTAAAAAATTTTTCCATGAAAAAAATATTTTATGTAGGATGTTACAGCTTCATCTCGTATGAAATCTTTTTTAAAAAAATATAAATAAGATATAAATAAAAAAAAAATTTGGAATATTATTCTTTTGATAATGATATATTATTTTCTTTTTTGTAATTTTTTATTGTCATAGATATATTAAATATTAACATTATATATATAAATTCTGATATTTTTGTTTTCAAATATATAATTATCCAATTCTTAATCCTAATTCTTAATGTATATAATTTTTAATAATTCTACATTACATTTTTACAAAATTCATCGTATGCATAAATACACAAAAATTGACAACACAAAACGTAAATAGAAGAATAAATTTTGCACAAAATGAATCTTATATTAAAAAGTAAAGTTTAATAAAAAATATTTTAAAATTAACTTTAATACAAAAATATAATTTTCTGTTTTCTCTGAACAAACATAAATCTCCATTATAAAACAAAATGCAAAAAAAAAAATACAATAGTAAAACATTAATAAGGAAACATATTACTATATAAATATTTTTTATAGCTTTATTATCAAGAATATAACAAAAAAAAATTTATTAGATAAGATTTGAACATAATATTTTTATATAATATTATTATTGTCGGCTATTTATAATAGATTGTTACACGAAATATTGAAGTTTTTTTTTATTTTCATAATGATTCTACTGCTTTATTCGATTTTGAAATATATCATATTTTGTATGAAACATTGTTATCGAATATTTACGTTCATATCAGTATTCAGTATTTTTGAACTAATACCAAAGAATCGAATCGCGATCGTTAAGTTTCGTATCAGCTCCATCACTAGTGTACGCTCAATGGTGCGCAATACAAACCGTGCGCGGGCGATTTTCCTCTTTGATGTCAATGTCAGAATCTCTGATGGTCGTTATAAATTTTTATCACGGCAAATTTTTATCGATAGTAAAAATGTTTCAGCCGTAAATCCATTTGGTTGGAAAAGCGCGGCGTTGTCGTGTTGTCATTTTCTAAATTCGTTCGATGAATCTGAATGAATCTAGAGAATCACCGAAATTTGGTCAGGTTCATTCAATTAACGAAGTAACTGATCGTTGATCTTTCTCCTTCTTAACGTTTTCTTGCTCCGATTAAATATTTAAAATATATTTGTACACGAATCGGAACGTCGATTTGTATTTCATCGATGCTTCGTATCATGTTTTGTAGAAAAGAAAGAAAAAAAAAAAAAATACCGACAAATTGAAGCGTTTATCGTTTTTCGGCTGCACGTTTCGATATATATATATATCATATATTTACATGTCCTCTATGCCGTCGGCTGTTACAATGAAATAGACTAACGAGTCAATTTTTTGTTTTTTTTTAACGGGAAAAAGTAAAGAGTGAAATGACGTGTGGGTTCGAGAAAAAACCTTTCCTTTAGCTTTTGCCAAGAGTACTTTATACTTATGAGAAATGTATTTTCTTAAACTATATCATGGTAGTACGTACACGCGAGAGCTTGTGCGAATCACAGATCTTTATTCAAAGAACGCTCATGAAAATTTCATGTAGACAGGTAAATATGTATGTATATGCTGCGTCACGTAACGATTGAGTTGAATTAGTGTTCCACTATTGTTAAATTACGTAGTAGTATTGTACTTAAATACGAATTTCAATGCAGTTAAGGAATCAAATAAGTGAGGATTTTTAAGCCATGTATCACATTTTTTTAAAATTATTTTTAAAATTGAAAGCATTAATATTTATAATTAAATTTTTAACTATAAATGATAAATTAGATTTTATTATTTAAATTTCAATGTGTATTAATAACTAGTATTAGTTATAGATCTAAGAAAAATATTATTAATCAAAGAAAGATATCATTAAGAATAACTTTATGATAAAACATAAAAATTTATTTACATGAAACGTTGCTCATGACGTTAAATTCTATTTTCTGTTTTTTTTTTTTTTTTACTAATAAAGTATATTTATACAGTGCTATTTTATGAAGATAAACATCAGCAAACGAATTAATTAGAGTATCACGTTGAAAACATTCTTCAGAGATTAAAAAATTCAAAGAAGTGTGTTTTTATTATAAAATGTTAATCATGCTTTTAATATTTTTAACTATTTTCAATCTTACATATATCTTTAATTATTTCCATAAATATTAAAACATACAAAAAATAAAAAATATTTTATTATTTTAATTTTATTTTAATTTCATATATTATAACGATGTTTTGTTGCGATACTTTTATACTTTTTTTTCAGAATTGATTGCAATTAGATTGCAATTAAATGATCAAATAATAATAATTTATTAGCAGATATTATTGTAATTTATAAGAAAATTATCCTCAATTTAAATTCCCCAACTGCAAATATTCTAACCATGCTATTCGACGAAAGTCTAATTATTTCATTCAATATTTCCGTGTGAATAAAAGATCGATTTCAATTGGTCGTAATTGTTTTACAAAGATGACCTATAAGACCTATATGTAGATACATCATTATTTACTTAGAATTAGTTTTTTCTATTTTAGTCCTCTTCTCAGCAGACAGGCAATCTATTATTAATTTTCACAATGATCTTAGTGAACTTCTCTTAAGTATTTTTTGAAAATTTTATTATCTCATTAAATATTCATCGTCTATGATTTATAGAGGTTTCCACGTGTACATTTACGATATTTTTATAATTTTACTTAAGAAATGCTGGTCGACGTTTCCGCTTCATCGTATTGGCGTTTAGTTAACAATTATATCTTAAGTCTAATATCTAAAGATTTTATTTGGGTGAAAATCTTAAAAATGACTACTAAAATGATCAATGGTGTTAAAATAGTGAAATCGACTTTTTTTCATGATACGTATTATTTATTCTCGCTATAGCATATGATCTTATGAATGAATATTTTTTACATCTGCAATGAACTTCATTAATAACAATTAACATAATTTTACAATAATACGATAATAATTATCATATATTCTTATTCATTAATTCCATATATGACACATTATTATCATTGTTAAGACAAATATTAGTATAAAATGTGAATTTAAAGTAACAGAGATATATCTTTTTTCTTTTAGAATTTCTATTAATTAAATATTGTACATTTTAATATGCTTTGTACATACACATGTGGCAACTAACGATAGTGATTAAACAATTTTACATGTAACAAATAGTCTATTAATAGCGTTTGCAAATTCAATATTGACAAATTAAAATTATCGCAATTGAAAGTTTTGTCCATCTTGGTTAAAAAACTTTGTTACAGAATTTATCGTTTTTTCGCGCAACAACGTGCAATCAATCTCGTGTATTTATGTTCGTCAATATTCAAGCTGATCACGTAACTTTACGTGTTCGCCATACCAATTACTAGACCACGTCAAACAGTTTCGATTGTTTACATAAGCCGTTAGCAAAACTGAATATACAAAAAATAAAATCGTTTGAAAAGTATATGATTTCCATAAGTCATAAAAATACAATTATTGTAGACAAATAAAATATATCAAACAAACGTAAACGAATATACAAAAATATAATGTAACGAATATATAAAAATATAAAACGGAAATAAAAAATATAATCATCGCACTTTTATCACACGCCAGAAAACTATAAGAAATATAGAATATAGAGTATAGAAATTTATATATATAATTTATGTGCAAATCAGATTTTTTCAAATACAAAAATAAATATAATAAAAAAAATATATATAATAAAAATATATAAAATATATAAAAAAAAATATAATAAAAAATAAAAATATTAAAAATATATTTTAAATATTTAGATGATTAAAATAAAATAATTAATTTACATTATGTACATTATTTGAACAGAATATTTAAAATTAATGAAGAATTTATGGGACATCTCAATATATTAAATCGGGCATAAATCATCAATATTTATAAAAATATAATTCATAACTTAACAAATAATATCTAGCAATAATAATTGCATCCGTATATATTTTAAAAAATATTTAATTACTTATTTTCAATAAAAGAGAATTAAATCAAAAAGAAGAAATTAAATATATAATTCTAAAAGCGTAATTTCACTCAATTTTCATGATAATGCAAAATATATATGATTATTTATCAATATATTTTATAGTTATAAACAAATTTTATAGTTACTCAATTATTCATTATTCATTCACACATTAACTTCGCAATCTTAAAGTATTCCTGTATTTAGAATCAATCACCTTCAATTTGTTAATTCAGATGTTTGAGTGACAGAAATCCCAGAATAAATTTATTAGAGATGCCGCTGTACACCAACACGTTGAAGTAGTTTTCCTGACGTCAGATGAACAGTTTACTCTATCAACAGCTTAGTGATAAGTATTGAATTTAATTCTAACTCTTAGTTATTTTTTGAAATGAATTTTAGATAATAATACAAAATACATAATATTTAAATTTTGAAATTAAAAGTTTATATTATTAAGAGATTTTCAAAGATTTGAATATATGGATTTCTTAAAGAGATTGAATTGATATCAATATTAAAAAAAAAAAAAAAAAGAAAAGAAAAGTTTACGAAATCATTTATTTTCTGAATAAAAATTCAAAAAATATTAAATACTCTTCCAAATGTATATATTATAATTCTTAATTTATATGTAATAGCTTAGATTTTTAAAATATTCAAATTAATATGAATCATTGTTTTGAGCTTTAAAATTTCAATATATTTTGAATTTTAACATGTCAAATTAAATTTAAATAAATAAATAATAAAAATGATAGAAATAAAATAATTTCTGCTGATAAAAATTGTAACAAATTTTTTCACTGTAAAATATGAAAAATATAAAAAAAAAAATAAGCAAAATACTTTTATTTAAATGATTTTTATATAAGATTTTCAAATCTCCATTTGAAAAATTTGTTATTGATTTAAATATATCCGAATATTTTAAAAAATTTTTTATTTTAAATTTCATTAATATAAAAAATTTTATATTTATTGCTACCTACTTATGTCCGCCTTCGAGCATATATCGCTTCCTTAAATGATTTTTTTAAAAAATTACTTGCGGACAAAAATTTTTTTTTTATATATTCATATTTGTTTGACTGCTTCGTCGGAAAAACTCAAATCAGGAAATACGACGATTTTATAATTGGCGTAGACTAGTGAAGGGTCAAGCGCAGCATGTCTAACGCTAAAAGTTATTGAATCTATTTTTTTATTTTACGTAGAGGGATATGTGATGATCTCATCAATCCAAGATCAATGATCTGCCACGGTGAACTCCGTGTCGAGTAACTGATCTCTCGAATTTCCCCTATCGAATTCGAGTCGAATTCGATAGAAACATGGTCGACTTGATTCGAACTGGGGAATATTGGAATGAACGAATGCCAGACAAATGGAATTCGTTTCTTTTTTGCACATTCACTTTTTTAGGGATCTGTGGATAAATTTTATCTCGGTGAAGCGCAACGTAACAGAGCTCTGATTGTTCGAACGATGCCCACGTTTAAACTGTTTTCTACCTTTTCACTATGGTTTTACGATTCAGCTATATATCTAGAAAAAATCTCTCTTCTTTCTATATTCTGATACATAGTCATTTAAAAAATATTTTTTCGAGGTACAGATTTTTTAAAAAATTAATAATTGTCTCTTAAATAAATTTCTCTTTCATCTATTTCATCTATCTTAAAAAGCCATGTAAAAGTTTTATTATCGAAAAGATGTTTTGCATTAGAGAAAAAGAAACAAATTAGATTATTAATAATTAAAAACAGTAATAAAGATATATAAAATTATATTCATGATAATAATTTTTCATTATTATTCTTCAACCTAGTATTATTTTTGATAGTTTATTATACTTTATTTATTATATGCATTAGTAATTTTTTTTTCTATTTTAAAAATATATATATATATATATATTATTATATTATATATTATTTATTATATTATAAATAAATATATATATATTAAATAATATATTCGATTAAAATTATGTATTTTTGATATTATTTATTTAAATTATCATGTTTTTCATATTATAATTCTATAAGTTATTTTTTAAAAATTAAAAATTAAAACTGGGATAATATTTAAAATTTATTTCCAAAATTTAATTATATTCCATTTATTACACTTTGCGTCCATTTATTCATTTTCTTATTGCGAATTATCATATCTGTCATATTTGTTTTTAAAATTTTCAAAAATCAATTTTATTAAAAATAATAATTTTTTAATTTCTAATTTAAAAAATTAGTTAAATGGATTCAAATTAACTAAATATTTTAGAATGTGAATTTCAATACTGAAAAATTAACTTAGTAAAATAAATAATTTCCTGCTAAATAAGTACATATACATGAATCTTAATGTGTTTTAAATATTTTATAAATAATAGAATAGAAAGTGTAAAAAATATATACAATAATAAAATATATTTCACTGAAAATGTATAAAAACAAATTCGTATTAAAAAAATACACGTGACAATATAAAAAGAAAATAAAAATAATAACTTGTTTGCTTTTGTTATTTCAATTATTAAATTAAATAATTGAATAATGAATATTCACTTATTAAAATAATATTTTCTTCTAATATTTTTGGAATATATATTAATTAATTAAGATTGATTGGAAGCTATTTTTTGTGTAATCATTTTTTCAAATCAATAAAATCATTTCATTACTTACGCAAAATTTAAAGAATCTTAAGAAAAACTATTTAGGGATCGAACTATGTGGATCGCATTATTAGTATGGATCAATTTTGCGTCCATTAGTAGATTTTAAGAGAAGTAGAAGTTCAATGGAGTTCTAAATATTTGTCTGCTTGAAATTCAAGCGTACGCGGAGCTAAAAGAAAGGCAGCAGCTCGCTTCCGGCATTTTAGCAGAATTCCAAACCAAGATTTTGTCATAATATTCGGGTCATGGTGGGTCTTGGAGCATGGAAAATATGTTGCTTCTTATTCAAGAATTCATGAAGACCAACCATTATGTTGTTCACGATTTAAAGCAGCATAACTCAGTTATTTGTGTTTATATTTGATAAAAGATACGCTGAAAATGAGCGAAATAATTTTTTTCGTAAATGGTAATTTCCCTTACAAAATTGAGCTTGAATTAGTCTATCTTCTTTCAGAGTTTCATTCTTTTTCTTTCAATATTTTTTATATTTGTTGAAAATGTAATGGATACCAAACATTTAATATTGTATAAAATAAATTGCTATTTTTTATTAAAAAGAATTTGAGAATTGTTTCATAAATTTAATGAATTCATCAATTATATATATTATATAATTATATATTATATATTATATAATTATATATTATATATTATATAATTATATAATTATATATTATATATTATATAATTATATATTATATATTATATAATTATATATTATATATTATATAATTATATAACATATAATTTTTTTAATTAAATATATATACGTAAACATATAAATAAAATATTAAGTTAATGAAAATATAATTTCTATATATTCGTAAATAAATCTGCATATGTGTACTGCATGTATGTTTATTTCACTTATCAAATTAATAATTTCTGAATATACAAAATATTGAAATAAATGTTGCAAATATTTAATTTAATCATTCTATTTTTTCTAAAAACTTTATTTCATTATTAAAATAAGATTTCAGTTAAAAGAATTTGAAAAAAATATATTATATTTATTTTTACAAAATAAGAAAATATTAAAATCTAATATAAAATAATATAGATGAAATAAACATTATATAATATTGATTTAATATTGATGTTTAAAACCAAACAGAAAGCATTTTTATCATTTGAAATAGAAAAAATATGTTTTATTTTTGTTTGCTTTGAATATATTTAATCTTTGAGCTTAATAGATACATTAAAAGATTTACTACAATGTTTGAATAAATAATATGTATGAAAATAATATAAATAATATGTTTTATGTAATAATATGTAATAATATGTTTATGTAAATAATATGTTTGAAAATATACAAAAATATAGAATAATATATACAAAAAATATATAAAATAAAATAAATATACAAAAATATAAATATATAAATAGAAGAATATAAATATAATTTTTTTTATATTGTAAAAATGAATAAAAATATATTTTTTTAAATTTATCTCATTGAAATTTTATGTTAGTAATGAAAAAAAAATTTGAAAGATATTTGTAAAATTAATTAAACTGCATAATTATTGAATATATGTATGGAAATAGTATTTATATTATAATCTAATATTGTTTCTTCAAATTCTTGTTTGAGATATACAATTTCTTGTAAATTTAAACATAAATAATTTATTAGAAGATATAATA
Organism: Apis laboriosa; assembly: GCF_014066325.1. Classification (NCBI taxonomy): domain Eukaryota; kingdom Metazoa; phylum Arthropoda; class Insecta; order Hymenoptera; family Apidae; genus Apis; species Apis laboriosa. Next base: position 788,390 of record NW_025224165.1, on the reverse strand, counting down.
TTCTTTATAATAATAAGATATGTTTCATTTTAGAAAATATAGAATTTATTAAACTATAAATAAATAACTATAAATAAATAAAATTATAATAAATAAATAAATAATTACCTATTAGTTTTGTAAAAGAATAAAATATAAAACATTTTAAATATGTTCATTCTCTCATAAAATAATATATAATAATAATAATTGATTAAAAGATTTCTATTAATATAATATTAAATTTTCATAATTTACTTAATAAAAAAATTAAATATTGAAAAAAGAAAATAATTTCTTACTTTATACTGTTAATATTTAAATAAACTAGGAAAAAAAATATTGCTGATTTAACTGTTTTAAAAAATACAAAATGAAATATTATAATATAAATATAATATTCAATTTTTTTGAAAATTCATTTTTCTATTATGATTTTTTATAAAAATAAGAATACACAAACTGTACAAGAATATATAGCAATTTATCGTAAAAAAGACGAAATTGCGTGATTTTCGTTTTATAAATTGTAAGTAACATATTTTTAAAAAAACATTATTAAAAATAATTTAATTTGATATTAGATCACTTTTCAAAAACGTACAAGAGAGATAGGAAACACATATATAGAAGAGAGTAATTGGAAACAAAAGATGGCTAGAATAACGTTATCTGATATTTTGTTAGTTAAACAATGATTACAAAAAGTATTTGTATTTTTGTTTTTCAATTAATAATTCAAAAAGTAATTTTTTTATTATATTTTATTTTTATTTTTTATAATCGTTATCAAATATTATATAATCAATGATATTAAAATATAACATACTTGAGTCTAATTAATTGGTAATGTAAGTATTTAAATAGTAATGAAAGTATCTTAATATAATGTTTTTAACTAAATAAAGAGATACATGTACGTAAATAAAAAGATACATGTAAATAAAGAGATACACGTTTTATAATGTATGTATAAAGGGGAAAAGATATACATTTCAATGAAACGATAGATATAATTTATTATGTTAAATCATGCAAATTGTTAGATTTTATCTATAAAGTAAGTTTATTATAAAAATTTAAAAATTAAATTTTAAAGGAAAAAATAAAAATTTTTTGTTTAACTAAAAAATTAAAATTTTGAATTCTATACTTCTATATTTATATTATATGTATATTATTTCAAAAATCATTACAATTTAACAATTCAATTGATACAAGATATTATTTTTTATATATTTTAAATCAAAATATAATCTTTATTTACTTTCTTTTTTTCTGTAACTAATTTTCTTCTATTTTCATACAAAAATTAGATAACTTTTATGCAAATTTGTATAAATTTTTTTTATATTGTAAAATTTGTTTTAAAATTAAAATTTGTTCTTTGAATATTACAGCACAAAGTTTACCAAATCAATGTGTGAATAGTACTAGTACCTATTAATTTCTCTGTTCCTTTTGCAGGTTGATCGTTTGTCATTGTCAGACGATACTATTAAACCAGGTGCTGCTATGTGTCGTTTGATCACGAAAATTATTGCGGCTGCATGTGGAATTGTCACAGTACAAGTAACCCTTGTGAAAGGGCACCTTTTGTCATGACAATACCACGGCATACTCTCAATGTTTGGATCCTTCTACACATGCATGTTGTCGATCAAAAATAAATCATTTCTGATGAAGAAAGTGGCAATCATATGGCATTAGCAGCAATAAAGAAATGATAAAGGCAATTGGACTATAGTAATTCATGGAAATGATCTATCATCTGACTGCATGATTCGATTAGGTATTAGATATGACTAGAAATAGTTTAAATTATGTTTCTGAACGTACGTTTAGAATTTATACAAATTAATACAAATGTTATTATATGAAAAATAAATATATGAATTAAATTTATATAAATTAAATTTTACATATAAAAAAATTTCAAAATTATATAATATTTTTTTTTATTAAATGAAAAATATTCTGGTAAACATTGCCAATTTCGATTGATTGTTTGATTAAATACTTAAATTATTATTAATAATTATTTCTTTCATTTTTTAGAAAGATATATATAGATTCATTTTAATAAATAAATAAAATGAAACATTAGAGTTATAAATAATAACCTTCAATAATAATGCTTTTTCTCATATTTTATTTTAAAAACAAAAAGAAATCTTCAATGATCTTGTAAAAATATAAAATATATAAAAATTCAATATAAAAATTTGTATTTCTAATAATTAAATTAATTAAATTGAATGTATTAAAATTATATTATGTCAATAAATTATTTCATTTTATAAAATATAATATTTCATATTTTTTATATTCATTCATACTTTTCTTAATAAGTAATAATAGATAAGCAAATAACATTAGATTAATTTTTTTAAATGATTTGAACAATTTTTATAATCTAACAGTAAATTATATATTTTTTGCATGTTATTTTGTTTCGATACAATATTAAAAGATTATTCGATTTTATTAAAAAATTATTATTACATTTAAAGATTAAATATTAAAAATAACGAATAAATTAAGAAATAGATATTTAGAATAATGTAGTGATAATCTTCTGCTAGATGCTAGATTCAAAATAGAATTAAATATTATATAACACTGCATTTTAAATAAAAAGATATATTACTTATATATATGTTTTATATATTAATAATACAAATAATGAATACATCGAATATTCTGTATTAAATTGTATTAAATCAAATCTTTCATACCATGAATTTAATTAGATTTTAAGTCTTCACACAAATATGAAAATGAGATTTAAGAAAAACTTTGTGTTTTTTTGGATACGTTCGAACACAGAACTCTCTATATTGCTATTTTGCTTGTCGCGCTTCTTAAACTAAAATATATATAGCTTTTTAAAGCAAAACGATTTTTTGAAGAGTGCGCGTTTTATTTCGTTTTACAATACATGAACAGCAAGAAACGTTACCGAAGAAACGTGGCAGTCATCCAACTTGGCAGAAACTCAGTATACTCGTTAATTACGATAACGAGTAGCGCGCAAATCCTTGATTATCGCTGACGCTAAGTGTTCTGTGGATCGCGTCGAGTTAACTATATCATACTAAACACCCATTTACATGTTGTTGAGTCCTTTTCTCGAGATTTTGGCTGACTCATTTATTTTCGATCTTCCTTCTGCACGAAATAAAAGAAAAATCTTTTTCGTGAATCCATACAATATGTGTCACGGTAAACTGTCGACTAAACGTAGCTTTAAAATAAAGAATCATCACTGAAAAAACAGTTTCACTCACGTCGACAAATTCGGAACATCTACAGATATCAAAAGGGAAACGGCTAGCGACAGGTTTCGAGTAACATGTCACTATATATTTACTATTATAGCATTTGGAAGCAATTGTCAGCTAAAATGATCAATAGATCCACGAAGATCATAAGAAGTCAAAAATCAGTCACCAATTATTGCTCCCGAATTATTCGAGATTTGATTTCGAGGAAACTCACTTTGATAATCGCTGGTTCGTCTGTTCTCTTTTCTCTGATCAATTTTAGAAGCAAGATTCAAGGTGATATATATATAGGTTATATATTCAATGTTGAAGATAATTGGTGCTAATAAAGATAACACTTCTTTCTTCACTCTTGCTCGCTTCTTTCCAATTTTTTTTTTTTTTTTTTTTTTTTTTTTGATTACGAAAAACGGCATTCGCTCATGTTCTTACTGAAAGAGTCCGTGATCTACCAGTCACCTCGCAAATGAACCGGCATGCAGGAGCAACAGGAGCAACGCGAGCGTTCTCGTTGCCGCACCGCTATTGCTCGAGTTTCCGTGTTGCATGGCTGCTGGATGCTCTCCTATAACAAGCAATAAGTCGGATTTTAAGTTATCTTATAAACTATATCGAAGATAAAAGTTTTATTTATCCTATCCAAGTTTTTCTTGAAAGTTAATCAATGGTCTTCTTATAAATAATTCATTGTGGCGTGATTACGAAATAATGTTATTCTTTAATGTTATTCTTTAACTCGATATTCTCGATATAAAAAAACTGAAAAATTATAAAAAAATTGTAATGGAAAAAGAATTTTTTTGCATGAAATTTTTTCTTCGGGATAACTCAAATTAAAATATCTATTATTATTAGATGATAGAACAATTTTTTTATTTGTATTACTTAATGTCAGCTTAATTAAAAAAGAAATTTTCAGAAAATCCAATTTTATATCTTATATTTTTTATCATTCAATTAATCGAAAAATTTAATAATTACATTATAATTAATGCAAAAACTTATATATATCAATTTAAAATAAAAAATAAAAGAAAAAAGGAATATTGAAAAATTGAAAAATTAAAAACAAAAAAAAATATTAAACGAGAAAAAGATACTGAAGATATCTTCGCAGATTTCAATTTTTAGCTCGTATATGTTACCAACGATATATTAAGCAACAAAAGAAGAATAATAAATAGTTGGAAGAAAAAGTACCTACATGACATGTATCATGACATTTTATGCATATTTTATGCTAAAGTTTATACAAGAGTTTCATTAAACAGAACTGTGCTGCGTTCTCGATCTATAGTGAATGTTCATCGGGACTTGCGTTTACATATGTCTTTGGATTTATACTTGGAACAGCCTGAGGCGACATCGGAGTATTTCTGTCACGCGTATATTCTTGCCTGTTATACTAGGATAGTAGAGAATGTCGAGAAAATCAGTTACCAGAGGAGTAAGCTGACTGAATTTCGGGAATATATAGAAATATAAAGGCTTATGTCTTATTATGTTGCGCAATGTAGAACGAGATTCATAAATGAGTTATCAATTTGAGAATGGCTACGTTTCACTTTACGATGTTTCAGGTAACTTTTTGACCAAATAGTTGGAGAAACATATTGATATCGTGCGCATCAACTAGTGGGAATTGAATACGCCACTGTGTGTATATTGAATGTATGCGTTACTTCAAATCGAATTTTCGAAGTTCCGATTGAAAGTTACGTGGCTGCGTATTATCGAGGAAATTCCTTTCCATAAGCAACGTAAACGTATGGTTAATTGCATTTGCATTCGGCAATAGTTTTATATCGTAGTTTCGAGAAAGATGGCAACGATCAAACATTTCTTCAATTATTATTAAATCAATTTATTAATTAATATCTATATTATTATATATATTTTAATTTTTATATATTATTCTATGTTTATTATTGTGCTTATTGGAACAGTTTTAAATAATTATTTATTTATTTACAAAATTACTATTTATATTATTTATATTTATATTACAAAAAAGTCATCTTCTGATTTTAGTGATTTATTAATATGTTAACATCTTGAGTTATGAAGATTTTACTTAGCAGTCGTTATTCATTAAAAAATTATGAACTAAAACTGTTTTTTCAAAACAAATTAAATCATGTTAATTTTAATCAAGTTTATTATTAAATAATTGATAGTTTTTCGGCAGCTAGATTAAGAAAACTAATGCAAATCGACTAATAATTAAGTTCATTTAATTTTGATTTGAAATGAAATTAAATTTAAAATTAACATAAATTAATTAATGATAAAAAAATTTATTTAATTTTTAACTTTATGATTTATATTAGCTTTAGATAAAGTTAGGTTAAATAACCTTTCAACGACTTAATCTATTCTAAACTAATTTTGTTAATAATTTTTTGATGAAAAATAAGTGCCGTCAATTATTCAGAACTATTCAACTTTGTAAACATAATTAAGTAAATTATTCAGAACTATTCAACTTTGAAAACATAATTAAAAAGTCATCGAGAAAAAATCGAAGCATAATGTAAATATTTATTGATGAGATTGATTCTATTTTAATATCTTCAAAATATAAATAGATTTATTATTATTTAATGTTTAATCATTTAATATAAATTAAATAATTAGTTAAAGTTTCTTATACTTTTCTAATTTTTCTTTTACAATTATTTCTATTCAATCTAATTTTGTCTTTTTTAATGAACACACAGGTATATATATATATATGTAGAAATAATTATAACACTTCAGATTTATCAGGTTGGCTTTTTGGCAGGATTCTTTATTTTAATATAATTCTTTGACATGAATAATGTATATTTACATGCTTGATTAAAAAAAAATATTTATTTAATAATTATGAATTCAAAATTATATATAAAATTCTGGAACTTTTTTAAAGAAATATTCATATGAAAACTTAAAAATGCGCTCAATATTATTTATATAATCAATATTGTAATTATTATTAACATATGAAAGCAACTTAATAGTATTTCTGACAATATTTATATAATTGCTCTGCTCATTTATTTCTGAAATTTAATTTGCTAATGTACATTTTCTGTTGAAATGATTTTCTGATGCTGAAAATTATTGCAATAATCAATGGAAATATATGAAATACAAAGCATTTTAATTGAGTTATTAACATTACCGTATATTATTAAGAGCGTAACTAATTTATCATATTAATTATAATAAATTAATAAAATAATATAAATAATTCAAATGTCGAATCAAAAATAAATCACTAAATATGAAAAATATTATTGAAAAGATATTGATATCCTCTATTGATAATTTAGCTTTTTTCATTTTTATATTTATTTTCATGTTTATAACAACAAAAAATATAACAATAAATAATGTAACATGTTTCACTAATTATTTAAGCAAGAAAACATGTTTATATTAAGTAAAGATTAATTATCGTTAATAATAAACATAAAATAATTTGCAAAAAAATTTGTTCTATCTAAAAATAAATATTTATTCTTTATAAATTAAAAAAGTTAAACAGCTCCTTTTAAAATATTATTTTGAAATTATATTGAATTATAATGAAATGTTCAAAGAATCGATACTTTATAAGTAAATTTTTTACATTATCAAGTATAAACTAAAAGTTTAACTCATAATAATGGCCACTGGAAATATATAAAAAAAATATAAATAAGAGACATATAAAAAAGATTGTTAAAAATGTTGTTAAATGATGTCACATGAATTAGAAATTAATAAAGAATATCTTCTTAAAGTTCATCTTTTAATATTTTAGATGAGATTAAAACTTTTACAATGTGCATGTTATATGACAGATATTTTGAATTATAGATGTACGTATAACGAATACATGTATATTGTGTAAAAAACAAAATTAACTATCTAATTTTCATTTATAAATAAAAAAATGTTATCAAAAAAATTTGCTATAATTATTATTTTTATTTTTATAAAAATTTAAAAAAAAATTTACTTTCATATTATATTTTGTTATATTTAATTGTATATTTAATTATATTAAAATAAATTTAAAATAAATTTAAATTAAATTAAAATAAATTTAATTTAATTTTTTTTCTTTTGTTTCTTCTTTTTGTTACACATAATTATTATTTTAATTATAAATTTACATTTAAACAAAACAGTTTAAATTATGAATTAAATTGTAAGAAAAATTATCAACAAGAAAGCGGAAACAATATATAATGAAGAGTATAAATGAATCAATATTCAATAAAAAATTGTCGATATTTTAAATTGTTATAAAATTTGTAAAAAGAAAAAAATTTAAATAAAACTTTGTTTGTAAAAAAGAAAAATATATATATAACAATAATTCATTTTAAAGAATAAAATTTTTAATTTCACAATTCTGAATTTATTTTTTAAAAATGATTTTATATCATGTAATAAATAAAAGAGTAAAGATATTTCTCAAAAATTTGAAAAATCAGCTGTAAAGATACTGAAAAAATTTTTTCATGAATGAATCCATAATAAAAATAAAGTTAAAAATTAAAGTTTTTCTTCAAATAGTTTTCTGAAACTATATTTTTTCGCCAAATTATTATTGAATATTAAGCCGAAAATTCAAAAAGCATTAAATTTTTATCATTTCCAAAACTATCCTTAAAGCTATATACAAAAGTTCAATAATTTGATAAAAAAAAATTTTTTAAAAATCATTATGAAAACAACGGGAAATTGCAGTTTTTAAATTAGATTCAATTATAAAAAATTTTTTGACTTTGCAGTATCTTTACGGTGTTTTTATAGTCAATTGAATTTTTTAAAATTTTAAGAAAAAAATATCTTTATTTTATTGTTTGTTCTTTATTTTGTTGTTATTCTATTTATATCTAAATTTCAATAAATTTGTACATAAAAACGAATTTAAAACTGTAAAAATATAATAAAAATTATGTATAATAAAAATTCATGTTTTAAAAAAAGTTCAGACTAATTAATTAATAATTTTAATACGATTTTTTATGTAAAATTATTAGAATTTTATTATTATTTCTACGATGATAAATCAAATTTGATTTTACAGAAGAAAAATAATATATAATATATTATACAATTCAAAAAAATATTGATAAAAATTATTTTCTTTGACTATAACTTGTTTATAGCAAAAATTTATATTTTGTATCTATTTATCTTCTTAAAATTTAATTTTATTGTTACATTTGAATTTAATACACAATAAGAAATCTTTCTATTTTCAAAGAAAAGAAACTTGTTTATCTCATTTCATAGATATCTTCATTTTGTCTAAATATTAATATTTTCCACATATAAAATATGTTCATATTTGTGAAATGATAAGAAAAATTAATTGGATCATTTGATTGGATCATTTTTTGATAATTTTTCTTATATTATTAAACAAATTGTACTTTAGGTGAATTATATTTATATTATTAAACAATTTATTTATGGGTACATATGTCAAATTTAAATTCTATTAGTTTCGAAAAACATCAAAAATCAAAATAGCTTAAAGATATTATATCATTTCCCTTATACTCTAATATGTAACATTATTTTTGAATTCAAAGAATTATTTGAGTTCATATATAAACAACAAAAAAAATATAATAGCTTTCGTTATTAATTTATATTAGTTGCTTAATTTGATATTAATTTGATAAATAATCAAAAATCAATGATAAAAGAATTATGATCAAGTATTTAATTTGGAATTATTCAAAACGAATGAAATGTTAATACATTAATAATTAAATGTTAAAAACATTAAGAATTTATAATTATTTTATCAAATATATTAATCAATTGTTAATATTTCATTTAAAATAAGTTAAACTAGAATATTAAATTTCTTTCTACAGTTTTTCTTTTAGTGACAGAAGAACATCAATTCGAAAAATTGAGTTCACTTACAATATTTCGGCATGAGTATCAGAAAATTGGAAAGGCTTATACGAAGTATCGAGCGAAAAATTCGAATATCCATAGCGGTATCTGGCGCCCCAAGCAATAGATTTCATTCGCGAACACCTCTACGATTTCACCTGACGCTTTCGTTGGATCGAATATATTTTTTCCCTAAACATTCTGTGGCGACTTGGCCTAATTTATGGTGTACAATTCGACGAACGAGCGCGCACAGCAAGAAACACTCATTTTTCAGTGAAAACGACCATCAACATATCTCGAGAAAAAGTATAAAATCGCAGTTGCGGAATGGCAAGTTTCCGCTGTTGGAAATGTATTATCAACAAGAACGTTCAGCTTGTATTCTTCGTTCACTGAATCGATTTTAAATTTTTTACGAAACTTAAAAAAACTTTATTTCTGATTGACTAATGTTGTTCGATAATTTAATGTAATATTTTTTATTTCTTCACATAAAAATAAATGAAAAATATAAGTTTTAAAAATTGAAAGGATTCATTAAGATACATGTATATTTTTCAAATGTGATTCTTTAATAATAATATGTAAACGAAAATGTTTATCATGAGTTTCGAGAGCTAAAAAGGTATGGAAAGAATGAGTATTCGGTTACTCAAATGTGAAAAATCACATAAAGTATTTGGCAGATGTGATTATAATGTATTTTTTTAATATGTGTTTTTTAAGAATGTTTGTTCAAAATGAATAAAAGGATATAAGATAGAAAAAAAAAGAAAAAATGTACAAACTTAGAATTTTATAAAAGATGCAAATCCTTAAGTTTTTTTAATTAAAACAGTTAAATTAAAATTACTTTAAAAATTAAAAAGAACATTAATCTTAAATTAAATCTAATTAATCTTAAATTAATCTAATTAAAAAAATTATATTTATTTAATATTAAAAATATTTGAATTCTTATATAGAATGAACAATAAAATTTAAAACAAGAGATGCATATATATATATATATATTAGATTATGTATTTAGCGTTATACATAATATAAATATAGTAGTAGTAATAAATTAATTATTATTTATTGTTTATTACCAATTGTAGATTTCAAAAATGATCCAAAAAAATAAATAATATTTCTTTTTTTTTCCATAAATGCTAACTATATTTTTTATTAAAATAATTAAATAGTAAATTATATTATATATTAACTATATTATATAATACAATTATATTAAAATTGTAATATATATAATATTGTATTTTAATATTATACAGCATAATATATTATAATTAATATTAAGATATCATTATACATATTATAATATTGTAATATAATATAAGTATTATAAATTCATATAATTAGATCTTCATGAATTATAATTTTTTAAACATACTAATTATGTAATGCTTAATGAATTAATTCTTTATTTATTTTTTATCATATATATATATATATATATATATTTATTTTTATTTAATATATATATATATAAATTATATTTAACATAAATACATTCATATAAGTGAAATAGACGTACATTAATGATAGAAATTTATTATCTAAAATTAGATAATTAAATATTAAAATTGAGATAATGATTTATAATAATAAGTTTATACGAAGTTATTACAATTAGATTTTGCAAAAATATTGATATATTAAAATAGAAATAAATTAAATTGTTATATAATGTTGCTCAAAAAAATTAATAAAAATTGATAACTATTAAAGAAATTATTCTTTATGAAATTGTATTAGAGTTAGTAAAAGGTTATATTAATTTAGATTTCATATTTTAACTTCTTATATATCTAGTTTAATTAATAATATATTTTTAAGAGGTAAATTACAAAAATTACTCAACAAAAAATTATTCAACTTGAAAATTTTAATACTAATGAAATTTAATATGCGTATTTATGTAGATTATGTTAAAAGGTGGAAAAAATAAAGATTTATTAATATATTTATCGTACAGATATTTGCAATAGAAAATTGAAATAAAAAATTATTACAAAATATTTTATTCTAAATGATCTATTAACATAATATACCAATTTCAAAAAATGTATCTATTGTAAATGTATCTTTTGAATTTTAAAAATATTTTTATGCATACTTTATATATAAAGTAAACAAATTATATTTATTTGCTTTTAACCAATAATTTAAATATCTATCCAATCATTTTTGAAAAATATGTTTTCGTTAAAAAATATATAAAATGAAAATATTTATTATAAGAAATATTTATTATAATATGTATAAAATTTATACGATTTACTAAAATAAAAAATAGAAATATTTTGTAGATATTCATTTAATATAAAAACTTTCTTTCTTTATAGTTTAAAAATATTATCTATTTGAACAAATTTAATAATATGTAATATACATATTATTATATTATTAATAATTTAATAATACGTACACATAATGCATACATAATAAAATTTATATTTATTTAATGATACTCCTCAAACTTATGATTATCAAAATATAGTAAGATCTGTGTGTATTTTCATGTACCAGTTCAGCACAAAGAATTTTATTAAGTGAGAGAGTGCGGAAATTTCGGAATCCTTGGCTGGAATAATCTGAAGTCTCCTAAAGGGACAGAGAAGTTCATGGAATCCGTCAGAAACACAACTCAACAAAACACACTTGTCTCGCTTTAATTTAAAAGAAGAACGCTGTATCCTGCCAACACGTTCCAAGTATTTTATGAAGAACTGCAAGTTTCAAACATGTGTTGAGATTTGGATCGTTCTTTTGAAATTTATAAAACAATTTTGACAATTGTGAAACATAGATTTGAGATGGCTTTTCTTTATTGAATATACGAGTAATCCGTGCATGAATCTTTATAATTTGTAGAGGTACGGAAAAAAGAAACATTAAAAATTCAAGTTGTAAAGAAAAATAAAATATAAATATATAAAATATATAATATATAATATAAATATAATAAATATAAAATATATATATAATGTAAATATAAGAATTATAAATATAAATATATATAATTTGCATAACTAATTTTTCAATAATTATTCTCAATCTAATATTCAAATATTTTCGTTTTCCATATATTTTTACGAAAGCATAATAGAAAAAAAAATACATGTTAACATTAAATTTTGTACAAATCACTTAAAAAGAAAACTCTATAATTTGAATTTCTGTAAGATTAGAATTTTATATATAATACAATTTTTCTTCGTTCTAGAAATGTCTATAAATACACATACAAGTCGAAATATAAATTTTAATTTGAGTTATTGCAATTATATTTAATTAAAATTCATAAATTTTAATTAAAATTTTAATTTAAATTAAAATTTATTTCAAACTTATATCTTTATCTCCATGTTTCTATGATTTTTATTTATACTTATATCACAATTGCACAATCATTCGATATCACTCTCTTTTCTTTCAAATGTTAGAATATTTAAAAATAAAAAATAACTTATGAATTTTTTTCTTTGAAATTTTATAATTGAAAAAATTTTATTCTAATTCCTACATTTTCTAATATTAATCTGTAATGTTATAAAATTTAACTGTAATATTTCCATATATCATATTTTTGTTCTTACTCAAAAACTTTAAAAAAGAAAATAAGAAGTCTTTTATTTCTTTTTTTCTCGAAAATTTCGGTTCTTTTCTTAAGATTCGAGTTATCATAATTAACTATATTAAATAATATAATTTGTGAAAAAAGAAAATTTTTTTTCACTTTGCAGATGAATGCAAATGCCGCATCTGATATCAAAATTAAATTAAATTAAATTAAATTAAATGAACTTCTGATATGTATTATATTCAGTTTCTAATAATAAAATTGTCTAATAATAAAAATATATATTTTGTTTATTCTTAATATTTAGATCTTTAATTTATATCTTTTGTTTTATGTAAAAAATATTTGTTCAAAGATTATTCACAAAGAATTAATAATTATTTTTATTTTTATTTTTTTTATAAATATAATAGTTTTCAAAAAATTTGGTTACTTGATTATTTAAAATGAACAGTTAAAACTGTTTGCTTGATTTTAATAAAAAATTTCATATAAATTATATATAAGATTTGTATAAGATTTCATATTTATAATTTCTAATGTCGTTAATTCATCGATTGAAGTAGCATACATTAGAATCCTAAATTAGAAGCATAAGTTACATAATCCAGCTAACATATTCCTAAGTAGTCCCTTGTATAAACTTCTCAAAGTACATCCTGAATACGCATGCTGCTGAATAACAGATGTAAGCTTACATTTCGCTTTTATTGCGTAAAATAAAATTTATCGAAAAGAATAGGGATTGGTACACACATCGTTTTCGATAAGAACGGCATGTAATAGAAACTCTGGAATACTGACAAGGTTAAACAGTAGAAAACAAATAAAACTTTCGGAAGCATTAATCAGACTAGAAATCGTGAGAAAGTGCTTAGAATTTCCAAGATTTAGATGAAGTAACCGAAACTTATATAATATTGCAAGTATGCATCAGAGTGTGTAACGTGTTGATTCACGGTTCGTTTACGATTCGTTTTAATACCGCTACACCGATGTACATAATCTTGATTTCCTTTTGCCAAGTTCACATTCCTGCGTATGTTGCGGTTTCCATATACTACATGTCATTCTCTTGCCACTGTATTTATGTCGCATATGCTACTTTTCAAGAGATTTTAGATTTGACTGTCGTTGATTTAGAGCTTGAATGAAAATTAATTAATATCGTTATTACGATAATGACAAAGAAACGGATTTGTAAGATTTTCATCGTTTCATTTATTTATCAGTTTCTAATGAAAAGAAAATGAAAAACTATAATATTCAACATATTATATAGTATAGCCTATGAAAGATTTATTCTATAAATATATTATGTTATTTTCTTTTCTATATTAATTTCTAATTTATTTGAAATAATAATATATAAATTACGAAGTCTATAAATTTATACTTATTAATTATCTTTTTTAATTATTTCAAATTTTTAAATAATAAATAAAGTCGTACAAGAATTGTACAAAAATCAAATATTATTCTCATAAATAAAATATTTTCAGTAAATTTTTCAAAATGCATTATTCTATATAAATAGATGGTTGATAATATGTAAAAAATATAATATTAAATATATATATAAATATATATATATATATATATATTATATAATAATATATTCTTTTTCGCCTATTTTCATTTTATTAAAAAATAATAAAATTGTTTTATTTTGATATTATAAAATATAAAATATATAAAATATGTATAAGTTATTAAATTATAATATTATTCATCATTATAAATTGCATTTTTTATACATTAAAACATTATTCATTACTAATTTATTTATAAAATGTATATAATTTTATTTTTTAAAATAGTTATCTTATATTAATAATAAAATATATTCAATAATTTTATTGCTATTTATTTAATTATATTAATTTAATTTTATGAAAATTATTATATTATCATCATAATATTAATATAATATTTAATGTAAAAGAATATTTCATTATAAATTTTACAGCATATAATTTATTAATATATTTCAATATAATCTTCACTATAGGAAGTAATAATTATTATTTCTATATCATATATAATATAATATTATAAAAAATTAAAAAATATTTTTTTTTCATATTTATCTTTTTTAAAAAAAAATATTTTTTGTATAATAAAAATTTTTAATTTAAGTGATGTGCATGAACATTGATAATATTCTATTATATTTCAAGACATAAGTAGTTATAGAAAATATTTCACATTTCTGGAAGAATGTAATATTTGATGAATGATTTAGGAACATTTAGTCTTCTTATTGAGTCAATTTCAAATCATATGTGAATTTGTTTTATATTGTATACAGCAATTCATTACTAGAACGAATGATAATATTTATAATATAAATTATAAAAAGTAATATGGCAAATTTAACAACAATTATAAATGTTATAAATCTCATGATCTAGTTTGTCATCGATATCATAAAATTTTTGATACGAAAATTTATATAAATATCATACATTTATCATATAAATATTATGTACAATAATTATATTACATATTAATTATTACATTATTATTATATATGTAATATACATATGGTGTATATGTAATAGTTT
Source organism: Apis laboriosa (assembly GCF_014066325.1). Taxonomy (NCBI): domain Eukaryota; kingdom Metazoa; phylum Arthropoda; class Insecta; order Hymenoptera; family Apidae; genus Apis; species Apis laboriosa. The sequence continues at coordinate 773,073 of NW_025224165.1, read as the reverse complement.
ATTATTTATTATTATTTAGTTTATTATTAACGCTGAAATAAAAATTAATGTTGAAATAAAAATTTTTTCAGAAACATTCTTAATAAATTATTAAAAATTATATTTTTTAACATGAAATAAAATACTTTGATAGAATTATTCTGTTTAAAAGTTTATTTTTTTGGATAGAGTTTTATTAAATATTATTTTAAAGAAGCTGAATTTGCATTAAAAATTGCGAGATTATACAGATTTTCTATGCTTTTACCATGTAGCTATGATCTAGTTTAAGAGTAATCCAATCAAATATAAAAACGTAAAAGAAATTCTGCCATGTTTGCACCGGTCTGAGTTTGCAGATGATAAAAACATTTCAAATAGAAAAACTTTGGCGCCAGTAAGACTCTAGGAAAAATTGTCACTTTCAGACTAAGTTAAATCGAGAATACTTTCGGTTAACAGAAAGCTAATTTAAACATTACTAAAGATAAACTGTCAAGATAGTTATACGATTTTCTCCAAGAAGAAGTAAAAAAAAATAGTAAAAACTAAAAATAAAAACTAATAAAGAAAAATAATAAATGAATCGATAGTCTTATTTTTTATATCAGTCAAAAATATATAATTATATAATTGTATTCATGTAATAAAATTTTATATTATTAAATGAGTTATAAATTATATATATTTTTTTATTTCATTATTGTAATATTAAATTTTATGTAATATCATTTTATTTCAATTATCTCTATTTAATTCTTTACATAATCCTATCACTTTGTTCAAAATCGTATGTTTTTTTACATAACGCAAATTTAGAATATGTGTGTAGAAAAATACGTCGCTAGAAAGCATGTAATGGTCCAAACTACATGAATTTTTGGATCAAATTCTCTTAAAATTCAAGACAGATTATTTTGATATGTGATTTATTTGGGAAGATCTTTTCTACCAACTAAATATTAGATACTTGAGTCTCTATTAAATACTAGAATCAATAAAAGCAGTTACAATTCAGATATATCTTACAATTTTATATTAAATGTTGAATATTTAGAACTTATTTAAACTATCAAAGTAGATATGTAACTGCTTTGAGGAATATTCGTGATATTTTAAAATTAAAAATTTTAAATTTTAATTTTCTTTTAAACTTTATATTAAATAAATTCATTGTGAAATTGTATATTTTTCATTATTCAGTAAATAGTTTATATATATTCAATCAAAATATTATATATTCAAAAATTTTATTTTTAAATTTTTTAATTTTTAGATTTTTGAAGTTTTTTAAATTTAAATTTTGATTAAAAAAATTTTTAATAAAATAAATCTATCAAAATATGTTGTAAATATGTACTATATATATTTTCTAATTATTTTCTAGATATTTTAATCATATTAATTATATATATATTCATTTGTTAAAATATGTATCTAAATCATAATAATTGATTTACTAGATATTTAATTATTATATAAGATTATTTTCTTTTAAAAATCTTTATTTTATTTTGTACATTTTTTCATATTTAATTCATTTTAATTCATAATTTCATTTTTTCTTTTAATTTTGCTTATGTTAATATTATAAATATATTATAAATATATTATAAATAAAATATACAATAAAATATATTATAAATATACAATAATATATATTATGAATATACAATAATATATATTGTACAAAATAATATACAATAAAATTAAAAAGCATATAAAATTAACAAATTTGAAATCAACTTGATTTTTATATTAATTTACATAATATTGTTTCAAAATTGATTATTTATATGAATAATGATATTTAAATATATAATGATTGTTATATAATATTTAAATTCAATTAATTGTTTTGATGGTTATAAGATTAAATTTCTATTTGTGAATCAATATTTTAATATTTCATAATCATAAAAAAATATAAATGAAAATAATTTTTAATTATAAACCAATTATTATATTATTATATTATTATATTATTATATATTATATTATTATATTATTATATTATTATATATTATATTATTATATATTATATTATTATATTATACACCAAAAAAGCAATGAATAAATAAAGAATATATAATTTGAAATTTAGAACGAATATACTGAAAATACTGAAAAGGTGCAAGGAAACTGAATGAAGGCAGTGAATTTATTTTCAACGAAAAGCGTTTCAATCAAGATGCAATTTTGTAGGCAAGCAATCTTGGATTACAGGTAAATCGTTTAACCGAAAAGTTTCTTGAATTAAGGCTTTACAAATTAATACCTTGTACGATGTTGGTATTGAACCGTGAAACAAGTTGTTCCAATTGTAATTATGTATGAGAAAGCAATCGAAAACATGATATAATTTAAAATTATTAAAAACGAAAAAGATTTTTATTTACATATTATTGTTTATTGTTTTCAAATATACATTTAATAATTAAAGTTAAAGAAATAAGAATTATTTTTCCTTATTCAAATAAATAATTGTTTTAGAAAATTATTAAAGTTATTTTTCAAAGAATAAATTTTAAAAAATTAATCTTATTACTGTATTAATTAAAATTTTCTTAAATAAATTTTTTAAATGAAATTTTCTAATTAGAATTATTTTCTAAATAAAAATTTTCTAAATAGAATTAATTAATAGTTTATAAATAATAATTATAAAATCAATATCTAAAAAATAACATTACTTTAATAAAGAAATTATGAAAATTCGAAATAAAATATATTCCGAAGAATATAAATAAAAATATGTGTTATAAACATGAATATGAATTTAAAAACAATCTGATTTTTTAGATTTTCGAATTTTTAGATTTTCGAATTTACAATATATAGAGCTGTATGAAAATTATAAGAAATAGAAATTTCTAAAAATAATTTATTAGAAATTTAATTGTTCTACATGTTATATATTATTTAAATAATCTTCTTTAAGATACCCTATTCTCTAATTCTAAATTAAATTTAGCTTTCTTAAGATTGAAAAGTGAACTAATTGAATCTCTTAGAATGTGTAAAATTTAAATTAAATTAAATTGATTAATTGAATAATAGATAAACTAGATTACTAAAAATAAACTAGATTAATGAATAAAGAATTAATTCATTATTCTTCAAGTGAAAAATATCCTCTTTTTTTTTACAGTTTTAGTATATTTTCTCTGAAAATAAAGAATAGACAATAAAGTAACAAGCTGTTTTTTTCGAAAATGCTGTATTAACGCTGTATATATAAATTTATGACAGTTCATTTTAGAAAAAGATTCACATATTCTTAATAAATATCAATCTGTACTTTGAAAGCTTCCAAGTTTATAGAATTTTATGAACTTTTTTATGAATTTTTTGAACTACATTCTTATATTCTATGACGTGATAAACTCGAGTTAAAAGTATTATATATTTTTTGTGTCAATGGTTTCTGAAATAAATAAGTATTTCGTTACACATATATAGATTCCCAAAAATGATAATGATTTTCTGTATTTCTCAAAAGTAATATAGTATATTCAAATTTTATATATATATTTATAAAATTAAAAATTATTATTATAAAATTATTATAAAATTAAATTATTATTAAAATTATTTTATTATTATTTTTTTAATAATATAAAAAAAATCAAACACAATTAAAATTTCTTTTTTTCTATAAATTTGATTGTTTGGAAAAAATAGATGATAGAAAATAAATGATAATATATATATATATATATATTATCACATTCATATAATTTATAAATAAAAATATAACAAAATATTGAAAAATAATAAATTTTTATTTTAAAAAACATTATCATAGTCGTGATCAAAATATAATTAATAAATTAATATAAAATATAATAAAAAGATATCAAAAAGATATAAATAATTATGCAAATATTAAATTTCATATTGAATTGATATCTTATGTTATTTAAAATTTTTTTTCTTATATAGTATCATCTATTTTCTATATATATTCTATATATTTCTATACATCTATATATTTCTATAATTAACAAATTATTTATTATTAAATCATGGATATTTCTATAAAAATAAATTTTTTTAATCATGATTAAAGAAATAGAATTTAAGGAAAGACTTATTTTATTTTTCATCGTAATATAAATTATGCTTTGAATTATGCTTTGAATTATTGAATTTTAATTGAATTTTGTTTTTTGTGTCAAGTATATTTTGTAGATTTTTGTATAAATTCAATGTTCAAATTTTATATAAATGCATAAATATCTGTAGTATAATTATTTAATTATAATTAGTATAACTAGTATAATTATTTAATTATAATTATTTAAGAATTGGATATTATCAAAAATATATATAATTTAAATTTAAATATATATTTATTATTATTACTAAGGAATATTATCTATTAATTATTTAATACATTGAATTTTTATATCAATGATATATTATATTTTTTTGAGCTATTTTTGAACATACTTTTTATGATGAATATGAATATATATATGAGATATATCTACATATATATAAAAATAAACTACGCTTATTATTTCATTTATTAATAAAAATATATTATATCATATTATTATATAAAAATATATTATTTCACTTATAAATAAAAATACTCTTAATGCATTATAATATTCACATAATAATTTAATTCATTAATTAATAACAATAATAGATTCAATAAATATTAGTAATTAATGAAATAATATAATTAATATTTTAAATATTAGATCAATGCATTAATTTTACATTTATTATATTTATTATAGAACTTTTAAAAGCAACAAAATACAAAAAATAAAATAGACTAAATATAGATATACTAATGAATAAAATAGTTAATATTAAATAAATTCAATATTTATCCTGCTATATGCTTGTACAAAAGAAGTTGAAAATATTTTCAATTCGAAAATATATAAATATATTATATAAATATTATAATTATTACATTATATTACATTATATTACATTATTATATTACATTATACAAGATCTTTATCAAAATTATATTCAGCAATTTAAAAATCTATCTATTTTTTTACATCATGATTATAATTATAATTATAATTATTATAATTAATATAATTATAATAATGGAGAACCGAGGGCTTTAATAATAATGCAAACATATAACAAATACGATTGAAGATGGTATCATTCAATACCAAGGATGTTTTTAAGGAGAAATGTTATTATTTGGCGAAATTTACGTCGTTATTATTATTGTTATGTGAATCGATATACATTTATAAAAGTATTAATTTATTCGATAATTGCTGAGAATAGGATGTCTCATTGATTTTGATTATCTTGAAATATATTAACAAAAATGTCATTTTAAATAATTTTTTCTATATTTCCTACATTATATGTATATAATCAATATAAAATCCTAATTTTCGAATTATATACAAAGAAATCTTTTGATATTAAATATGTTATTTTTAATGTTTGATCTGTATTTTAGATTAAAATTAATTCACAAGGAATTTATGGGTATTTTATAGATTTGAAAGATACGTACTAGATGTAAATTTGATCAGTATTTTCTTGAAATTTTATATTGATTGATGGCCAGTGCCTTTAGGAAATATTATTCCATATATTTTTTAGGATTTAAAATGTCAGTTATATTTAGATTAGATTATGTTAGATTAAATTATAGAATATATTTTAATTAATATATTTAATAAATATATTAAATATATTTTAATTAAAAATAAAAATGTATTAATAAATAATATCTATAAATTATTTTTTATTCACTATTATTTATTGTTTTTATTTTTTATTTAATTTAATTTAATTTAATCATCTAACATGACTTAAATGTAACTTAGATTTTAGTTTGTAACTTATTCAGAATATTTGCTTTAATGTATCAAATAAAACCATCAAAATTGTTATTCACTTATTTTAAATAATTAATTTTTATTCATTATTCATTTATTTTTTCTGCTTTTTATATAAAAATTATTATCAATTTTTGTTTGATCAATGTTTAAATAATAAATTTTATTTCATAGAAAACGGATTGTAAATTACAAATAAGAATTACAAATTAGATTAATTTGCGTGAAATTAATCGACAGTTGAATTTTATAGTGAATAATATGATATGAATTAATATTGGATTTAACAAGGAAATTATTATATATATATATTATATATATTATATTAATACTATTTCTATCACTCATGGTATGGTTATATTTATATTAGATGAAATTCAATGTTCCTATATGTATTATTAGTGAGATTACATTTAACGAACTTGTAATCTGTTTCAGAAGCGATAAATTTTATCATATAAATAGACATAATATGCGTCATTGAATAATTAATATTAATTCGATTTAAGTAATTAATTCGATAGATATATCTGAAATATAAACGCGTTAATTCATATATGATTTATTCTGATTTATCGAAACAATTAATAATAAGTAAGACATGAATCATTAAATGATTTTGATTAAAACTGGTATAAATTGAAATATTTTATACATTCGGTTAAATGCATATTTTATACAGTAAACTGTATCAATTTAATATATTTTTTTAATAATTTTTAATGTTTGATAATTTTTAAAAAGTTATAATTACTTTTACAAACATAAAAATATACAATCAGAAATTATTACTTATGATTACTTATGATTAATTAGGAAGTGATATATTAATGTATTTATATTTAAGGAATTTTTCTATAATCTAATAAATATTATCTAATAATCTATAATCTAATAATATATTAAATAGTTAAAAAATCTAATATTTTTTTTTAATATTTCTGAAAATTCGTACAATTATAAAATTAGATAATAATTATTTTAACTAATTAAAATGATTGTGCATGAGTTAGTTAAATGATTTAAATTTATATTTTTTAAATCAATAATAAATTTTTATTATTGATTTATTATTTATTTCTAAAAAAATTAAAAGATAATATAAATTTCAATTTTTATTTTTTTCATCATTTTAAAATCGTTTGAATAAAAATAAAAATATTTATTTATCTTTGAAAATTGTCTTATAAAGTATAAAGTATGTATTCTCATAATGTGGAATAATTTCTAGAATATTGAAAAAGCTTAAATATATAATGTAACTAAAGCTAAATAAAATATATAAATACTTGTAAGTATTAGTAAGATTAAAAGAATAAATATTTTATAGTTTATTTTACGTTATTTACTTATTAAAGAATAGATTATAAGAATTTATGAAAATAGATACATACTACATATATATATATGTATTTTTAAAATATTGTTAAAATATATATTTAATAATTTATATATAAATTTAAAATATTGTTGTATACTTGTAATATACAAATATACTTCAAATAACATTAATTCAAATAAATAATTCAAATAAACATTTGATTTTAATATTATCAAAAACATTACAATTTTATTCTGTTACGTCATTTTAGTTTAATTTATTGCTTTAAATATTAATAATTAAATAATATATAATATATAATAAATAAAATATTAATAAAAAATGATATATGACTAATTTTTGCAAATAATAATAGATCACGTATCAATATTCAAAAATATATCTATAAGTAATACATGAATAATACATAACAAATTTTAAAAATATTAAATATCAACATTTATGAATTATTATAAGATCTATTTTATTAATTTCATTTATTATTTTATTCTGATGATATATAAATTTGAAATAATCATTAAAAAATCATAAATAACATGAAAATTATAAAAAAATATTTTTTAAATTTGAAACTATCTATAATATCTATAAATATCTATAAAATAAATTTAACTTTTTATAAAACATTACTTATCTTCTTTCATTGACTTTTATTTATTTTCATTGTAATAATATTTATTTATCATTATATGTGAGATTTTTACAGTTTCATTTAAAAATAAGTTTCTTTGAAACAGTACGTTACATTATCAAAAGAAAATAGCAAGTTTAGAGAAATGAGGCTAATTTTCGAAAAAAAAAAAACGATTGTGAAAGGGAACATACAAAAAAAAGTTCGGAATATTTTCTTTTTATTCCTGCTTCAAGGATAAAAGTATTTTTTAATTAAAGAGGTCTTCCGTAGCTGCAGGCAATTGTAAAAAGTCTTGGTGTACGGTTCTATCGAATTTCGAGCGAAAATCGATGCTTGGGACACGGTAATTAACAAGTTTAAGATGAAGTTTAAAAACTCGTCGACTTGCTTCGGATTTTAGCGTAAATCGTATCGTTTAAAATTCAAAAAAGTGAAGAGAAAAAACGAGAAATGTGAAGAGAGAGAGAGAGAGAGAGAGAGAGAGAGACAGAGAGAGAAGGAAACTATTCTTGATGCACTCGTTTGGATCTCACGTACCATCAAGCAAATAACGTTTCGAGCCTTTCTCGGAAATAAAACTATCAAGAATTTCGTGGCGTATGTTTTTAATTTCCCAGCGAAAGACGAAATTGAATCTGCACTGTGAATAAAGTATACAAGCGTTCTGTCAAGATTTGACCATTCAAGTTAATATTTAATTAAATTTCTGAACAGACACTACTTGAATATTCCTATTATTTCGCTTCGATTAAAATACCGTGTTTGTATCTGATTACATTTCCCTTTAGATTTTTTGATTCTTATTCGATTTTTTATAATATTTAATAATTCGATTTAATATAATATTTATAATATAATTTATCCATATTTTATTTTTTTCTATTGAATTTTCATGGAGTAAATTACAAAATAAAAAATATAGATAAATCTTTAAAAATTAAAATTTAAAAAAAAAAATTATGATGGTATAAAATAATATTTATAAGTTAATATAAGTTCAATATTTTTGGATAAGCAAAGCATAGTTTGACGTAAAAAATTTTATGTTAAATATAAAAAACATGCTGTTTTTTATTTAAAATTATTTTTAAATACTTCGAAAAAAATGTTATAGAATTGATATAAGTTTTGGAAATGATATAAGTACATCATTTGTTTCAACAGAGAAATAAAAAAATTTACAATTAATGAAAGCAGTATATATAATAAATAAATATTTAAAAATTCATTGAAATATGAACATTTTAAGTATTTTATAATTAATTTTAATGTTTACTAATATTTCATATTTTTAGAAATTTCTAAATTATATTATTATCATTGTTAATAACGATTAATTATTATAAATATTGAAATAGTAAAAAAAAATTAATGATACTATTTCTAATATCTTTTACATAAGTCTTCAACTTTATGATATGTCTATGCGATTTAGAGTTGAAGATTGTTAAACTTTGAAAGTAAGTGATCCTTACTTAAACTTGGAAATTGTAGCAATAAATATTTTTTCCAGAGTACTACATTTCCAGTTTATTATGAGAGAAAATATAGTTATATAATTTTTTTAAATAGAACCTCAAAAAAAGTAAATTTAAAATAATCATATCATAGATTTAGTAACTTCCGGAATTTTTAATTTATAGATTGAATTTATTTCATTGTTTACAATGTTTTATTATTTTTATTCATTTACTGCATTATATAATATAATCATACTCTTTGTTCGATTTACAATAGTTCAATTAATATTAAAATATTAGCTGTTTATTATTGTGATACTGATATCATCATATATAACGTATATTTAATAAACTTTTTAGTTTAAAGAAAATAATAAGAAAATACAATCCGATATCACAATTCTAAATAAATATTTTTATAAATATACAATTTATTTTTATTGAATTATAATTTTATTTAAACTATCAAATTATATTATAAAAATTATATTAAATTTAAAAATTTGAGTACAAATTCAATTTATTTGTAATACGATTTATATATTATTTATAATACGATATATTTTAAACAATTTTTTACTTTTTTAATATATTTTTTTTTGAACGAGTCTTAAATTCTTTTTTTATAATATAAGAAAAGTTTATTTATTCTTATTTAACTTTCATTATTTAAAAAATGATAAAAGTTCCTTTCGTTATTATTCGAGAACTTTAAAAATGTTCTCCGTTGACAATTCGATTTAAAATTCTTAAGTATCTCTTTTATTAGAAATTTTAAAGTTTACTTTATATGATGTTATCACTTAGTTCTCTATAAGATTTATCGTTCTTCCCGCTATCTTTTTATGTAGTAAAGACATCAAAAAAGCTTTCTTAATATTTGAATTAATTTAATGCATAATTCTAATTTTTGTCTTTTTAACATAATAAGTCATTAAAACAATAACTTCGAAATTCATACAACATTTTTAATATCTATCTATAGTTTTCTAATTGATAAAAATTCTATTTATTTATTATTCTGAAATTTTTGTTAAAAAAGAAAATTTTTGTTAAAAAGAAATTTCATAAGGAGTATCAGAATTGATATTTTAATAATTGATATTCAAATCTCCAGAATATTTAAAAATCACAAAAAATGATATAATTACTGATCTTTTACGCGATAAATATTATTTAAGTTATAAACACAAAAAACTTATTTTAACTACACTTCTAAGAACATTTTCTAATATGTTTGAACACTTATGAATTTCAATTTGAAAATTATATTTGAATATCTATAGCTGCAAAATTAGCCTTCAATTAAAGCATAAAGATCCGGTAATGATTTTTAAAAATCGCATTAAATGTGTATATAGAAATGAAGAATGAATGAAATGAGATACTATTCCACAAAATTTTCACCGAGAGATTTAAAACGAATAAAGAACCGTGAAAGTATAATGTCGTTATGCGGAATATAATAGATTGCCGCTTTAGCATACGGTATTTATTTTACCGGCATGTTACAGATTGAAACTGTAACATGTTACATTTACCTAAGTATTGGAGAAAGACTAGCTTATCTCGAAATCTTTTTATTGCTTATTTAGGTCAACTAAATATTCTCGAGTCGTTTTCTTTTTTTCCATAACATTAACGGTTTTTTTAAATCTTACAAATTAGATAATATTTTTGACAATGAAAAATTAATCAAAATTAGAACAGCAATGAGAAGATGCTTTAACGAAGAAATCGAGTATAATTTTAATTTATGCATTGTTCGAAAAATAAGAAATAAAATATATTTTATTATATTTATATAAATCTATATAAATATATGATCATATAAATTTCTGTTTAAACGAAATTATTATACAAGATGTCTACTTTAATATCTTTATTGTAGATACAAAAATAATATACGAAGAGTAAATTGTTTGATTAAATTAATTAGATATTTATATAGAAAAGTCTATATTATATACCAGTTTTCTAAATTATACATCGAAAATATCATCGAAATTTTTGTTATTGATAAATACAAACAACATTTAATATAGAGTAGAAATAAAATATATAATAATAAATATAACATTAAAAATATTTTTTTAATATCTTATTTGATTCAAGCTATAAATATTTAATAAATTCAGATAAGTTTAATAATTTTAGATAATTGTATTTTAGTTAATTATAATTTAACAATATATTGTAATTTTATTCTATATTTAAAAATTTTTTTAAAATTAAGATTATTATAGAATATTTTAAATTTATATTTTTTATATACATTACATTCATTATAAAGATTAAATTAATATTTATTAATAAGTTGAATATGATTGATTAATTTCCTAAATCATAATACGATAAAGTTTCTTAAATCGATTATTAAATAAAAATAGAAATTATTATAATCAAATTGAAAAAATAGAAGAATAATTATTTTTTAATTATTACATACAATTTAATTAATTAGTAGAAATATAATTATATTGAATTATAATAGAAATATAGAAATATAATAGAAATAGAATTTTTACTAATATGTAATAATATATAATAATAATTAATCTTATAAATATGTTATCAGCATTTTAAACTTTTTCCTATTCATCTATATATCCATCACTTCGAAATATCTGATATATATTTATGATTTTTTATATTCATTTCGTAGAAATATCCTACTACTATTAGTATGAATTATATACTGCAATATTTAATTAATATAATACTGCAATAATAATTAATAAAATATAAAATTACTTTTAATAAAATCAAGATTATATAAAATAGAAATCTTATAATATGTTACATAAGTATCTAATATCATAAATGAGACTGTTATTATCTTGTCGTAATCTATAAAAGTTTGACTTTTAAGAAATAAAACTTATCGATCGAAAACTAAAATGTATTTGTAGTTCTAGTTAAATTTCTCGTAAGATACAATTATATTTGATTAATTTCGCAATTGTCAATTTATCTAGGCTATTTGTGGTTACATTAGTGGTTCTGTATGACTATGTTACTATGTATGCCTAGATTATATGTGCCTAGAAAGCTAGCCTCAGATGTATGGAAGCAATTAGCAAATCAGTTGCCGTCAATGTTTGTTCGTGAATGATGAAGGCAGCAATTATTTTAGTGATCATGCTCTCTGATATCTCGCTCATAATTAGCTATAGTTTAGTTACATTTGAACTAGTTTCATTAATATGGTCCTAGAGAAATTTGCGAAGGCATAGAAGACAGAGAAGAAATAAACTTAAAATAAATAAATAGATCGATTATGTAATATTAATTAATTGTAATTTCGTACTTTATTGAGAATTTTCTGTTTACTATAATTTGTTCTTAAAAATATAAAAATTAAAGAAATCTTCCTATAATAAATCAATATGATTAAAGTTAAGATTAAGTTAAAAAATTATTTTTGAATTAAAATGTTTAAAAGATTTTTGTTATTATTAATTTTAATATTTAATAGTTTAAAAATAAGAAATATTGTATCGTAAATGTATTGAAAATGATATATAGATATATACATATAATATATATGCGAAACATATGTATATACTAGTAAATAAACATAACGATTAGCATAATGCATGGAAACAAGTGTAAACAATAATTGAATGATTATTATTGAATATTAAAATAAAAAAATTAATTAAAATAAAATTCATGTATATTAAAATATATATGAATGTTTATAAAACTTAATAAAATTTGTGATATATATTTATAATATGTATAATAACATATAATATGTTCATTTTAAGCATCTATATATGATTATTTTTGTAAATATTAGAAATATGAAAAAATTTTTCAAATGAAAGTTGATAGTATCGAAGAAGTTACATTATAATAATAATAATTTGATTTTGAGATAATATTGGAAAATCTAAAATCACAATTAAATTTTTAGATAGAATCCTATATTTTTTTTTATATATATGTACATATATACATATATTTTTATATATTTTATTTATTTTTATTTATTATATACTTTATATATATATATATATGCATATACATATATGTAGAATGGATTTCATTTAAAGATAATATCATTTAAATAACTTCTGCAAATATGATAATATAAAAAATATTTTTCATGCAATTTATAATATTTTAAACTGAAACTTGAAGAAATTTTCTCAAAGCAAAGATTTCAATTTTTTTTTAAGTGTATATTTTTTTCCTTGCATATTATATTATATTATATTATATTATAGTTGTCATTAAAACATATTAAGAAATAATAATGATATGAAAGCGTTTAATTTTCAAAATTAAAATTAATAATAAGAAATTCCTTTCCATCGATATTATTGACTTTAACAGCAAGAATTTATAAATATATTTTGTTATTTATAAGTATGAACTTATAATTATCTAAAAAATTTATTTTTTTAAATTACAATATTATCATCAAGTGTTCAAAATGATGTCTTAAAAAAAAAATAATAAAAAACATAGATGATTTTAAAAACTTTTAAAAAATGATTTAGAAAAAAATATTTGTAGTTTTTATTATTTATCTTAAGATATCATATAAATTGTATGAAAAATATTTTTTGTATTACAATTGAAGAAAATATTTAGATGATATTTTTATTGTTAATTATATATTTTTCTAATTAATATTAATTATTTCAAATTATAATTAACGACGATAATATTGATTGTTATATTCATATTATTTTACATATGTTTTTTTTTATAAATCGTTATTGAATTATTATCTATCAAAATTTATATCGACGTTTTATCTAGCATTCATTACGAAGAAGTTATTCAATCAGATTTCATACTTTATAATGATTAAAAAAAATTAATTGTTTGTACATATATATATTGATTTTTATGTATATATACATACGGGCGCATGTGGATTAAAATTTAAGTATTACGCTTTTATCTTAACTTCTTATTATTCTTAATAATTTTTTCATTATTAAAATACATTTCTATAATCTGTGTTAGAATTTTTTTACCATTTTTTTTTCTATTAACATTTTAAATGTTATTTTTATGCATGTATTATTTATATATTGACATAATTCAACAGGAGTGCAAATAATTATGTTTTAAATATCTCCATAGAAAGAAATATATAGCACATTTAGCAATTTTAATAACCTCATCATAACTAAATTTAATTCGTTTATTTTGAAAATTTTTATTTAATAGTTGTATATTGAATAAAACTTGAATAATATTGGCATAAACTTTAAAATAACTCAATAACTTATAATTATTAAAGATAAAAAATAATTAATGTAGATTTAACACAGGTATATATTTTTTTATATATATATTTATTATATATAACTATTATATATAACTTATTATATATATTATATATATTTATTATATATTTTTATTAATATATTTATTATATATTTTTTATGAATTCCTATCTTATAATTATTATTCTTATTTTAAATAATAAGTTTTAAATTCTAATTTTTTATGATGCAGTTTTCATAGAAATGTATATATATATATATATGAAATAATATATATTTATTTATTTTATCATTTATTAAGAAATCATAGGAATTATTATTTATTTTTTTCTAGAAATCTTAAATATATTTATATTTATATATTTATATATTATATTTATTCTTTTTTTCATTCTTTTATATATTATATCTATTCTTTTTTTATGCTTTTTTATTTATTATAATCAAATAATAATAATTTTTAACATTAATTTCATGTCGATATTTATTTAATAATTCATAAAATTAATTAAAAATTTTTAATTAATAAGATAGTATATGAATTTACAAAAAATTCATTTAATCCAATAATTCTGATTTTAATAAAATGAAAAAATTATGGATAATATTAGGGAATAAGTTGTAAAATGATTTGACCAAAAGTAACAAAAAAAAAAATATATTTAATAAAATAGAAATAAACGTTATAAAAAAAAATGTTATATAGTTATATTATATGTGGGTCATACTGATGTCTTTGTTCTACTGCATTGAATTATTATATCGCATCGCACGTTGTGATGATTCAAAAAAGGGGAACAGACAAAACAGAATCGAAATAGCGATCACGGTCAGTGACATCCAATTCACATATAAATATGTAGATATATAAATATAAAGATATAAATCGCATCTTAACATATAAACTCAATAGAAAACATAATAAATTACACATAAATTATTTTTTTGTTGATTGAAAATATCTTTACGGAAATCAATTAAATTCAGCATTTTTTCGTATTTTAAATGCTATTTTGACTGGAAATTTTTTTTACAATAGAATGGAATAATTTTATCATTAAAATTAAACATTTTTTATATGTAAAGTTTTATTCTATTTTACATTAAATTCATAAAAAAGAAAACAAAATTATAAAAAAATAAATTTTTTTCAATATATTTATTTAGTTTTTGATAAAATTTTATGAGTATATATAGATTAATACATTATAATATTTAGAACAACTTTTTTAAAATGGATTATATATAAGGAAATAAAATCAACATCCAGAATTTGTGCCTTTTTCGTTTTTATGTAAATATGTAAATATATTATACTATTTTTCCTATATTTCGTTATACTTTGTTGTATGTATACAAATTTTTATTAAATTCAGAATTATCAAATTAAATAAATTTTTTTGTAATATAATATATGACCAATTTGATGAATTATTACATATAAATAAATTTCATATTATTATTATTATTATTCCAACTTAATGAATTAGAATTTAATTTAAAAAACTCATTATATAGTGAAATGTGCAAAGTTTCTCATAAAATACATTCATATGAATAAATTTTCAATTAAAATGAGCATGCATTTGAATAATTAAGACACGTGAATAATTTATCAGGCTGTTCTATTTACTCACATTAATTTCTAATTACGTTCACATATCTTTATTATATATATTGCTACTTAAGTTTTTAAAATAATTATTATTGTATTTACTTCAAAAACGGAAAAATAGTTATAAAATAGAATAAAACTATTCTGGAATTCCATTATATTTATAAGATAACTTGCACAAATAACTTATCAATATGATTTCTTAATAATTAATATATTCAATAAATCTAGAGATGAATTTTCAAAAAAAAAAATGGTTAAATAGAAAATTATCATTAAAAATATTATAATATATAATATATATCATTATAAATATATTATACTACATAGATTATATAAATTATATACTATATATATATATTTATATATATAATAAATATAATTAAATATATATATATATTTTTGCAAATTTATAACATATACTATATCGATTTTTATTAAAAAGCATAACACATGTACTACGTAATAGTAACTTTAAAAATAAAAACATATATATGTGATAAGAGTTTGTTTAATTAGATTTGTTTAGTGCTTAAATAATATTATAAAATACGCTTATAAAATACAATTGATATTTATTTATTTCAATTTAATCAAATTAATAAAATATCTATCTTATAAAATATTTATCTTTTATTTGCAAAAAACGTGCTGAGTTTTATTAAATATATGTATTCTGACTATATTATATATTTTATTATTATATTTTAACATCTCATATTTTTTAATATTTTCCTTTCTATATTTAATAATTTAGAATTGGCTAAAAAAAGAAGAAAAAACGAAGAAACAATGAAGAAACAAAGAAAAAAAGGAAAAAGAATAAAAGTTCAAACAAATATATTTATATATTTTTTTGTCAAAAAAGAACAACAAAACTTTAAAAAATATATTTGAAGAAGATGACGATATATGTATAAAATATTTAGAAAAATATTAAAAGTATTAAGGTATATAATCAATATACTTTTTGAAAAATATTTTTGATATGTTATTAGTCAAGATATATAATATGATCAAAATTATTGCTATTTTTAGGAGATAGTATATAATATTTCAACCATTTGAATGCCAATATTCAAGTAATAAATGATATATATTTAATATATTTTTAATTTATGTATTTTTAAAATCGCTTCTTTGTATCTCAATAACAACGATCCTAAATCTTAATCCATATAAAATGATCATCTAACAAAAAAAAAAAAATAGTCAAACTATTAAACTGTCAACAATTAAGTCTTGCTTTAAGTATAAAATCTCTCAATTGAATAGCTCGAAAGACCACTTATAGTAGGACTATAATTATTAATATTGTAAGTTTTAAGTAAAATAATAATTAACTTTTTGTGACTGACTGAAGAATGAATAAATTCCGCCATTTCCGATTATGATCTAATTGATTTCTGCGATAATTGAATGTGATTTTTCTAATGATTTAACGATTTTATCTACATTGTATTTGAATCGATCTGATTTGTATTTGAATTCTAACTAATCTGATCTGAACTTTGTATGAGTTTCTATTCTAACTATAATTTTGAAAAATCGGTACGGATTTTGGTTCTTCTTCCAATCATTATCTTTTATGAAAATGAAAACTAAAACAGAATTAAGAAAAACCAATGATCGCGTTGAAGAGCAATTTCCAAAAATAGACTCTTACGGAGGAAATTCAGTAACAATTTCATTCTTACAGAAAAAAATGCCTTTCTTTCTCTTTCAGAAATGAAATGCTTCAGAAGCATAATGAAAGAAACGACAATATCACGAAGTCTTACAAATTCCAAAAACATGCGATATATATAGATTCTGTGTTTAAAAATCATAATAACAAAATTATTACCAATATATAGAATACAATTGTCATTTCAAATTTATAATAAATTAATAAATTATTTATCATTCAATTTTTTTCTCTATAATCATTAATTTGTTTACAAATTGCGAGCATTGACATAAAGGTTAAAAATTATTTTATAAAAATCATATATTAAAAAATAATTATTTATGAGTTAAGAATACAAACTATTAATTAAAGCTATGATCATTATGATAAATATTTTTGTTTTAAAAAAAAGGTACTTGTTTCACCAAAAAAAAATTAAAAAAATATAACTTAATTAGATGTTCATATTTCAATCTTCATATATGATATTATATATGAATATATAAATTATATATAATTGTTTTCATATTTACGTTAATTTCCATTATAATTATAATTATTATTTGTTTTTCTATTAAAAAAATTATTAATTATTTATGAGTTTAATTAATAAACTGTTTTTTAGATTATTAAGAAATACTTATTAATATAATATTTTATTTAAATAATTTAAATATTTTTTTCCAAAATTTTTATATCATGTGTTACTAACTAATTAATTATAATAAAAAATTTGTACAATTTTTATTAAATTATATAATATTTGATACTTACTAAAAACTGATAAAATAAAGATATTATATTGATTATAAATGTTATTATTTTTGTTTCATAAAAATGTTGAGTTAGATATATTATCCTATTTTATTTTTGTAAAGGAATTTATTCAAGTTAATATTTTATGAAATAAAGAAAATGAAAGCTGATAATGATTAATGATTTTATTATATATGTTTTATGATTTATATATTTATGATTTATATTGAAATGTAAATGAAATTATATCCCATGATTTTTGAGTAATAATTTGTCTATTTATTAATTGCTATTTAATAATTATCTATTTAATAATATTCAATTATTGATATTAGAAAATTTTCATTTTATATTTTTAATTATCTTCAATTTCATATTATATTAAAATTTTGATTTTATCATAATTTTTTTATGATTCAAAAAATTAATATATAAATTATCTAGTTATAAGTGATCAAGTGCTATCTTAAATTCTAAAAGCATATTTTGCTTCATTGATTTTTCCTTTTTTTTCTTTTCAAGAATAAAATTTTCATGATATAATATTTTTAACAAGCAAATAAATTTTGCAAAACAAGCAAAACAATTTTGGTTAATTACTTTTATCAAAATCAATTTGATGAATTTAGTTTGCTAACTTTTAAATCAAATATATAAATCAAATAATATAAATACTTTACTATAACATATAAATTTATATAATATATATTAACATATAATATATAAATTTTTTAGCAAAGTTTAATTATCAAAATCAATTATTTTTTGTTAATAGTTCTGTCCCAATATCTCAGAAGATAGTAAAACTTTTTAACAAATTTTTTTTTAACAAATTCTTTCAGATGAAGGATCACTTTGAATTATGTAAAAACATTGAGAAGCGACTTAATGGATTACCTGATTCTCTTTCCAAAGGGACCGGTTTTATGAAAATTCTGATCATATAGCGGAGTACTAGCAATGCGATATATAATCCCATTAAAGTAGGATCTGATTTGCAGCAAGTCGTAACGAAACATACGAGAAGAGATTGTACATCAGCAACTAGTTAGAATTATTGCTGGTTTTTTACGAGACATTAGTAAGTGGGTATCCGGGTTGGCGAATAAGCGGCTGCTAATACAATGTACCCGTAGTACAACGTGAATAAGGCAAAGCTAACCCAGCACCAAGTATTCATTTCGAAAAGAGGAAGGATGAACGTTCAGGAAAGAGAAAAACCCGGACGGAGATACGTAGCCAAGTTCATTTCGTGGAATAGAAATACTAACCCAAAGATTGCGTATGTTGCCTATCATACAAATGCTTGGCATCGTTTCTAGTAGATTGTTACTACAGTGTTTTCCAGCACTGAATGTACCATTTGAATCTTATAGCTCGTAAAAAGTGATTACATTAGTTTATATTGCAAATAATAATATTATAATAATCATAATCACTTTTAAAATACTTCTAAATAAATTTCTCTATTTACACTCAATATATCACAATATTACTAAAAAATAAAATTTTTCTTAATAATAATTTTTTTTATATATATAGATATAGAAATCTATATTAAATATATAGATATAGACATATTTTTATAAACGTATATATATTCTTATATAGATTTAAAAAGAAATCTTTTCAATATTAATATTTTCAATGAAAGATAATTAATACTAATAATACTAATAATAATATAAAAAAAAAACATTTTCAATTTTCAAACACCAATATTTGAAATTTGAAAATACAATCAATTTATAAACAGTTTAATTTTCATAATTAAATTTTTAAATATTTTTGAAAACAATATATTTGGAAAATCAGCAATTTCAGAAATAATTTTATAATTTTAAATTAAAATAAAAAAAAATAATACATTTATATTTAATATGTACATTATATGCATGTGCATTATTTTTTATCTTTATCTTTAAATTAAGTGATCTTCTTTTGTGAAATGAAGGTATTATATGGAAGAAAGTACATAATAATTCTATATATGATTACAATACTTTTGTTTTAAAAAAAATAACTGAAATTCTTTTTTAAATCTGTAATTGCATCATTGAAAATAATATAATAGCTTATTATAGTTTATAAAAAATTATATATTCAATAAATATTTTATACAAATTTTAACAATTATTTACTAAAATTTTTTTCTGTTGAATTTTAACTAAATATAATAATATATGATCATGAAGAAAGTTTAAATTAAATACTAGAAATAATTTGAACAAATAAAATAATATAATATATAAAATTACATTAAGAAATTTATCGGTATCAAAATAAATAATAATAAATAATAATTAGAAAAAGAGAAATTTAGATTTTTTTAAATTTCATGATATAGAGATATAATAAATGCAGTTAAAATTCTTAATTTTTTTCATGTCCTATATCTTTAACATATCCATTTTATTCTATAAAAATATATATATACATATGAATAAAACCTACATATCAAAAATACTATTACATTAAAATATCTTTATATTTTTTTTGATATTTAATTAATTTCATTCTGCGTAAAATATATCTTCAAATTAATATAAATAATAATAAATATAAATTATTTCGTAAATTATAACTTCTATAATAACAATAAATATCAATAAATACCAATTATTATTATATATATCAATTTTAATTACTATATATTTATATTGCTAATGATATAATCAATATTCATTGCAAAATCAATAAAATTTTGAATAATGCAATTCATTAGAGATTATTGATGTTACAAATTTGTACATATATAGATATAGATATTGTAGGTAAATATATAGATATATATTGTACATAAATAATAATTCGGTTACGATTAGAATAATTATCAAATATTAAAATACTTAAAAATCACATATTTAAATGATTAAAAATTTATATACATATTTTTTAATCATGGAATAAAATATTTTAATAAATAATTATTTCACTAATTATTAACTTTTAATTAGATAATATATACTATTTATTTTGAATTACTATGTATATATTTTTCGAACAAAATGAAGAAATAGTGTAACTTTATATAATAAAACTTTGATACTTCACTTCATATTACTATTATAACTTAGTGTAATTTCTCATTAATCGATAGGCGATTAATTTCGATTATCCGATGTCTTGTTTACTAACAACAATATCTTTATATTTTATATCTTTTTTGAAATTTTCTTTTATAATTATTATTTTGCTTTATCAAATATATATAATTTTTTAAGCTTAATACTCAATAACTTAATTAAACTTAATTAATTTAATTAAATGTTACATTAAATTTAAAGGTCTGATATTATATATTAGTTATTAAATATTATATATTATAATAGATATAAGATATTAAGTTTAATTATAAATAAAAATATCATTATCTAAATATTCAAAACGTAAAGTGAGTTATAAAACAAAGCAATTTATAAAATTGGCATTTTTAATATTTTCTTCCAGGATTTGATTTATCCGAGTTTCTTGTCTCTTGTTTAAAGTGATAAATTCAAATTTTACTTATTGTTTTATTATTTTTATTGTTATGTATAATTTCATATTATAATCTCTCTTTAGAAATAATATTACAAAAAATACATAGAATCAGTTTCAATATTAATAGTTAAAATTAATTAAAAAAAATTATTGGAAATTATTAGAAATGTAAGTAAAAATGTTAATATAAAGTAATAAAATATAATATGTATATATACTTATATAAATATTAAGCTTATATATACTATATATTATACACTAAATAGTATATATACTACATACTTATATAAATATTAAGTTTATAATAAATGAAAAATTCAGTTCGAATCAATGTTGTTTCATTCTTGCATGTATAATTTAATGCCGCAAGTAACTAACTTGTATACTATCTATTTATTATAAATAAATCAATTTCATTCATAATAAATGCAATAACGATAGCCCTAGGCACTTAGAAAAAATATATAATCTATTATAAGTTTATATATAATATAAGTATTTATTTTTAAGCTCAAAAGAATATTTGCAAAATTAGTATCTCACATTAATTTTTTATAGCATTTTTTTCATATTTAATATAAAAAAATAAATATTCTAAGGAAAATAGATGAATTACGATGAAATCTACAAATTTTCTCAAAATAATTTTCGTAATATTGTATAATATAATCTCGTTTCTTAATTAATTTAATGTTAATAAAATGTTCCTTTATGTTATTATATTCGCTATGCGAATAAAAAGATGTTTAAAAATATAAAAAAAATTATTAATTAGAGAATAAAAAGAATTATTAATAACAAATATAAAAATATTGCTTTCAACATATTTTGTGTTGATATGAATTACATACAGATTTGGAAATATATTTTATTAATTTTATATTTTCTTAAATTAAAACTAATTTGTTTTTATGTAGTTAAAATATATTCAAATATTAAAACTATAAAAAGTATTCTAAAAAATTAATAAAAAATGTACCATATAAATAAAATACATGCGCAAGATATCTATGATAATGTACTATATATATGTATATTTGCAAAATATCAGTAATTTTATTACATATTTATATTTATGTAATATAATTTACATAAAATATAAAATTTTTTTTTAAAGTTATCTATTAAAAATTCATTTATTTCAAAATATTAATTTATAAGTTAAAATTATTATTAATTATAAAAATTCATTCAGAATATTTTTAAATTTATTTTAGTATCATGTTCATTTTTGGATTTAATATATTGCATGATATATTATGTAAATTTTTCTTTCTATATCATAATATTAACGATGACAAAACGACTTTTCTTATTACAAAAATCTAATGGTTTTTTATTTCATATTTGACAATATTGTATTTAATATTTGCAATATGTAATTTTGTAATGTCCAGGAATTTCAGCGATAATTCTTCAAATAAAAATGAAATAAAACTCAAGAATAGAAAAAAGTGTACTTTTGATTTTCCTTTTTAATTATTGAATTATTAATTATTGAATTAAAAATGATAGAAAATGTCTATAAGAGTACATAAGTGCCAAAAAGCCTGCTTACGAATAAATATAGCTATAATTCAAACAATAAAAAATTTAATGATTAATATTAATAATTAATATTGTAATCATTAATATTTTTTTTTATAATATAATAAAATATATATTGTATGAAATATAATATTAATATAAAGGATTAAAATAATATTTATTCTTTTGTTTATGTATTTATTATTATTTGTATTATATGTATAAAAGCATGAAATTAAATAAACTTAAATTTCTATATATATATTTTACACAATAATAATAATTGTTATAATCACATAAAATCACAAATGAAATTTGAATTTCAATTTTCATAAGTAAGAACTATAAAAAAATGAGAAAGAAAATTAAAAATTTTGTCATCAAAACTAAAGAAATTAATTTTTTGTTTTATTCTGATATTCTGATATTTTGATTTCTGATTTCTGATATAAGAATTCGAAAAAATAGTGCTTGAGACATTATTTCTTTCAAAAATATTCTTGCTATTTTTTAATCTCCAATGACTAAGAATAAAATCAAAAAGAATATTTTTATATTTGATTTTCAATATATTTTATCTTTAAAAATTATTTAAAATTTTTAAACACTTATAATAAACATTCTAATAAAAAATATTTGCATAAAAATTCGCAATCCAGTTAATGAATTTATAATAAAAACTATATATTTTTTGATTGATATATTTTAATTATTATTTGTTATTTATGTTTTTTTATTTATAGATACAATAATGGACTTTTTTTTAACTATTTATTTTTTTTTAATAGAAAACTTTCAGATTTATGAGATACAATTTTAATAAAATGTTATTTGAATTAAATCAATAAGTTTCTCAAAATTTTCTTTTTTTTTAATAATTTTCTCTTATAAACATTATATTGCAATAATATGATTTATTTCTTTTAATTTAATTAAATAGGCTTTTTTTAATTTTAAAAAATAATGTGTAATAATAATATATAACAATATTTATTAATATAATATATATATAATGAAAAGATATAAAACTTTTACATTTTTATATTTTGCTTTTACATATTTCTATAATTGTAAAAAAATGAAAAAGATAAAAATTTCACTCACTATTTTCACTATACTTAATATAACGAATAAAATCAAATTTTTAAATTAAAATTTTAAGAGTTTAATTTATATCAAGTTTTATAATGACAATTTTAAAATTACAATGACTTTTTTAAATTGAAACATTTTTTTTTTATATTTGGTTGTCAAAAGAAATTCAATAATCTGTAAGATAAAATTTAATGAGTACGCGATAACTGAAGAGAAGCGACAATATTGAACTCTTCACAATTCATTCGTTGAGAAATTTTCAATAATGAATGAAATCGTGAGAATTCTCAGTTTTGCAAATTTTTAAAAATCTTAACGATTGATTTTAATCTATCAAAGACATGTCATGATTATTTTTGTAAAATAGATATCATGCAAAAAAATTTTGTTCCACAAATTTTTATTAATCGTTAACTATCTAATTTTATTTATTATTAAACAATGGATTATATAATTAAATAATAGATATTGAATTTATCTTGATAGTTATTATTATAATATATAAAAAAATATATAGATTAATTAAAAAAAAATTACTACTTACTAATATAAATTTAAACAATTTGTTATAATCATACAGTATATAAAAAACAAAATTTTTGTCTTTTTCATTTTTTTTAAATCTTTTATTTGCGAAAAATATAATAGAATAATATTGCAACATGTTATAGTAAATTTAAAAATTATTTATGAATAATAAAAAATATTTTACTAATTAAATTTCGTATTTTATTAATTATTATCTAATATCTATTCATTAATTATCCTATATTTTTAATATAAAATTTAATTTTGTTTATTAAAATATATTATAATATATATATATTAATAAATATACGAATATAAAATATATTTCATATATCTTTCGCGAAAGTCGTTTAAATATAATATAAAATGTTTTTGCCATTCCAATTTTATATGATTTTTGATATATATTTTCTTGATGTGTGCAAATTCTGAAATATATTGGTAGACTTTGAGATCTATTAGTACTCGTAAATATAAAAAATAAAAAAAGATGTATACCTCGAAACTATTCCCATCGAAGATGACCCGTTTTATATTTAGAAAAATATTTTAAGGTATAGAGATGTAAAAGATGATGCCCATATTATGGCTATATTATTTTCTCGAATCGACGTATATATAATTCTTGGGGTTAGGAGAGAAAACACTATTTTTCTGAGAATGTTGTTTATATTATTGTATCTATCAAAGCTATTACA
The DNA here is from genome assembly GCF_014066325.1 of Apis laboriosa. Classification (NCBI taxonomy): domain Eukaryota; kingdom Metazoa; phylum Arthropoda; class Insecta; order Hymenoptera; family Apidae; genus Apis; species Apis laboriosa. The sequence goes on along the minus strand of NW_025224165.1, from coordinate 747,195 downwards.
TACGATTTAAAAAGATATGTTTCTATCTTTTTTTATGCACTTGTAGTCAATATTTTCAATTTTTATTTCTTTTAAATTGCATTCGTAATAATTATGATTATATATCTTAATAATAATGATTATTATAACTATAAATATTATGACTATATTTTAAGTAAATATAGACTTATATCTTTGTTTATGATGAATTTCTGATCAATATTTGTTTTTTTTAAATTGAACTCATAATTGTAATAATAAATATATAGATTTATTTTTAAAAATGAAATATAATATGAAGTTCTGCATACGTCTAAAAGCACAATCAATTATTCCATAAAAATCCTATAATATAGAAATTCCAATACAGTAGTCATATAATAAAATCTTGATTAACCAGCTTAAACGAGAAATAAACTTGAATAAATCGAGATTTATCGGATAATTGAGGCCTGCAGGAAATAATTGGAAGAAATTTTTCATTTTTTTTTATATAAATTGCATTTCTTTATAGTTCATTTTTATTCATTTTAAATAATAAGATGTTCATATTATTCATTTTACTTAATAATATAATTGAATGTAATATGTATCAATTATAATAACTATCTAAAAATTATTAATTTCAAAATGAGATTAGTATAAAAATGCGAATACATTCCAGAATAAAACTTTTAAAAGTTATTATCTATTATATATAATTATTTTTGTTAATGGATACTTGTTATTGATAATGAAAATGATTATTGAATAATGATTTTCAATTCAATATTTTTTAGTGAAAAATAACTTCTGAAGAGTTACTCTCAAATGTACTTATATTTTTAATAAATAAAAGACGCTGAATCGAGAAATTGATAATTTCAAATAATTTCAAACTGGTTAACGAAAATATCTCTGTTTTTTTTTGATTTCATTAATTCTGAAATAATTCTACTGACAAGAAACGATTCTTTCTTCCAGTGCAAAATTCCTAAAACAAAATATTCTTTATTTTAAATTATTTTTTTTTTTATATCATTTTTTATAATTTAGATCTTTCTAACTTATTTATTTGATTATTCCATGAACTTCATAATTTTATTTTTTTTATATATGTACGTATATATACATGTGCGCCTGTGCGTGTTAGTAAAATATTTTTTAAAGAAATCGAAAAAAGATAATGTGATATTTCATTTTTGATTAATTTACAACAAGAGTTAAATAGAATTAAATAGAATTTTTATGAATATATTACAATAAACAAATATATTTTACAATAAATAAACTTCAAACAATGCCTAACTATTCAAAAAAATATTATGCATGATTTATAACAGGAGGACATTAATATTATTTTTATACGTTGTGTTGTAGAATGTGTCATTTTTCTTATTTAATTATTTTCAAATATTTTTCAGATAATTCATTTTATTTTTTCAATAATAATTTATTGAATTAAGAAATAATTAAGGAACATTCCTGATACTGTAAACTTCATTTTAAAATTTTATAAATTTTGTAATGTGTGTCATCATATAATAATCTTACTATCGTTTTATAATCAAAATAATGTAAATATAAATTATTATGTTCCAAAAATGTAGTTCTAAATATAGGATAACTGATATTTAATTCACTTTTTAAAATGTATATTTCAGGATACCAAAAATTAATCTAAAATATATTCGACAGAATAAAAAAAGTTGAAATAAGAAGATATAAAAGAAAATAAAAATTCTGAAAATAAAAAAATAAAAAAATAAGAAAAAATTAAGAAATAAAAAATAAATAAAATAAAATATAATTTATTATTATTATTATTTATATTAAATAATAAACACATTATGTGACTATACATATGTTGAAATATCTATATATTTATGATTATTATAAATAGATTGTAAATATCATACATAAATAGCATTTCAATTTAAATTTATCTATATTTTTAAATATATTCAATCTAAAAATATTTCAATCTAAAAATATATAGTTTTTCCTTTTTTTTCAATTATTTTATGAGTGATCCATTTAAATTATATTTCTACAATTATATTATAAAAGTGAAGATTTTCTCTTTCATTTTAAATATATGATTTACAAAACATTGCTTTTATTTAACTTATTTTGATTCCATATCATGAAGTAAACATATTTTTGATATATATTAAAACGTTATATCTTAAAAAGCATCAACAGCTTTGATAATAAATCCTGAAATGAAACTGTTAGCCTATATTTAGATCATTTTCCCTAAATATTGAATGTATGATATTTGTGCATGAGAATCTTTAAGTATAACAAGCGATTATATCACTTATTAAAAATGGAGATATCATTCTTAATAGATCTAACCAGAAGAAGATGACGATATTTTTTCAGAGTCTATGATTAAGTTCAGTGTTTCAGAATCTTCATGAATAAATGAAAATTCAAAATTTCTAAAATGTTACATGATATAAAAACTAAGCATTATATTAGAATGTAATGTTTTTATATTTAAATTGTATATATTTTTATAATTAGAATTTATAGGTAATGTCATTACGAATATTGAAATTATACCTATTAATTTTGAGATTATTTGATATCAACGAAGTATATTTATTATTCAAATAGAAAATGAAATAATCAAATAATAATTAATTAAAATCATTAATTAATTAAAATCGTCGCCTTTCGTAATTTGTCTTATTATAATCTTATCTATAGGATATAAAGTTAATTTTAGCTTAATCATAATCCCTAAATGCAAGCTGATGTTGTATCATTAATTATTGGAAATTATAAATTATAAATTAACAAATGATACTGATATTTATATTCGAATTGATAGATATATCAATGACATGGTTTTTCTTATGTTTAATGTTGTTTACTATCAAAATAAAAGTTAATTTATTTGCTACTTTTAATATAGCTTTTAAATATTAATAGCTTTTAAATATTTTTCCATTTCTAATTAATCCATGTTTACAAGTAAATATTAAAAAATGATTATTTGTTTATGTTTCTTGTTTTGAATAAAAACATATAATTTGTTATATAATATACAATATATAAAATTTCATTATTATTTATTATTATGTGAATTTTATAAGATATATTGCAGTGTGATTGAATAAATTTTTTAATTAATTATTCATTTTTCAATTAATTATTTCAATTAATGATTATTTAAAAAACAAATTAATAATTAATAAAAGTATTACTGTTAAATTTTAATTAAAAAATGAATTAAATATAAATATTTAACAAATATAATTAAACAAATATATAATGTTTTATACTTAATTTTGTTGAACTAAAAATAATTAAATACAATAAGAAAATGAATCTATTTGTAATCATATTTTTTTTACAAAATTATAGACAAATATTAAAAAATCTATTCTTTTTTATTTTATTTTATTTCACATTTTATTTCTTTCTTTCTCTCTCTCTCTCTCTTATCAAGGAATAGAAGTATGCAATTTGTTTATGTAAACACAATATGCAATAGATCTTTGTACCTCCGTTTATATCGAATTCAATCATCGAATTCCATGGAGTTCAACGATTGTTGACCCAGATGAAATTAGGTAAATTCAGCGCCGGCGCCCATGTTATCTGCTACGCGGATGACACGCTTATCGTAGTTGCCGGGAGAAACTGATCGAAGATCATTCGCCTCGCCGAGCTGCGTTGTTGCGGAAATTTCAGACTGGAGCTGAAAGTGATTGTGAAAAACATGGAAGTTATAAGCTGCTATTCCGTCACAACAACCGCTTTATCCTGAATTTTTATAGATATAATATACACACATGTATATAAATAATATATAAGATTGTTCTTTATTGGAAATCTCGTAGGATAGAAGCACAAGAAGAGTTTTTCACTAGGACGCTTATCTCTATTTTTTCTTCGTTTCTGACTTATATACTATATAATTTTAGAAAATTTCTTTTGAATATTCAAAATTGTGAATAGAAAGATCCTACTACACAAACAAGACGTAATTATTTTCATTCATTAAATTATTTTACGATGAATCAAATTGGAAGATAAAATATTTTTCAAATTATTAATTATTTCGATGTAACATTAGCATGCAGCATTCAGTTTATTCATATACATACTATTATTTCCTTAATTAAAAATGCCTTTATTGAAAGTATTCTCTTTGAATATTTTCTTTCTCACATAATTAAATTAATATATGTATTTATATTAATAAATTGCACGCTAGAATCAAAAATGAGAATAAACATTTTCTTCTAGTGTAGCCAATCAGAATTTCATTCACGAGATTTATTTCCAGTAATATTTAAATTTTAATAATGATTAACAACCTGAACAATTGTTAGCAGTTCGAAAATCAGTTTGATTGTTTGATCGCCTAAATGGAGAGAACAGCTAACATATTATTAATGTCATTTATTTTAGAAGAATGTAAGAAAAGAGAACACTGTCTCTATGTCTCTGAACTCTATAAATGGGCAATTTGATGACCAATTGAGGCAACAACACAAGCTAACAAGTAAATACTACAATGAAAGGCCATCAGGATTGCTAGAGAATATAGAACAATATCTCATGAGGAAATGCAGCGCCGGCATTGAAGAGGCTCCTATCTTTGAACTATTAGAAGCCCCCATAGCTACATACAATTGCTAAAATTGTAGGCGATTCGGATAAAGATCAGGATTTGCAATGCAATCTCAAGACGACATGATAATGGATTACAATATCGCGAAGAAAGAAAAGTTTGGGAATAGAAAATACATTCTTTCCCAAAGGAACAATTCAATTTGGACATTGTGCGGCAAAAATATCTGTATTCTCGATGCTTTCCTAACATATCGAAGTAGAAATTCTATATTAACCAAATCCTTCCACTAAATATTTTTTGAAGATTTTCCTCATACATGAAAAAAAGAAAAAATTAAATTTAGTATATTAAGCTTTCTATTGATAATAATTATAATTTTGTTATAAATGTAATCGTTGTTATAAAATGTAAATGTAATTTAAATCGTTTTTTCTCTTATCTCTCGATTGATATTTAACACAAAACGCAAATAGATTTTTTATCATTGAATTAAATATCTACAAATTAATTTTAATAATCTTTAAAAAAATAATACAATAAATATATAATATAATAAATATTCATGATAAGAAAGAAGATGTTGAAATAGATGTTGAAATTATGTCAAAAATTAAGGTACTAAATTGATACTTACAATTAACACATTAACATATATATCTATTTCTACTTGATATATCTTTATTAAAATAATATTTTATTGGTTTAAATTATTATATGTTCAGATTTCATATTGTTTTATTCTTTTATTTCGCGTTACGAGACACTCAATAAAAAATACGATACTTTGTAATACTCTTTCTGATACGTATATCACTATGTATCTATAAACATGGTTTCAAGTTGGTGATACATTGAACTATTCCATTACCTCTTCCTCGCTTTTCATCTTCCCTGAACAAAGAAAATCATCGAACCTCGCCGCCCTGTATCTAATTTTCACCGCTGCGCTGCCCAAATTAATTACAGCCGACCGATCATGTTGACTCTGGGAAACCATATTTTCACCGAGAACAAACACGATTCAGCTGAAATAAGCGATACAGGGTCGTAAAAAACATAGTAAAGAGAATGCAATGATAACGATAGCGCAGTCAATGAAGAATGAAGTATTTCTTGCACAAAAGCTTAAAATATATTCGGATGAAAGAATAATTTCCACGCGAGAATTCCGTGCGCGCATAGACTTACGGATTAAAAGTTTTTCATCGGCAACCTGGATAATTGGTTTAGTTATTGGATCTTCGGGCTGAATTGCGAATTCGCAAACGTGGTATCGCTTTGCTTTCCTCGCTTTTCACCACAGACTTTCCAATTCCTGTCCACCCGATCTTCTTAATCCCCTATATTTTCCCTTTCTCCATTGCGTTGCTTTCTAATTTGTATATATCATTCGACTACGTTTGAATTCGACAAGTCTATTAAACCTATATCGTTGCAACTTTTATCATTTTCTTTGTTACTGAAAATCACGAAGAAAATGTTTAATAATGTTATTGATAAGTAAATTTAAAAATGGTTCTTATATAATAATATTATATAAATTATATAAATAATATAATTATTATTAGATATACAATATAGTGTAATATCTATAAATATAAATGTATAAATATAAAGTATAAAAATAAACTTATTTCTATGTAAATGACAATAATATATATTATGTAAGTTTATTTGAAACAAATGTTGTTTAAATAATGTTTTTTAACTATTTAATTAATTTTTTAAAAGAATTTATTTATTTATTATTAATTGATTAATAAATATTATGATTATAATATATAATATTATATGATATATAATATGATATATAATATTATGAATTATATTATGATATAATAATAAATGCATTTTCGATAACATATTAAGGTAACATATTGAGGTAAATATGACATAAAATATCAAATTTATTAAAAATAAAAATAATTTAATGTAACAGATATCAGAAAAATTTATTTGAAATTTATTTGTTTATGTTCGTTAATGCTTTTTAATAATTGATTATATGCATATATAATCGAGTATTATAAAGTATTTTTTATTTTCTTTATAATTCCTTAATTATATTCCTTAATTAATTCCTTAATTCCTAATTATAAATAGGATAATAATATGTTAATAATATAGTTAATAATTAAAAAAATTTTAGGAAAAAAATTCTTTCAAATAAGTAACGTAAGACAAAAAAAGGTACAAAAAAATATCTATTTTTTCAAGAAAGATACTGATCATTGATCAACCCAGTTTGCAAGCACTGAAATTAAAGAAGAATAACTTTGTGCATACTTTTAACATGACATCGACCTTCTATTCAAGAACTAAGGGACAACATTTACCCTGGTCGCATTAATCATTGAAGTGGAAACTGATGGAGCAGTATTGCATGACTTCCATCCCTTGCATCCCTTTATCTATCTTTATCCATATGTATTATAGTGTATAGTTACTGTGAAATCGTGTGAAAGTGAAACATATTATCTTACATACAAACATATTAATTAAAATTAAATAAAATTTTATCCATATCAAAATCTTTATTCTAGATACATTAATAATTTTAAAGTTAAAAATAGTAAAAAATGTATTAATTTATGAAATTATTAAATTATGAAAATTTGTATAAAGCAAGGTATTACAGAATAAAAAGAAATAAATACTTTTGTTTCTTCATAAAACATTGCTAATATTAATATGAATTTTATTTCGAAATTAAAAGAAGACTGACCTATTTTCTCCATAAAAGCATTAATATTAATTTATCTTTTTATTTTTAATACCATCCATCAGTAAAAATAAAACAATTAATATATCATTTAACACGTGTGTGCGCACCTGTACACATATAATATATATAATAATATAAATATAATAATAAAAATAATATGAGAACATAAAATTTTCATTTTAACATTTTTAATATCTTTAATCCATTTATATGAATTATGTATTGCTATATCAAAACGTTACTGATTATTCGTTTCAAGAATAATTATTATTTAATTTTGTAATAAATTTTTATGTATTAGTAATATAATTTTTACTTTATAATATTATTTTTATAATCTTTAATTTTTTAAATTTTTAATATTTAAACATATTTTTTTTTACAATAAAATAATTTAGAATATTTTTTTCAAATATAAAATAAAAATATATATATAGTTATTAATAATGTATTTCTATTCATTTTATAATCTGGTCCAGATTATATGATAGATTATAAATGAATTAATATATAGAATAAAAAATAATAATTATAATTAAAAGAAAAAATAAAAAATATTTATTAAACAGTCTTGTGAAAAAAAAACAAAAAATAAGGCTATCAATAAAAAAAAAGAAATTTAATTAATTTAATCATATCTTATATAATATGAAATTTGTATTTTAATTATTCATAAAAAAGGAAAATAAATAATAGAGATAAAAGAGATTATTTTATAAATGAAAATAAAAATATAATAAAATATATATTATATGATATATATTATATAATAAAAATATATAATAAATATATTAAAAATAGCATGACATGAAAACAAAATTGAAATATTAAAATATAAAAAATTTTAATTAAATATTTAATAATAGATTCTTATAGATATTGATTTTATTTATCATTATGTGTAAAATGGATAATTTCATAAAACTATTTAGAATTTAATAATTACTGATTATTGAGTTAAATAATATTTGTTACATATTAATTTCTTCTCCCATAATATTTGATATTGCATGATAGCTCGATATATGTATGCTCGATATAAAATGATTTTTTAATTGAATTGGATTTTTGTAACAAATGATATATTTTCTCACAACAATAAATGGACTATATAATATTTAATATTTTGTAGACTATGTAATTATTAGTAGATTTATTTATGAGATTTAAGTTTAATTAAGTTAATTAAGTTTCTCATAATGTTATCTCTTTCAATGTAGATAATTTGATGGTCAGATTATGATGCATAACTATTAAAACAAAAGCATAAAGAAAAATATTTATTGATCATATCTAGCGATTAGAATAGGATCTATATATTACAAAATATTAATTAATGTTATATTAATTTCTTGTTTTTTGATAATAATTCACATCTTTTCATTATATATTCTTTCCATAGTTCAATTGAAATCGTGATTTTCCAAAGCACGACAATAACTAATAAGATCACGGTCAATCCTTTTTTTGAGAATATTTTATATGTGCGATACTCCCAAATTCCTTAAACAAGACTAGAGATCAATATCGTACTAAGATACAATGATAATCAAAAATTAATCCATATATCATAATTATAATTTTTCGATCGTACAAATGCTGATCGTTAGCTTAAGTATCTAGAGTATCTTTAGAATCATGTTGCATTTTAATCAGATAGGGAAATCTTAAAAAATATACAAGTTAAAATATTATCTAAATATTTATTTTTTTAAAATAAACTTATTCTTAGGTTACATCACCCTTTAGTTTAGATTAAGGAACCAGCAACCGATAATAATGAGCAAAGGTTTCTGGAGAAACTTCCTTCTAAACGATCATAAATTTCGTAAGCACATATTGTTCGCAAATACAATTAGAAACTCAAAATTAGATGAATACGAAATTTTACCAATTATTTTATAAAAAAAGCAAATTATATTAAATGAATTATACTATTTAACTTTAATTAATTATTTTCCATAATTAACATTATTTTCAATAATTAGAAAATAAATGTTAAAAACTTTATTAAGTTTTATTTATTAACTAATTCAGTTATTTCATTTGAAAAGCCAAAAATATTAAGGTATTCATTTATTAAAGTATTCATTTTGAAAAATAAATCAGAATATTCATATATTAATTTAAAAATGAATATATACATATAAGTGAATATATAGATATATTCTCTTTTGTTTTGTTTATTTCATATTCCCTGCTTTATTTTATATTTATATAAAAAAAATATATCAAGTATTTTTAGATCGCATACTTTTATTAAAAATAATGTTTTATCATATTCATATAGAGATATATAGCTACAAATTTATAATGATATAATTTAAAATGATTTCTTATTATTAAATCCAAATACAAAAAATAAACATAATTAATACATATTATTTATATAATATATCTATCTAAATAAGATTACAACATTATGAATTTTTTTTATTTTTTTATCTATAATAAAATAAAAATTTTTTATCTATAATATAAAATATTTATTGACGTAATTTTAAAATAAAAATATTAATCTTTAAAATATTTTACTTGGATAATAGAAAAATATTATATGGAAAATAAACAATAATTTATAAATACTCAGTTTGTCATTGTATTTTGGATATAAAAATATGAAAGTTTTACAAATTATCAAAATAAAACTAATTTGTTAATTCGTTAAATTATTTTGAAACACACTAAAATTTTCTGTTTTTATATTAAAAATAACGTTCATGATAAGTGTATTTTTTTATTAAGTAATAATAATATGATGATGAATAAACATTCATTGTTTTAAATATTGATTATAATATTCAAATATACAGCAACAATATTTTATCGCTTTCATGTTTCTAATATATATCGTAGATAAAAAACTTAATAAAGATAAATTAGTAAATATGATTGTAAAAAAAATTATAAAAATTAGATATAGAAATAATATTATAGATGCAAAAATAAGTAGTTAGACTATTCGAAAAAATTTTAAAAGACATAACTTTAAAATAATTAATAAAAAAGCGGAAATATCAAATTTTGGAGATATATAATCATATTTGATATTGCAATGCATTGAATAGAGTTATATTAGATTAATATGTATACTTATAAAATGTTTTAAATAAAAATTTATATTTATATTATTGAAAATATACCGTTTAAGAAATATCATTAAACATAATATTTAAAGATACTGAAAAAATAATTATAATATAATAATAATAAAAAAAGTCGAACATGATCACGAGGTTATTATAATATATTAGAATATGTTTAAAATTGGCTAAAAATATAAAACATTTGTTTATGCAAAAATAACTTTTACAAAATCTTGATTTCAATTTCATTAGAATTTTTCCATTATATTTATAAGAATTTATTCATATTTAGTGATGAAATTGAAATCAAAATAGCATGAGTAAATATATACTATCAATATTCTCTAGTTCATAGACAATGATGAGAATAATAATGTTTAATAATAAGATTTGAAATTCTATTTTAATTCTATAAAAACTTATATCCAAAATAATAAGATTTTTTCATAAAGTTTGAAAAAATTTAAATAAAAGAAAAAAAGAAAATTGATCATCATTAACACTTAAGAAAAAGAAAGAATAAGAGCAAAATTTGAAAAAAAAAGAAAAAGAACAGAAAATAAGATAATCCAAAAAGAGAAAAAATTATTAAAAACAACAAAGACAGGAATGAACAATGTAATAATGAAAACATTAAGAAATATTATTGCTTATATGTCTCGATTCATATAATTCTAGCAAAAGAAACGAAAAATGAAATAATATAAGATTATAATATAAGAAATGAATCGATTGGACACATGACTATTTCTGTAAATAAGAAGTATAAAAAAATTTCAAATGAAAGTTATATGATATTGATGGGAATATAATAATAATTTGATCTTGAGATAATGTTGAAGCATTTTATGAAAATCAAAATTAAATTTTTAGACAGAATATTATATTAACATTAGTATATAACAATATTATATTATATTAACATTAGTATATAACAATTATTTATTATATTAACATATTAATATTTTATTGCAAATTCTTATAACTAATATTAATATAATATTTATAATATTGATTTCTATATTTAAAATACTATATATATTTGTCATAAGCTATTGTTGAGTTATTAACTTTAAAAATTTATATGCCAACAATATTAATACTATTTAATATATTCCATAAAAAGTTTATTCAATTTGTTCATCATCGTAACTTTAAAAAGAATCGATTATATATTTTAATTAATATGAAATTACAAAAGAGAATATAATAATATAAAATATATATATATATAATAAGATAAAAATATAATATAAAAATATGTAGTTTCGATAGAATAGCATTCTTATATTACATGTTAGCAATAAAATTACATAATAATAAATAATTGATTAAACAAAAATTTATTTAAAAATAAATGGATTGAACGTAAAAAACTAATATCATGATCACTAGATTGTTTACCATAATTTTTTTCTACAAGAAAAAACAAATACTTTTATAATACTCCAGTTGAAAGTATAAAAATTACATTAAAATATAAGTACATGTGCAGAAATAATGAAATATTTAAAAAAATGGAAAAAAATTTCAATATAAATTATACAAAAATATATTCTGAATAATGAAAAATATATTGAATAATAATCATATTTAGATTACACTATACACAAACATATTTTAAAACATATACATAAACATATTTTAAAACATATACATATACATAAAATCGATTCTTTTTATTTTATAATGTATTATTATAATGAAAATTCGAGTAAACAATCTCTTTACGATACATGTGTAATGCTAATCCGATAGAACATCAAATTTATAAATTAATTCAATTTAAAAAATATATAAGTATGTTTTGAATGCCTCAATATAATAAAAATAAACAATGAAAAATATGATTTTATCTAAAAATTTAGTTGTGATTTTCATTAAGCTCTTCAATATTACTCTAACTGGATAAGTATTATATAATTCAGCTTAATTTTAGCTTAATAATAATTTTAGCTTAAGATATATTTTCAAAAAACATTTGTTATTATTGAATTCATTCAATATTCTTTCAATATAATTTTTTCAATATATTTGTGAAAACATACATATCAATACATGATCGTCTCTTAATTATTGTTTTTATAAATATAAAGCAATGACTGACATTCAAAATATATAACGGATAAATCAGTCGAAAAGCTGTTCCTTCGTGGAATTTGGTGAGTTTGAAATATTTCAATCTCAATTAATAGCACTATAGTTTTAGATCCGTGGAATGCGAAAGTAAAACATAAAAACACTTTCGAAATTAAAAAAAAAAAAAAATAACCGAAGATATATTAGCATTGCAATTAATAAATATGAAATACTAAAGATTTCATTGTTCTCATTATATCTTTGGTCGTCCATTGTTTTATATTTATTTTCATACCATGATAAACCATGTATTTATATAAAATCGTATACGCACATGTTGCATATATATATATATTTATTATTGAAATCTCATTATATATAAATAAATAATATTATTATTTAAAGTTTTGGAAATAATAAAATCCCAAGTTTTGGAAATAATAAAAATAAAATAAAAATATATGATATTTCTTATTTGTCACAATAAATAAAGATAATTACTTTTGCAAATGATATAGTAAATTCAATTCACTTTAGATCATTTTCTTTACCAATTGTTATAACAAAAAACGTAGATATAATTATGCTAACAACTGAATAAACTTTGATTTATCATTCTTTTTTTCTCTTTCTCTTATAAAATTCTATATAATAATATCTATCAATCTTTGTTGATGAATATTTTAAAAATTAAAATTAAATATATAAAAAAAAATTATTCGAAAGTTAAAAAATTATTCGATGAGAAGATAATTTCTGAAATTATATTTTTATTTTTTGAATATCTTTAATAATATCTTCATATAAATAATAAAAAATGATTTATGTGAAATCTATGCTTATTGGTATTGGTAAAATGGCATTGTCTTTTTTGGGAGGAAGGGAGATTTTGATAAAATAAAGAATTTCGTATATGGAAAGATAATTTAATTTTTAATAATTTTAATAAATTTTTAATAATTTTTAAATAGAAAGAAAATGAATTAACTTGTATTAATTGAAACATTCAATTCTATAAAATTACGATGGAGATAAAGCTAATACATTATCTAATGTTCGGGGAATAATAACATGAAACTAAGCGAAACATCAGCATAGGAACCAAACCGCAAATTCGAAATATCGACGAGCTGCTGGTGCTATTGGCATTGCCGCAGATTGTAACGTTAAACTGCAATTTCTAATGGTTATCGGAACACAGTGTCTATGCACTTTCTGCATCCCAAATGCCTCATTTCATTTTTCTTTGATTCCTTTTAATTTCAATGGCTTCATGTCGAACAATTCGTGTAAACCTGGGTTTTCTATGGCATTAAAAGATTAGCGATGTACGTGAATCGGTATATCGTTTCATAGAATATGCTTGACCAGTATGTTTCGTATTTTCGATTATCCAGTATTAAATGAACCATCTAATTATTTTAATAGGGTTTTCGAGATTCTAATTACATGGTAATTTTCTATATATAACATATCATATAATAGATTTTTTTTATTGAAATAATAAAAGTTTTTAGCATACCATCTTTTTTATTTTATTTAATAATATTTTATTTAATAATATTTATTTTATTTAATAATATTTTAAGGGAAAAATTTATCATAATATAAAAATATTTCATTATTTTTGAAAATAAATTAATTGATAAATAATATTAATTTAGTTAATAATATAATTTAGTTTAAAAAAATTATTTATTTACAGTTTCTTTTTTTATTACTTTATAAATTATATATTGTAGTAATTTAAAATTTAGTTTTGGATAGCTGAGAGGACGATAAATATAAGTAAAACTTTGTTCAATAAATGTTCACGCGATTTATGATCTGCCTATTCAAGAAATTTTCTCGTATGGAAAGCTTTTCCCATTATCGGTTGCTGGCCTTCTAAACTTAAACAAAAGATCTAGGATGATATTGCCTGAGGATAACATTATTTTTGAGGAAATATTTAAACTTTATATTTATAGACAATATTTAAACTTGTATATTTTTTTAAAATAACCTGATAACGCAATATAATTCCAAGAATAACATTCTAAATGATGATTTAACCAACATCATTCTATACTCAAAAAAATTTATGATAAATATATGATCTCTGATCATATCAATACTGATCATTCTTTATCACCTATCATATATCTTTGTGCAATATTGACTATCGGTTTAATTCGAGGAATTTCGAGTATTACAAGTACGAGGATTGATTTTATTGACTATTCATATCCCATTGGAAAACGATCTTCCTAATTAAACTGTGGAAGAAATGTTCGAACAATTTTCATTAAATAATAAAAAATTGAAATTTAATTAACACTTCGGAATTTATTTGATTACTCTAATTGTTAAAAACGAATAAATAGTTTTCTTTGTAACTACACATCATATATTTAGTATAACTTTGTGAGAGATTCAAATCTCGTATAATAATATATAAAACAACGTACTGCAATTGTAATACAATTCGCTTATTGTTATTGTTGTTGCTTGAAAAAATAAATCATTTATTATAAGTATCCAATTGATTCAAAATATCATTCGACACATATATCTATCAAGTTTCCATATCAATATCGCGGACATGAATAAATTTATAATACAATAAAAAGTGAATTTTAACAAATTAAAAATTAAATTTTATTTAATTTTTTTTTATTTTAAAATGAAAATAAAAATTATTTTGAATAAAATTCTGACTTATACACATTATTACAACGAATAGTGTAAATATATATATTTAAATTATATAATTAGATTAATTAATTACATATATCAATTGTTAATAATTAAACATGCTTAATTTTGTCTTATTGTATCAATTATTTATTTCATATATTTTTAATGTAATTATTAAAAATTTTCAAGAAAAGAATTTCAAGAAGAATAAGAAAATTTCAAACAAATTTTCAAAAAATGCTGACTAATTTATAAATTACAATATTTATTATAATTTATAAATATATATATATATATATATTTATATTTATTAATATATATTATATTAATAAATATTTATTATATATAATATATATTTATTATATTTATTATATAATAAATATAAATATATATATATATATATATTTATATATACATTATGTATCAATCTATCAGATTAATAATTCAAAGTAAGATTTTAGATTTAAAATCTACTCTTATTTCAAAATTTCGTGTCAATCGGTCACCAGTACCTTTCGAAACTTTATCCTATATCTTTAATTAAAAAAAACCTTTTCTGCTTCGAAATATATAATTTTTTGTTTATATTTTTAGGTTTTGATTAAATCATTTCTAATCTATACACGTTATCAATATTAATTTGTCATAAATCCAATTAAATCATAGTGATATATCCATATTTATTTGTTAAAAGCTTTTAAAAAAAAATTAAGTTAATAGAATCAATGTTGGCCAAGTTGGTGCATGTATCTGATATATCAGTGGAAATCGCCGTTTTCTTTCCTCCTTGGGGCCTTCGTTGACAGCAACCATTTCTCATCGACGAAATACGAGGTCCGATTCTGTATTATCGCGACCTGTCGACGTCATTCCGCGGCTTTAATTATGCAAGTAGCGTATCTAGCACCGGCAACGGAAGTTTGCCATTTATTGCTTTCACCGCGTTAGCCGTGTCTCTACACGTTTTCTCCCGGCGTAGATCTTACATTAAATACAGATAACAGTTGGCTTTTTCCGTCTTCTCAGCTAAAATACGGTCGTTAATCTCATAAACAAATGAAATTTCAAGGATTATTAGTTTACCATTTTTTTTTGCAAATCATTTGTTTCAATTTACTTTTATATCATTTAAATATTAGAATAGATAATTTTTTATTTCAATTAATATAATAAAATAATATATAAATAAAATAAATAATAATATAATAAAATAAATATAAGTAGAAAAAATTTTTACAAAAATATAGTGAATGAAATATTATATATATATTATATTTATTTTTTATTAATTCAAAAAATCTTATGAATTTTCTATCTGTCATTCTCGTTTTCATATTTAATTATAAATGAAAGATTATTTTCATGCTTTTGGATACGGGATATATTCTGTCATTTATATTAACAATAATCTCTATTTCAAATAAATAACTAATAATAAACAAAAAATAAAAATTGATAAAAAAACTTAAATCAAATAATAAATCTGAAGTTGATGATAATTTATATATTAGTAAAAATACAATGTGAATTATTTACGAAAATTGAGTATCTATAAATGTAATAATGCACAGTAATAGATAAGCACACTAAGATTGGTGAAAAGATTAATCATTTTTAATATTATCATTGTTAATTTAGATTAAAAACAATATCATATACTGTATATAGTTTTACATATCAAATAAAATCGGAAAAAATAGAGATTTAGTTTTATTGCGTTTTTAAGTAAAATTATAATTAATAAAAATAATAACTTAAATAAAATTTTTAAATTTTATTTCTTTTGTTTTTTGTTTATTATAAAAGTGTTAAATAAATTTAGTTGTACACAGTTATAGTAGTTTACATAATTTGCTAATTAAAAAATTTTAATAAACTTTATAATCTTAATAAACTTTTAAATTTAAATAATATATTTTGTAGAGATTCCTTTCATCTAAAATAAAATAAATAATATTGTATTAATAAATCTTGTTCTATGTATTCGAAATATTCAATTTTTACAGATGATATATTATCCAATTCTATTTTGGAATTTCAAATACTTTTTGCAAAAAAAAAAAGGGAAAAAATAAGTGTCTTTTAATTTAATTTTAGTTGCCAATAAATTGAATTTATATATGAATAAATATAAAATTCTTCTATATTTTAATTGGTTAATTAATTCTTGATGAAATGAAAATGTTCATGATATATTTTATATGAAAAAAATTGCAGTTTTTATTATTATATTGAATAAACTATATATATAGTACATACAGTATATTATATTATATATATATATATATATATACAGATAACATAAAATCATTATAATTAATCATCATAATTAAAAAATAAAAAAATATTAAAAAATATAATTTTTAATATATCAAATATTTTATACTGTATTTTCAACGTATATTTTATATAATATATTATGCAATATTTTAGAATATTGAAAATAATGAATGCAATCCTGAAATATTACATTTTAACATCGTTTGCATTTTAGTATTTAAAAAAAAAAAGAAAATAAAACTTTATTTCTTTAGACACAAAAAATATTTTTTTACAAATTTATGGAATTTGACAAGTAAATTCCATAAATATATTATAATTTTAACTTTAGTAATTCATTATTAAATTACGAATGTTAATATAGATCCATTTTGTAGATCTATCTTATTTCAAGGAATGCAATTATTTAAAATAATCTTCAGGTATTGTAAATTGAACATAAATCAAATATGATTTCAAACAAAAATTTAATTAAAAATTGATATCCCAAATAATGCAGACGGTAAATGCATTACCTATAGTTTCATTAACTTGTTTCATTAAATATTAAGTATCAATACGCATTTTGAAATAAATATAATTTTGGATTTTATGTATTCCTGAAACTGAAATTGTAATTTTTAAAATACTTAATTGCCAAATTCTATTAAATTATATAAAAGTATTTTAATATTTTTATGTTCAAAGATTTAATGTTTCTCTAAAAGAGAATATTAATATAATAAATTAAATAATATAATATAATAAGAGTTTCAGTCATTATTATTGATTCTTTTCCTCTTGCTCTCCCCTCTTTCTCTCTTTCTCTTCCTCTATCTCCTCCCTTCTTTTCCCTCTCTTCTTTCCTCCTTTCCTCTCTTATCCCTCACCCACAATATTATTATATTCAACATATATTGAGATTAAACATTTTTTATATAGTTATATACTTTTAAATACAATAATACTTTTAAATAAATAAGTAAAAAATATATGTGTATAATTAAAAATTTTTACATAAAAATATTTTTACATTATAACGAATAATTTAATCATTTTAACAAATTTTGACAAATTGAAGATATTTTAAAAAATTTTGTAAAATTGACAATAAATATGACTATAAATATGACTATAATAATAATAATGTATGATTCTTTATTTAAATAAAGTAATTCTAGCCTTTAATTAAGACTTTGTATTAATTAACAATGCTTTAAGTTTGCTCGAAGGCATTAGGTACACTGTTTCAAGAGAAAACTTCTTTATTTTTCAAGAAAACTTTTTTTCACCACTAGATCCATAAAAGTAGACGGTTGTCTTGTTAAGAAGACAAGGAAAAGTGTTAGCATTTGCAAACTAGACGTTTCAGCAAACTTTCTTTACAAGTATGATTTATTCTGTTCAATTATGATGCTTGTGTTCTGAATTATGTTAAATTTATTTAAGCATATATATATATATATATATATATATGCTTAAATAAATATATATATATATAGAACTATATTTGTATATTTAAGATAATTTTATTAAAATTTACAATTTTATTGATGATGATGAAAATATATTAAACTTTGTGTTATTATTTATTATTTATTTGATGCTAGTTTTGAATAGATTGATTTAAATTTTAGTTCTTTTGAACTTTTAATTAAAGTTTTTAACAAAAAAAGTTTTTAAACACTATTTGTAAAATATTATCAATTTTATAAAAAAATTAGCTAGTTATTTTAATAAAATTTTATTGAAAAATTGGGAAATTATTCAAATTATAAATAATATAATGTAAAATGTAAATTTTAATATTAATTAAATCATGCATTTCAAATTATAATAATTCTAATAATATTTCTATACTATTACTACAAGTATATTTAAAAACGTAAATAATTTTTATATGTTATTCTTAGAATTTCAAAAAAAGTAAAATTATAATTTTGCAATTTTTCCCAATTTTAATTATTTCATTATAATTTTTTTTTTAATTTTATTAAAATTATTCAGAAATCGGCGATAAGATGCTGGCACAATTTTAGTTATTTGGATAACAAGTTGAAGGATATGATAATTCGACTTATAATTAAGGGATTTAAAAGCTTTTTCTTTTAATAATAGCAATAATTTTTTCTTTAAATAACATTTAAAGAAAAACATTTTTTTTAATTTTAATTTTCGAGATATTAATAAAAATTATGACTATTATTGAATTTTGTCTATGAATATGCAATCGCCTTTTTTCTACAATTTTTATAAATCTAATAATTATTTTATTTAAAATGTTGCTATATGAATAATCTAATATAATTTATAATTAATATTTATTCACAAACAAATTATTATATTCTATAAATTTTCTGAAATGTAAAAATATAAAACAATCTTTAACTAAAATTATAAGAACTGAATTCATGACATTAATTTTATACTATTATATTTATTGTGTATTAGATATTTATTGTGTATTTATTGTGTACAAGAATATTTTATATTTATTTTGTAGATTCAAAAGATAGCTCAAAAAAAGAGCATATATAAACAATTAATAAGTAGCAATCGCTTACTAATAACGTACACAGTGGATTTATATATATATAAAAGAAACTCCATATAAAAATAATAAAAATAATATTTTTTTTTCAAAAATTTCGAAAATTATAACTATAACTATAATCGAATAGTTTTTATATGCATAGAAAAAAGTTGTTCTTATAAAGAAAATCTTTTTCTTTATAACATATCTAAAAATGATCGAAATTGATAAAGTAAATTGATGTATCCTTTTTTTTACAATTATCAACTTTTTTTTATATATTTTTTTATTCTATTCTATTTCTATTCATCTTATATATTTTTCTATTCTTCTTATATATTTTATTATGTGATTTTTATTTGATCAATTTTTTCCCATATATTAGCAATTATTGTTTTTAATTCCATGACTGTGGAATAAAATAATATTTATTATCTACTTATTATATCATTTAATATATATTTTTATTTTCTTTTGCCATGAGAATTATAAATAATCGATATAATCCAGTTTAAAAAATATGTAAAAAATGTAAAAAAAAAATGTTTATAACTCTGTAGATGCAATTAATATAAAGTAGTGGTTAATATACTATGTACGATCATAATTGTGTATTTTATGTTATAGTTGTTATAGTTTTAATATGAATAATCTCTCTTTGATGCTAAAGGCAAAACCAGCAAAATATCTTAGGCAATTAATGTATTATTTATATTCATATCAGTAACAGAACTGTAACTAATAAGAAAATATATTAAAATATATAGTTTTGAAATATGATTTATATGAAAAAACAGTTCTTAAAAAAATTTTTTACATCGATTTTATTGATGTCATTTTAATTATTTATATTGAAGAAGTAAAGACAATTTTCGAAAGATAAAATTCATGTAGAAAATATTTATAGACATCGGAAAGATATTGAGAAAATATAATTAGTTTGATTAATCAACTAATTGTCAATAAATCAATTCACTGCATGATTCAAATTTCTATAATGAATATCATTCATCATTTCGTTGGAAAATGAGATGCTTTCCTTTTGGACCAGTTTCAAGACAGATGCAAATGTAGCGATAAAGCAATCAACATCTTTCTGATTACACTTAGTGAGCTGCAATTTGCATCGTCCACGATGCAATTTGCTATGTTGCAACGCTAAAGGCTGAAACACCTTTCTCTAAGAAATTACCTACCGACTTTTGAAGATATTCAGAAAATGGCTCGATAAACAAGTTAAAATAGTTAAAGTTTTCCAATTATGTTGGCGACCGTTTCCACTTTCTTGTTCAACCAATTTTAATCGTGACATGTTTCTGATACATTTATTCTAAAGATTAAAAGTCAATTAATTTATTTTTACTTAAAATATATTTTTCCTCATTTTCTTATTTCATTCAATAGAAAACTTCAAGAAAAAACAAAAATTTATATTGAAATTTTTTGTGCTAAAATATTAGATATCATATGACTAATGACAATATTATTTTAAAAGTAAAATTTTTTCCTATTTTTAGTATTTTTTATTTCTATCTAAATCATATTTATATATATTAACATATACGCGCGCGCGTGTATGTTGTGTATATCAAGATATTTACGCTATTAATTGTCAATATTTTTTTTTATAAAAGATAGATTGGAAAATAAAAAATTACTTTGTTTAGCTTGGATCGATAATAATAATAATTGATAATGTTTATATTAATATAATCATTTATAATTTATTATATATATTGCATGCTATATATTTTGTTTCTGAATTGTTTATAAAGTCAAACGACTGTCATGAATTTTTTAAATTAATATTTATATTTTTTTATATTTTATAGATGTTGCCAAAATAAATTTAATGATATAATTATATAATAAAGATTAATGAAAAGAAAAGTAAATAATATAAATAATGTACAAAAATTTTTTTTCATGTTCTTTATATTAATCTTAATCTGAAAGTTATCGCGATGTTGACAAATCAAGATTAATGAAGAATAAAATTTAATAATAGAATATATAATTTAATAATTATATATATAATTTAATAATAGAAGAATAAAATTAAATTAATGAATAAAAAATTTTGTGAAACACCGAAAATTTTCATAATTTAGTTCATTATTAAAGAATTTAAAAAAAAATATTGTTATAATTATATATATTCCCTTTTGAAATAGATCCATATAATATTATCACAAACATACAAATTTTATAGATATTTTCACCGACAAAAGTTCATTGATATCAGACTTTATCAATAATAGTTTTGATCAACAATAATAATGATTAACAAATTTTATATTAATATTATGATCAATCGGTTAAATTTACAGTATATATTGTACATTTCATGTTTTGTTTTTCTGATTATTTCATATAAAATGTATAATCATGCAATTATAACTATTATATGCAATAATAACTGTTCGTTTGATAAACTGAATCAATATTAATATAAAAATAATTTATTTAAAAAATATCACTATTAATAAATATTGATATTGTCAACTATCGAAGAAAAATTTAACCAATTAAATTTGTCAAATTCACAAAACAGTAGATTTTCAATTCAATTCATAAATATATATGGTTATTATTGTTCTTAAGGAACGACCGTATGTACTAATTTAATATACATATACATATATTATCATGGATGTAGAATTCAATAATACACTAAAAATCTTTTTCAAATATTTCAGAAACTCAGGACGATGTAGATTATATATAAGAAAAAAGTAATTTACAATAAAGCTCTCAACAATATTTTAAAGAATCATTGAAATCATCATATTAACATATTCTACATCCTACTATATTGAAATATGTTAATTAATATTAAATATAATAATATTATAATAACTGTTATAAAGAAATACTAACCAAACGTAAATTGATTTTTTAAATTGTTTTGTTTTTGTTCCAAACAATATATTAAATTGTATAAATTATTGTTATTAATCACAGCTATTATCAATGAAATTTATCAGTGAAATTTGGATGAATTGTAGATGAATATCGGTCAAATCTACATTGATCGCATGATAGATTTTTTTTTTAAATAAATCAATGAAAATTGATTTTTAAATCAATTTAAAAAAATCATGATATTTCACAATTATCATTATACATTTAAAAAAATTGATTATTTTATTATATAAAATAAAATAAATTTTACTTTTTGAGAATATTTATTCTTTTCTAAAATGTATTATTTGCAAATAAAATACTGAAAACTAATAATATTAATTCTATATATTATTAATCGGGAAAGAAGAAAAAATTAATTAGAAATTTAATATAAACATGTTGAGATTAAATAAAATTTAAATTTCACATATATAAATATAATATAAATAAAAAATGAAAAACTAGAATCAATTTTCGAAAATAAAAAGTTTGCTTTTTTGCAAACTTTTATTTTTCTATTTTCCTTTATTCAATCGTTCTAAAATACACACTTAACATAGAAGAAATAAAAACCTAGGAAATTAACAGATAGAAATAAAATCTCACAAAATGAAAATTTTAATTGAAAGAAATATAATGAAAATTAAATCTTTTTTAATCAATATTATTTGCATACAAATGGAAATCTCATGTATGAAACGAAAGAAATAATAAAGTATTGATTCTAATCAAACTATCGGATACGTAATTAAATCAAGTCGAGAAATTAAATTTGTCAAACATACGATATTCAAAGGCAACTTTTTGCCTTTATTAAATTACACTCTGTTTGTCGACTTTATCACATCATAAATATGTTTGCAATCTTTTCATTCGTTCGTTCCGGTTCTTCATGTTAACTTATCATTCAATCTGTTTTTAGAGCGATTATCTCTCACGCAAATCGAGCATAGACCACCTCAGCTGTAATTCGTTAGTCGCGTACAATTCGTGTCCCAAAATGGAGAGTAGAGTGGTTGCCAAGGATCCAAGAGGGAGGGAATATGACAGAGATCTTCGTCAATTTAATAGAAATCTAGCATAAGTTAATGTTTTTTAAATATCAGTATGTTACAAACAGGAAATGACCGAAATTTGTTGTAGAGGATTTTAAGAATTTAGAACGAAGTTTCTGTGATTTATAATGTTTTGATAAAACAAAATAATTTAGATTCAATGAAAAAAAGATATTTTATACATGTGAAATAATGTTTTTAGTTCAATTATATTAAAATAGTTTAATTAAATTAAATTTAGTTCAATTGTATTAAAATTATAAGATTGAAAAATTAATCTCAAAATTATTTAAATTATGTTAAATATTTTTATGTTAATTATATAAAAGAAATTGTAAAATTTTGATATGTAAGATTTGGAATATTTTTATATTTTCTAATAATTGCAATAGGTTAAAATTATTTTAAATAAATTTTGTAAAACTAAAATTTTTTTTCGAAAAAATCCTTTTTTATAAATCATAAATTTTTATTTCATTTAATATATATTATAAATTTTTATTATAAATTTATTTATAAATTTATATATGTAAAGTTTTTGTGTATTGATTTTTATAAAGTATAAATTATTTTATATTATCAGTTATTGCAAAAATATATTCAATATTATATACATAGTCTAATTTTTGATATTTTCAATTTTTAAATATTAAATTAGATATTAAAATTACTCTTTTGAAAATTTATTTTGGAAAAATTTGAAAAAAAATATTTCTATATATTTTAAAACAGTATAACTTTAAAATCAAACGATTTGAACTTTTTTAGATAAATATTAAACAGATTATTTTACTGTATAAAAAATGTTTTTAAAAATTAGTATTATTTTGAATTGTAAAAAAAAATATTATAAAACTAAAAATCATGGTTTTTAATATTTTTATTTAACCGTAATGAAGATTTAAAACATATTTTTTGTAGATTTAAATAAATTATGTATATGCATAATATTTTATCAAAATCAATTGACATTGCTATAAGCTACAAATGATTAGAAATTTTCATTTCAATTTTCATAGACTCAGATAAAAAAATAAACATCTTAATTTTGACTAATAACAATTAATAAAAATTTTGACAATTTTGACTAATAACAATTTTAAAAAATTTTTCTGACTTTAAGAAGTTTTCTTGATTCCACACACTGAAATTTCGTGAAGGTCTTTCTTGCCCATGTTTGCAACAGTTTTCAAATAAAAAAAAGTCAAAGTTTGATTGAGCCATGGAGTTCGTTCACATTTAACATATTTAGTTGGCAATCAGATTGCAATTAGTTGCAATTAGTTGTAAATGTCAAAAATTGTGAAATTCAGTCAATTATCAATTACAAAAATAATTAAAGTCAATCACTATTAAATTTATTCACAATATATAATATAACGTACACAATACACAATGTAAACAATTATTTCACAACTGTGGTTGATCTTTTGAGCGATAATTCTATTGAGACATTCATTTTTTATATAATAGTTTACGGGATTTTAATATACAAAATGCATATGATATAAAATGGAGTAAATCTCTAAATTTTTTAATTTTTAAAAATTTTATTAATTCTTAAATTTTATTAATCATATTCATACAAATTTTATTTCGCATAAACATCAATAATATACTTTGAATATTGAATTCAGTATCAAACATGTCAAATGATAGATTATGTTGACATAAACAAAAAAAAAATTTTTGTGAAATTTATGTTTTTTAAAAAGCATTTCATGCTTCTCACTATTATAATTCAATAAAAATTAAAAAATTTTATTTTATTTTTGTTCAAAAATATAATATTGATAAAAATATATACAAAGGAATCATTAAAATATTATTTTTTATAATAAATATGTATATAAATATATATAATTATTTTTTATAATTAATCATATAATTTTGTCTATATGATTTTTTCTTGAAAATATATTAATTCTTCCTAATCTCTCCTATATTAATTTTGCAAATTCTATTTATTTTATCATAATATTTTATATTTTATGATTATTGTTATGTCAATAACTATAGTTTAATTTAATAATTTCTATTTTTTCTTTTTTAATTTTATTTTATTATTTAAATTTTAATCTTTAAGATTTCAATTTTTAAGATTTCAATTATAATCTTGAAATCTAAAAAAAATATTTTTATTTATTTTTATTCGATAAGAAAAAATTTTATAATAAAAAAAAATTTTATACAAAAATAATTAAAAATATATTTTTTCATATTCTTCCAACTAGAATTTTGTTTATAATAATGAGGTATAATATATATATATATATTTTTTTAACTATATCAATATCAAAAAATTAACTAAATTAATTATTTACTATTATATTTTACTTTATTTTAAAACTTTTTCTGGTTTCACATTGTCTGGCTTTTATTATTCGATTAAAAATGAATTTCGTCTGATTACTGATCGATATGCTTTTTTATGCCGCTATACCGATTATGTGTAATCAAATGCTTCCAAAAATGCATAATTAAAAAAAAAATGAAATAATAAGACCGTGGAAAACAAGCATTATTCCGATCGATAATTTACTGATATTCATTTTCAATCGGACAAAAATAGAATAATATGAAAAGGCTTTTAATGATAAGTAAATTAATATAAATAATCAAATCAATGATATTAATGATAAGTAAATTAATATAAATAAATTAATTTAAATATAATGAATTATGTGAAATTATATATTGTTATAATACATACATAATAAGCAAAAATAAAAATTTCTCACTTCACATTTATATAACATGATACAATTAAATCTACATAAAATTATAAAAATATGAAAAGAAAAAACATTTTTTTCATTTGAAAAAAATTAATTGAAAACTTGTCAATCTAGCAGACTTGAATATGAGGGGATGATTGGTAAAAGATTATTCTTTACGCAAAAATAAATAAAAATTGTAGAATAAAATTTTTTGTTTTCAAGAAAATTACAATGGATCAAAATTTTTTTTCGAAAACATTGTATTTTCAACAAATTTAAATTTTTTTTATTTTTATAGAATGTCTTGAAATATAAATATTTCATTTTATTTATATTATATTATAATATTTCATATTATTTATATATAAATATAAATATAATACATTTTATATTAATAAATTAAATATAAATAAAATTATATATTTTTTCAATTTTTTATTTTTTTTTGCACGAAAAATAAATTTCTATCAATAATCCGCTCGTATTTCATTGAGAGTTAATTCTGAATTCATATGATATAATAATATTAAATTTATTACACAGTTACATATATAAATCTTTCTTTTTACATATATAGCGTCTCATTTATATCATAAAAATTAAATAATAATTCTGTCTTAAAATTTAAGTAATCTCTATGTTCCTTATATTCATTAAATATTATACACTAAATATATCTTATTATCCAAAGTATTTTTTATGACCAGACTCAAAAATCTTTTATATTTTGCTACAGAAGTATTCACTTCACAAAATATTTGAATTTGATAATAATATAATAATAATTGGTTCTAATGATGTATTTGAATAATTGATAATTAATGATTTGAATTTTATTATATTTTATATATATACATATATATAATATATTTTAAAATATTATTAAATAACAATCTATATTCAAAAAATACCTGTAATTAATATTATCAATTTTTATATATTATTAACTATATATTACTACAACTTGATGTTTTCCATAAAATAAAACTGGCATTTCAAAGCTATTAATGCACTTCAATTGATGGCAAATAATTAAAAAATAAAAAATAAAAAAATTCCATTTTTCTTTGAAAACTTTGATAAGTGATTTTTTTTTATTTTTTTATAGTAAACTGGAACGTTCCTGCATGATAATGTCTGGATTAATTTAACTATTTTACAGCATTTTGTTTTCGTATGAAATATATGGAAAAATTCATTCATAAAATACAATGTAATTAGTTTTCATCGTCAATGATATAATTTTTTGGAATTAAATCATTTAATTCATTGAAGAAAATATTTATTATTGTTCGTACGAAAAACAAAAATTTTTAAATATTTATATGAAATCTATAATAGATATTATTATCAATTTATTTTATTTATTTTTATTTATTATTATTTATATATTATTAATTTCTATTTAGTTTATTATTTATTGTTATTTTTATTAACACCTTATTTATTTTTATTTTCTTATAATATTCTAGAGATATTTAATAAACATTATCAATATATATCATATATATCAATATAATTCAATTAATTTGTAAGAAAAATATGTATAATAAAAATATATAATTCGTTCTAGATTTTAAGAATATTTTGTTAATCAATTTAGTTGATGTTTTCGTTTATTGCTATCAATGAAATTGATATTTTTTATATAATTTTTAGTTTAATAATATAACATTGATTATTAATTTTCAGTTTATGTGTGAACATTGTGTGAACACATATAGAATATTTGAACGCATATAGTATGTTCTAAATAACATGGTTATGAACAGCAGTTTAAGCTTGGCCTGTCGTAGGCTTATTAACTGTCAATAAACGCGCTTGCGCGGTTAATTGGAGGTTGGAAGTTCATGCAAAACGGATTAAAGGTAAAGGAGGTTAAACTGTGACCCTATAAAACGCTTGGTAATTAAGCATAAATCGCAGTGGAAATTGTGCTCGTTACGCGTAGTCACTCTTTAGAAGGAAAAGAACCGATATATTATAAACTAAAGTAAAAAGCTTTTGCAAGTACAACTTGAATAAAGATAAATGAAAGAAAAATTAAAATCGATTATCTTTTTCAGATAAGATTGAAGTTATGATGTTTGTTGTTCAATAAAATTGACTTTTCATATATCATTATATATGAAAGGTTGCATATTGAATCAATATTTAAAATAAACTATCATTTTCAATTTCTTTCTTTTAACTTTCCAATGTATTTTTCCAAAAATAAATTAGAAAAATTTAGTTACAAGATTTTAATTTTTAATTTGTGAAATTTCTAAAATCGATTATTTTCCAAGAGTTAATTCTATATAAAAAGAAATAAAAAAATATTGTTTAAAATATATTTTTTACTTATTAAAATTTATGAATTTATAAATCATGAAATTTATAAACTAATATTTGTATTTTATAACTTAATATATAATAATTTTTTAATAATTTTTTAATTAAAAAAGTAGTAATCATTTTAATTATACAAATTATATAATAATTATATAATAATTATATAAAAGTAGTAATCATTTTAATTAATAATTCAAATAATTCATATAAATGAAAAAAAATAAAAGAAATTAATATCGCTATGTAGAAATAAATATTATTTTATTTAGAAATTAACATTATATATAGATAATATATAGATAGATATATAGATAATTATATACTTTATTAGCTTTATATAAATGATTATATTTGATGATGAAAGTTATTTAAAGAAAAAAAAAATTATTTTAAATATTAAATATTCGCACCTGCGATAGTGTTGCTGGTAAATGAAAGATCAATAACTTGTAATCGATGATATATTTTTTCAACAATAAGTAGACTACATTACAAATGTACAAGAGTTTGATTTCTCACAATGTCATAATAATCGTATCGTCAGAGTACGATATATAATTACAAAAAAATTGTTTATTGATCATATCCGGCGATCAGATTATGATGTTTATTACAAAGATTTTTTTTTTCTTATTTTTTAGTTTATACTTTCAGAAATCCTTTTTACAGTCCAATTGAGAAGATTGCGATTTCTCAATGGGATATGATAATATTTAATAAGTTTGCAATCAGCATTTTGACTTGTGATATCTTGAAATTAAAAAAAAATTTTTTTAATTAAGCTAACATGATAATTAATGTCGCACAAAGCTGGTGATGGTCAAGAATTAATCAGTATTTATTATAGATTTTCCTGAATGTAGCATACTATTAATTGTTGTTGAATCAGCCATTTAATATATTATGCTTAAGGCTTGACATTATGTTGCCAGGTTGAAATATATCAAAAATATACAATTGAAAGTGTATCTTAAATTTTTCTCAAAAATGGTCTTGATGTTGTCTTTTCAAATAACATCATTCTTTGTTTAATTGAAGGTCACGTGATCGATAAAAATGGAAAAGGTTTTCGTGCGAAGAATTTCTCAAATAAATAAATCATAAATCTCCCGAGCACTTATTATATTACTCGCGAACAGTTAAATTTTATTACAATATCATAATAAAAAAAAAAAAATTCTAAAATCAATAAAAATTCTATGCAAATATTTATACAGTACAATATCTTTAATTTGATATAATAGTATATATATAATTAATATATACTATTATTAATTTAATATATATACTAAATAATTAACAAAAAATTAATAAGTAAATTAAATAATTATAAATATTTTTTGCATATTTTAAATATTATTGATTTATTAAATTTACTTAGAAAAATAATATTTCTATCTTTCATATATGAATGAAAGCATTTAAACAAATAAAAAATAAGAAATAAAAAATAAAAATAAAATTTGATTATATGCATATTAAAAAAGTAAATTACATATAATAATATCATTATTGTATCGCCGCGTCAGTTGCTCTATTTCGTTTAATGCAAAATTCATTCGATTTTAATCTAATAAATAACTCTCAACCGACTTGTTTTGATTTTTTATCTGATATATATTGATATATTGATTTATTATTATATATTGATTTTTATATGATTTAAAATCGATTCCCTAAAGATATTTCACGAATATTAACATTTTCTTTAAAGAAATAAAAATGATTATTTTTTATCTTTGTGACATAATTCCTAATGATGTAAGATTTACTAATTGTAAATGAATTATTAATATTATATGTTTTATAAAAAATATTATTATTATTATAGAAAATAAAGAAAAAATTTTATATATAATTGCTATGTAAAATAAATAGAGAATAAAAATAATAGAAGATAGGAAAAAATGTAAGAAATAGGAAAATATGTCATAAGACAAAAATGAAATAATATGAAACAAAATAATATTTTGCATTCATATATATTACTATATATGAAAAAGATAACTATACTCATTTTTCAAATAAAAATCTACATTTAAAATTTGACAAATACTTTTTTTCAGTAGATATTAAAATTTATGATATATCTAAAAAATATTTAATAAATCTTTTATTTTGAACATTTTTTTTTTAGTTTTTAATTTATTTTTTTAATATATTTTAATCTTTTTTATTTCATATTGCTTAATAAAAATCAGAAAGAAATATAGATATTAAATTCATGATGTATGAATGATATTGTAAATTTAGCAATATTTTGGTACGTCATTATGTTATTGAGAGAAATCAGATAAGGTATTTATTATTTGATTTATATTCAATGAAGGAATATAAATCAAATAATAATAAATTTCAATAATATAGTGAGATAATAAATTGATTGAAAGTTGGTTCCATATCGAATATCTGTATAAGCATGTTGACAGATTTTAATTAAAATAAATATATTAGTATATACTCATATAATTATATTAATATAGATATGTAAGCATATAATAATATACTTATTTTAATTGAAATCTTATATTAATATAAGTATATAAATATATAATAATATAATTATTTTATTGATTTTAATTTAATTCTAGCAAAAAACTTAAAATACATAATATTTTTATTATTAAAAATATATATTATTATTATTAAAAATTATCAAAACATTTAAGTAAGTATAATGGATAAAAAATGTTGTAATTACAAAAAAATTATGTTTCACAATAAATAACTTTTTTATGATATTAAAAAAATATCATTTAAACGACGCTATTGATATATAAGTTAATATAAAAGTTAATATTTTTAACATGATTCAACTGTAATTGATTATTGATATCCACTCCAAATGGGAGACTAGAATAATTTATAGAGGTTCGTGATTCCTGAAAAAAATTTGGCACCGTTTCAAATCGTTGTAAAGTTAATCGAGCTCGTATGAATGTATCGATATTTACTGGCTCGCTGCGATTCCATTGATAAATTGTATGTTATTATTCCATTATATATTTCCATTTCACTGTATATATTTATAAAATAATGGATGTATGTATACACGATCATATATCATCATATTCTGTCATTCTATTAAATTTTAACTTGAAAACTTGCTGATCTCTAAAGAATTTCAATAATATATGAAATTCCAATATGAAAAATTTATCTGTTTAATTGTTTAATTCAATTCTAATTAAAATGTATTTCATGGATATGTATATTATTCAGAAAACCTTCAAATTAAGTTGAGTAAATATTTAATATATTTCAACATTTCATATTAATTAACGTGCCATAATGAACGATAATATTATCCATTATTTTATAAAGAATTAGTTTAAGTTGAAATGAATATAGTTTAAAAATATGAATGAACTTCGAATTAATAATAAATAATTATTTAGTAACTTTTAATAAAAAATTCTCTTAAGATAATATGTATAAGTTTTTATATTTCGTTAAAGTTTGGAAAGTTTTAAAGACATATTAATTTTAAGGATTATTATGTTTATTTACTTTTATTAATATAATATAGAAAAAAGAGAAATGAATGAATAAATGAGTGAGTGAGAAAATATAAGAGGGAAAAGAAAATATTTTTAGATCATATTGATATTTACACTAATTATAAAAATAATAATATATTATAACAAATATATTTATATAGATTTATAATTATTTAAATTATTTAAAGTAACAGTCAATCAAAAATTAAAATTTGTACAAATGGTACTAATATAAATCATAAAAATATTTTATACAGTTAAAAAAAGTTATTAAAAACTTAGATTTGGCATCTCAAATTTATTTTCTAAATTTGTATTATAAAATATTATTAGAATATTAAATATTAAATCACTATTGACTTACGAGCATTTAATTATATGTTGTTGTATAATTGTTGTTGCATAATCTATTACACATTGTGTTGATGCACATTATTATCTTCTCAATTATTTATGGAAAATTATTATTTAATAGCTGATCGATTGTATTATTCCGTAGAAGAATATATTCGATTTTATCGGTTCCGATAAAATACAGTTTACGCTAAATTGTGCTATGCTATCATCGTTTGATCCTTTGTGATGACCTCATTTCAAAACTGTTCACTTTTATCACTTTGATGAGAAACTTCACCATATATTCATAGTAGCGTTAATTTGAAATATCTTGTTTTATAGAAAGACTATCATATAATTAAGCTTTGTTTTCTAAAAACTATTGTCTAATGCCGTATAAAAACGATATTATTATATTAATCTTCTTTTTTATTAACAGATATTTATTTTTTGAAAATTACAAATCATCCAATTGTAATATTTGGAACATTATACATTATCATTGCGGATTTTCCTTAATTCGATTTATTTAGAATTATGACGATTTTCTATTAAAATTTTGTTTATATTCTAATCTTTCAATAATAATTATTTTTAATTTATAAAATTATAATAAAAAAAATTAAGAAATTTAACAAAAAAATTTAAAAAATTGAATAAGTACGAATTGAAATTACATGTATCAACAACATAATATAAACAATTTATTTGTTTTATATATCAAGTATATAATATTTTGTATCAAAAATTAATGTTTTCCGTACTAAATAAATCACAAGTATATCAATATTCTTTATCTGAGCGTAAAACAATAAGTGATTTTTTGCATGAAAACTGAATGAACACAAAATATGATACTTTTGATTTGTTGCTCCATATAAAGCTTGAGAATTCGTAATATAATAATTCTTGCATATAACGGAAAAAGTGGCTATGCAAAAAGTATCGAAATACACACATCTGATCATGTCTGCGATGAAATTTTCATGTAAAGCAATTTGAATAATCCTCCCACTGTTCGTAGAAATTTTTGTTTTAGAATATAATTTAGTTTTATTGTAACAATTCATGTTTCGAATTAATTCTTCAAGTGGAAATTATATACGATCAAATAACATAGTATGCATTTCTATCAAATGAAATGCATCAATGAAAAACATTGTAAACATATGTCAATTCCGAAATTCCGAAACTTTAAATGTTTAAAACTCTATATTTACACGTACTTCCAACATTCAATTAAATCTAATATTATATAAAATGTATCTTATAAAATAAACTTTCTTTTAAAAAAAATATATAAAATTTATAAAAAACTTCTAAAATAATTCTTTAAAAATATAATAATAATCTTTAATATTTAATGAAAGATTTTTAATCCATTTTTAAAGATTTTAATCAATTTTTATATTTTTTATTTTATATATGATATTTTGCTAAAAAATTATTCATTCTTCACAGGGTAAAAAAATATCAAATAAATATTATATTGATAACGATTACTCGATATATATTTCATGTATATAGTTATTCTATTATTTCTAAAAATATTTTATTTAATTTCTAAAATATTTCTCTTCTTATAAATATTATAGAATGTTTATAATTCAAATTTAATAATTAAAAAGCTTTTTTAAATAATTTAATTTATCAATAAAAAATATAATATAGTTATAATATAATATAAGTTATAGAAAATATAAATCCTATCTCATTTTACAATGCTTTAGTAAAAATTTAATTTATCTTTAAAAAATAATATAAAAAATAATATTTTAATATATCTTTGATAAGAAAAATAGAAAATGAAAGAAAATAGAATAAATTAACTTTTTCAAATAATTTGTAACTCTGGGAAGAATATTGCGGCTATGAACTTAGAAAACCCTGCAGCAATAAGCAGTCATGGGAATTGCAAACGGTTCGAGTGGAGGCCTAGGCTGCATTGCAGGAAGCAATTCTAGATTTTTAGAGTTTGATGTCACGCTTTTTAAATAATAGAGAGAAAAAAATTAACTTGAAAAACATAAATTTATATTCTAATATTAATAGAGAGGAAAAACTTTATTAGATAGACATTATTTTATTTTATTAGATAGACATAGATTTAATTAATTTATTTATTTCTCCATACTATTTTCAAATCAAAATATAACATCAGATTTTAAAAATTTAGAGCCATCTCTTTTGATAAATCTGCTAGGTTATCAAAGTATTGCAATTCCAAAATCGAGAAACATTTTGATATAATTTTATATCAAATTTTTAGCATTATATATTTGATATCAGCATTCTTCCAAAGTGAAAGAAGAAAAAAGTTTAGAAGAATTCAAATGTTTTCAGAATTTCATTAAAAAATTTATTAGATAGATATATTATAGAATAAAACTGCCGAATGAGAATAATATTACTTCTTTTAAAATGACTTAATTCTCTTCTATTTCCAGATGAAAAGAATACATGACGTCACATTATTCCCATTGCCATTACTAGATCATGTGACATGGCATAACCTTTGATGGAAGTCTGGTCATGTGATGTATCTTTATATAATGTACTTTACCTGATCTACCTAATGTAACAGTGGCAATGAGAATAATGTGACGTCACGATTCTCATTCTGCGGAAATTCAGAGGGGAATTGTACCACTTTTAGAGGTAGAGAGGATAATATACTGTTCCCGACCAACAACTCTGCTGTGGGGCTTTTAGTGGATAAAAATCCCACAAGATATCTGAGGATTATTCCTTCTCCAGGGTTTTGATTATCTTTAAAACATTTCCCTTATATAAAAAGAAAAAATCCAGAAAAAATACAAATTGGAAATGTTTATTATAAAATTAATTTAATACACTTAAATTTGTTTACATACAATTTACATATATCATTATTTTTTATAGAAAATTTTTTAAATAACGATGATAATATTTATTGTAAATTCTTATGTACTATAAAAGAAATAAACTTAATTATGATTGTAATAAAATTGCAATAACGTTTCAATATTGAAACAATGCTTATATAATAAAGATATAAATAATAATAAATATAATTATAGTATATAAATATAAGTTGATAAAAGTTAATGTAAATAATATAGAAGTAAGCTTTTCTATCAGAATATATAGAATATAATTGAATAAAATATATTTTATATTTTTATATAAATAATTATATAAATAAATATATTTTATATTTTTATATTATACATATTAAATATTTTATTATTAACAAATAAAAGTTAGATTTCTATAATTCGAAAATTATAAATATATATAAAAAAATTTCAGTCAAATAAATATAAATATAAAAAAATAAAAAAATTATATATATTTTTATTTAGATATTGTTTATATTTTATATTGTTTATTTTCTTTCGTTCTGTTATGAAAATTTTTATAATAATTAAAACGTAAATTTACTTTAATTCGAATTATTTGCCATATGTTTAGATATCACAATTTTTTAATAATTGTTTATTATAATATTTCTTTTTTCAATCGTATCACATGTTCGAAAATATTCATAAAATATTTATAAAATATATTTATAAAAATATTTATAAATTTTTTTTTCTTTATTGATAAATATATATAAGTCAATAAATATTATTTCTTGTACAAAATTTCTATATGTTCCGTTTATTAAATGTAATTTAGCTTTTTTCTTAATATTTGATTTACCGAAATTCTAAAATAAATCTATTAAAAATATAAATAATTCAAAAATAAATATTTATTTTACCTGTCATTGCTATTTAAAAAATTAGCAATTATACAATATTTGAGAATGCTAATTTAGTTTCTATAATTAAAAGGATTATACAATTTATTGAATTCATCTATTATTAATACAAACAATTCGATAGATAGTAATCCTTCGAGATTCTTGATCGAATTATAATAAGCTTTCTAAACACACGGAATATCTAATTTCAATTCAGATTGCTAGTTAATAGATTTTGATAAGGAACAGATGAAATTGTAATTCAATACATATACCGTATAACCATACGTATATATACTTTACAATACTTTATGAAATATATATAAATATTATATATACATAAATATATAAATATAGGAAACTCATAACTGAAATTATAACTCACAAATTGCACTGATTGCATATACAACGCATATTTTTCATTTCCCAATATTATTTCTCGCATTGTTTCGATAAAAAATGGAATTCTTTTTAGGAAGATTCTAAGTTCAAAGAATAGATTTATTTGTATAATTACTGTTAATTGACTAGACAATATGTCAATATTTACCTTAAAATATATTATCAAATAAAAACAAAATGAATAATCTTGACCATAATCAATATAATAATTTTAGAATTTCTTTTTCTAATATTTTCACAAATATTTAGAAACATTGTATGTTTAATAGAATGAATGAAATATATACATTTATCTATATATTTAATTTTTATTATGAAAAAAGATTATAATTTTTTTTAAAGTAAATTCTATTTTAAAATTTTTATTACAAAAATTTTAAAAATGAAAACGCCAAAAATTATTATTATAAAATATACTAAGATTAATAGCACTAAAGATTATGATTTGAATTAATGAATATAAAAGAAAATGTCTAAAAAGAATTTAAATATAAATACATGATTATTAGACTATAATAAAGTATGAAAGTCTGCAAAAGTAAAATAATGGATGTTTAATATATATATATAATGCTGCAAATTAATTTTTACCGAGAAATGTTTCTATAAGAAACATATATGGACAATATTTAAACTTATTAATCTTATAATATCAAAATAAAGTCGAAAGTAAAATTAAAAGGTGTAAAAATATACTCTTTTGCATCAGAAAAAACTTTTTAGCATACTATGTGTCTTTAATGTATTATTCTCTTATCTCTTTGTGTTTGTGCAGAAGTATAAGAAAATCCTCTTTACTTTTTTAAAGATCATTTGCAGATATATAAATATATTTAGGTTCTTAAAAAATTGAATAACAGCGCAAATTTCTAATAGATTACGTATATTTATAAGATAATAAACATGGACATTAAATTATCATTAATGCTACTACATTATTATTCACATTAAATTTTTATATATTAAAACAATTTTCATTAATGAAAAAATTTTTGAAAAAATCGTTTATAGAACACAAATATTAAAAATCTAAGATGAAAAAATGGTAATTTTCTTCTATGGATGATTTAATGAATTTATAAATTAAATCAAATTAGAGTATAAAGATATAAACATTCGAATAATTTTCAAAAGTTTTTAATAAATTCGCCTTTCCTTTAGATTTGAATTTCGAAATTTCATTTTTCAATAAAGATTATAAGAATAGATATTACAATTTGATACAAAAGAAAATTGTTCATTGAATTTTTAATTAATTCATTGATATTTTGACTTATGATAAATAGTGGTATTAAAAATTAAAAAGGAAAATAAAAAAAAAAAGAAAAATCGTCAAAACTTTTGCAAAAAAATTGAAAAGTGTTTGAACGAAAAAAATCGAAAAAACTATCCCAAATTTTAAGACATAAAATAAATTCTTTATTTATAAAATTGTATATTAATTGTAAAAATTCATTGTAATATTAATATGATAATAATAAATATTATTATATTATAATAGCGTATGTATATATAAGTTTTTTTTCAAAAAGTGAAATAATTTAAGAAATAATTGGATAAATAGAGATCAAATAAGATATATATATATATATAATATATCCAATTATTTCTTAAATTACTTCACTTTTTGAAAAAAAAACTTTAAATGAAAATTATTTCAAGAAGAACATTTCGTAATAGTCACAAATCTTATTTAGATAACATGTCTTTCACATTTTAAGATTTTATTTTTTTAATGGAACAATATGTTTATATATATTTTATTAAATAAATATATAATCTATTTAATGACAAATAATATGTTGTTCTAAGATTATTCAAAATCATATATTGATGTTCAAAACTTATTATATATTCGTTGAATATTCAAAAATTGTTTCTTATCTTTTATATCCGAAAGAATGATCTAGGATGTCAATATTAATTAATTCTATCCAACATTGCAGAAGTAATGTTTTGGAATGTATATTTTATATGATATAGCAGATTATTATTGATAAATAAAAGTAATATTAAGTTATATTAATATTTTGAATCATTACATTGGAATTGATAATCAAGTAAATGAAATCTAATGTTCTATGAAAATAAATTTTGAACGATATAGAATATATAGAATAATAACATATTATAAATGAATATTATGGATAAATTTATTTTTGTAGGATTTAAATAGAAGCATGTAATTTCATTAAAAAAAAAAAGCAATCATTTTGAAATCTAGAAGATACATTCATTTAAGATTTGTAACTATCACGAAATGTTTTTTTAAACATAAAGCAATTTTCATTTGAAACATTTTTTCCAAAAATGAATAATTTAGGAAATGATTGTGGATCATTTCAAATGGAATATCTTCCATTTCAAATAGAATACACACACACACACACACACACACACACACACACACACACACACACACACACACATCCATTTATATTCAAACATTTTTGAAGAATTTATTTTTAAAAACGAAAACAAACAAAAAATGCAATATAATTACAAAAATATCAATTTATAAAATTATTAGCAACTGAAGTTTGCGTTAGATGAAACGCAAATATGTATATGATTTATATAAATTCAACATTCACTTTTCTTATTGTTTTATCAAAGAATTTTTCTAAATTATAAACTTTCATTAAATTCCTATACTTTGTGTTGTTTTCTCAAAACTTTTAATCATCTTTTTTACAAAACTCGCTCGTTAAAATTTTAACGTTTTTGTGATTAAAAATTTTAACTGAGTCTTTTATAACTTTTCAAAATTTTAGTATCAATTTTTTAATATAGAAATGAAAAAATACAAAATAAAAAAATTAATAATATAATTCATTATATTTTCATATTGAATTTGTTTTTAAATGATATTTAAGATTATATTATTAAAATATATATAATTATATAAATAATAATATTGTTTATAATTTATTAATATTTCATATAAATAATATAAATAAATATTACATAAATAAAATTTTTTAAAAAACATTTCTTATTTCATTTTTTTTTTTTATTAATAATACATGAAATTTGAAAATGATTTATTATATGTATTTTACATATAAAAAATATTTTATCGATATATGAATATAATTTGTACTAATTTGTACTAATACTTGTATTTAATTTTTTATTTAAATTTACTTAATTATTATATAATTATTATTTAATTATTATTACATACTATTTATTTTCAAACGACTTAAAAGATAATAGTTTGCAAAAAAATTTCTATTTTAGTCAACATGTGGTACTGATATCAAATTTATTACCGTATATAGATCTCGCGTGACACTAAAAGCTGATGATACCGACGCTTGCATTGTGCTTCCTCTTTTTATAACCTTATATATCCATTTAGTTTATCTATGCTTTAATTTATCAGGTTCGTTACATCAGGAATTTATATACATCAGGGAATATAACATTCATAAAATCTACCTCTACACATTTTAAGAATTCGTTTTATAGTTCTTCAATAATTTATATGATAATGTTTTAAATTTTTATTGAAAATCTCTCAAAAATGGAATTATTAGATATTATAATATTATAATATTATTAGATATTTAGTATATAACCTGATTACATCGTCCAACATATATCTGATTTTCTATTGTCAATATTTTCATTGTCAATGAACATAAAATATTTTTTGTAAATTTTAATGTACTGAATATAAATTGTATCACTGAACGTAAATCATATTTCTCCAGAATCTAGTTTATGAAAAAAATCAATTTAAAACAAAAATTGCAATTTTTCAACTTTAAAAATGCTTGTACAGTGAATTTTATTCAGTTGCGCTTGACACGAAATGATTCTGTGGACTTGTGGATTCTCTCTAATAAAATAATATAAATAATTATTAGATAGTAATTATTATAAATATGTTTAAATAATAATCAAAATTAAAAGAATAAGCATATTTTTCAATTTATTTCAAAAAATAAAAGTTTAAAAGAAAATGTTATCATATGCAATAGAGCAGAATTTCTTGCTGAAGAAAATTATAAAATTATTTTTTTATTAAATTATTTTTTAAAAGTGAAATAGAAGTGAAGTTTAGCAAAACAATGACAATGATATTCAATAAGGATAGTTGCTTCATTGCGATTTTGCTATATTGTGTGGCAGGTGAGTTGCCATCATTAAGTAAGGGTAATTGCTTCATCGCTATCGTGTTTTATTTCCGTATCAAAAACTTTCTCAAAAATAGCTTTTCTCAATGCTTTTTTTAGAAAAAATATAGTTCTATCATATGGTTTGACTAGACTTTCTTTGGAAGTTAATTCTTGAAATAAATTAAAAAATAACGTATATCAAAATAGACGTGTTTTAGGTATTTTTTCAAATTTGATTATTACTTAAATATAATTAGATATTTATAATCAAATAACTATATATTTATCATTTTTTCGAGAGAATTCATAGAATCATTTAACTGAATAATTATTATTATAAAAATATAAAATACTTCTAATTGCAATTTCTTTTAAAAATTGATTTTTTTTTTCAAGAACTATTTATTTTTAATGTTTTGGGAAAATATGATTTATAGATTCGTATTCAATACATTAAAGTTTTTAAGAAATTCATTCAATATAAGAAATGCCTTATGTTGAAAATTATAAAATAGAAAAAAAATAAAATTTTTCAAAGAATATCATAATAAAGTTGATATATCCATAATAATAAACATATAAATCATTTGGATAAAATTTTCGAATATTCATTTCGAACAATCATTTTTTTATATTAAATTTTATTCATTCAAATCAACAAATTATTCAACATCCAATGATGATAATTTATTTACTTAAAAATTCCATATCTAAATTAAATCAATTTTTCGATATAAAATAGAATAAAACAAATAATGTAAATAAATAAAAATAATGCAAATAAATAAATAAATAATTATTAAATTTTGCTGTAAAAATTTTTTCAACAATATTATAATTTGAACGATTAGCAATTTCAAATATTTTCGTTTTTCAAATATTTCAATTGTTGATAATTGCTGAAGAATTTTATGTCTTCCATTAATAGATTTATTAAGCTTGTTTTACTAATAAAATTTTTTGAGATTAATACATATTATTTATAAAATATCACTTTTTTTACTTTTTACTTTTTAGTTTTTTAATTATTTTATATTTGTCTTTAATAATTAAATATGTGTTTTTTATAAAAAGTGATATTTTCTTAATTTTATATATATAATAAAGTCAATTCGTTTAATTAAATGCTAAAATATTTGTTGTTCAATTGTTTGAATATTAAAATATTTATATGTATATCAGAATATTTAGATATTATGAATTTAAAAAAATAAATACTATTAATTATTTTACATCATATATTCTTAATATAAAAAAAAAAATTAGCAAATAATTCTTCAAAATTTTGTATTTCTTAACAATTTTGATTTAACTTAATAAAATATGTGTAATATGTGTAATATTTTTTTGTTGAATTTTTATTATTCCATTTAAAACATTTTAAATGAAAATTCCTAATCATAATATATCGATGAAAAATAATTATAACAATAAGATTAGTACCTAATAATATATTATGCAATGAATTTTTGAATAAATAAAATTTCTCTTTTTAATTTAAAAAATGAAATAAAAGATATAATTTAAGTCAATTATCAAATTATTTTTTAATTTTTCTATAATATAAGTAAAATTTTTTAAAATTGAAAAATTTTAAATTTCTACTTATAAATTTTATGAGATCATCAATATCAATAATTAAATAATTTACATTCAAGCGAGACGGTTTTTTATTATTATAACTCACCATTGAGTACGTGAACTAGAACACTGGCTGACTCGGCCGTAGACGGAGCACATGTATAATTTCCAGAATCAGCAGGTAATGCTCTGGATATCAAGAGACGCGATGTTCGTGTTTGTTTTTCAGTTACTACATTGATACCTCCTCTTTGACTGTAATTTATCACGTGATCATCTTTATACCTGAAAATTTAACGATCTTATATTAATTAAAATCATGTAATTATTATTTAAATTTCAGCTATTAATAATAAAGTATATAACTTTTATCTAGTAAAATTTGTCACGACGTAAAGTAACATATAAATGTTAATAAAAATTGATATTATTAATTATGATTATTTAAGTAATCCAAAAATATTAAACAAACAAAATCATTTTATTGTTAATGAATGATCATTGAAAAATACCACTAACATGTATTTAATAACAGATTCGTCATCTCTTTTCTTTTATTCACATTTTTTTCATCAATTATCATCATGTATATATAGTTGTATGCAAAACTTTCCGGTCAGAAATTATCTGAATAGATTTTATTCCATCCTTTCTTTAAAATTTCGAATAATTCTTTTGTTCCAATAATTTAAATTTATTTATGCACCGTTTTAATTTTTCCCATAAATATTGAATATTAGCAATTGAATAATAAATTTTTATATTTTATATTTTTTATATTAAAAGATAATTAATATTTAATTAGTTTTGATGTGTATTTTTGGTTATTATTAACAATTATGTGTAAAGAATTGATATTAATTGAAATTGATATTAATTGATTTTATTTTAATGTATAAAAAGTAAAAAATTATTTTTTAAGATTTATAATATTTATATTACAGAAATTTCACATGACATATTCTAATATTATTATTATAGATTTTCTAACATTATTTAAATTATTTTTATTTATATCTATTCCGAAATTACAGAATATTAGATAGAATACGAATACGATATCTTATATTTCTGTCCCTTTTTTTATCATATGAAATAATAATGTTTTAACGTAATAAATATATAATAAAAATTAATATTGAAATAAATTTATAAATTTATATCAAATAATGAGAGAATATTTCTATTTTATGTTATTATATATGATTAAATTTAATATTACATATTATTAAATAATATGTAATAAAATAAGAATATTCACAAAACGTAATAATAAATAGAATAATAAAATTGTAATAATATCACAAAAAATTTTAATTAAAATTTTTAAATTGCAAATAAGTAATGAAAACAATTAAATTTTTGAATTTCTGATTCATTTTTGATTTCTTTTACTTTACTATTTTTTATTAAACAATGAAAAAACTATAGTTTAATCACTCATCCGTTTAATCATTAGAGAAAACAATAAGAATAAAAACAGCAATTCCAATCCAATGATGATTTTTCATTTACTATTGATGTTCTGACGTTCATTTTAGCATGTAATCGAGAACCGTCTCAATGAACATTCCCATTCACGGATGTTCATATTACGCAGTACTTAAGAATATGGTATTTATGATTCAACTTCAAATCAAATTTGCGAAAATCTAATTAAACTTACCAATAAATGAAGGACGGTGGTTCAGGAGTCTGCAATACTATACAAGTCAGATTGATATCGCTTCCGCTCTTGATATATAGTTCTGAGTTACCATTGATCTTC
The DNA here is from genome assembly GCF_014066325.1 of Apis laboriosa. Classification (NCBI taxonomy): domain Eukaryota; kingdom Metazoa; phylum Arthropoda; class Insecta; order Hymenoptera; family Apidae; genus Apis; species Apis laboriosa. Next base: position 702,822 of record NW_025224165.1, on the reverse strand, counting down.
GCCTTTGACACTATCAACATAATCAATTTGATGTTACACAGATTAATACATTTCTAGAAAGTATAATTGTATGATTTAAATAATTTTTTTAAATTTACTATTGTGTAATAATTGAAATTAAAAAAATTAAAAAAGTAATATTTTATACGTTAACATAAATTTGATTAATGTTTGATATTAGAACTGAAAAATTAGAATAAAAGTTATTTGTAATGAGAAGAATGTAATGTTGTTGTAATGAAAAGAAAATTTGTAATATGTTTGTTACACATATAGTGCAGTTCATTCTGTTATATTTTACTCAATATGCAAAGATGATTTCATCTATGGTATTCATATTGTATATATTACTCATTAATAATATAATAATTGCAATTTTTCACAAAATGAAAATAAATATTTCCAATCTCTATAATAAATCTCTATAATAAAAATAATCATAAAAATATTATGTTAAAATTTGAAAACTCAATATTTGAAAGCAGATTTAAAACTATATCAATAAAAAAAGTAAAAGACAATTATTTCTACTTATTATTAAATATATTCTATATATTATATATATTATTTTATATATTTCTAGAAACTGCAATTTTTAAAATATATCATTTTTGTAATAAATGTAAATATATTTCATTTAAGATAATTAATTCTAAAAACAACTTTTTTTTAGTCTAATTATATTTTAATTAATAGAAAAATTGTAAAAGCTTTTATTTTTAATATAATATATTAAACCTACATTAACAATACTCATAAAATAATAAAAATTGTAATTTCTTTTTAAATAGATATTTAAAAAATAATAAATAGTAAATAATTAATATTAGTATTATTATTAATATTAATTAATATTAGTATTAGTAAATAATTAATAATAGTAATCGAATCATAATCTAAATGATAAATGAATTTTTATGGAAAAAAAACAATTACACGCATTATTTTTAATAAAAATAAACATTTATTATAAAAATACTTTATATTTCACTTTGAAAATACTTGATTATTCCAATTCAATGATTTATATTTTATATAACTTTCATGCATTCATGCAATTATTACTTAATCGCAATAATTCATGTATAATTTTTTTTTTCATTATATTATTATATATCTTTAGTCAATACATTCGTTTTAAAATTCTGTTACTTTCTTTATTTCAAATCTGTTCCTGTTTTCAATCCAGAAATAATAATTCAAGTAACTTTTATTATCTGATTCGATTATTTCATATCTAAAAACATAATAATATTTAAATTGAAAATATTTATATCAATTTTGTCAATTATATCAACTTAAAAAAAGAAAAATTTTTAAATTTATGTTTAATTTAAAAAAAAATTAGAAATAATGCATAATACAATTTTTTCTTTAAAATTGATGCAGAAAGCTTTTTCTCTTGAAATATCGACACATTATTTTTTTCACAAAAATAAAATAATAATCAAAAATTTTTTTACATTCAACTCAAATAGAAAATACGAAATACTTTTCTGAATTTCTTGAAAAAAATATAGATAATTAAATTAAATTAATATGTAATATTAAGTATTATATTTATATTTTTAAAAATTATTTAAATGATCTATTTTTTTAAATCTATCATAGATTGTAGATGTGTTTATTTCATTTGTTTTACAACTCAATAGTTTTACAACTAAAATAAAAAATATTATTATCATATATGTGATCATACAGATTATACCTCCCATATCAGAATTTCAAAATTCGAAATCACATGTTTTTTTATTCATAGATTTAAATAATTAAATATATTATAAGTAAAATATCATTGAATCAATATATCTATAATTCACTTCATATGATTACCATCAATTCATCATTTGGATTATAATAACTCTAGAAGAAAATTTTGAATTATTTTTAAAAATATCATAAGTTATAAAAACCGATTTTTTTATGATAAATAAGATTTGATGTATCTGTCATAACATAAGATTTTATGCATTATAAAATTTAAAAGTATGTCCTTGTATTTCCTTGAATCCGTTCTAATTAGCATTCCAATATTAATCCTAAGCATGCAAATTTTGAAAAATATAATCCCTCTACCAAAACTGCAATACTATTATTTGACTAATATCAAAACAAAATAAAGATATTATTATAAAATAAAGAAATTATTAAAGAAATTATTAAATTATAAATTATTAAATATTATTTAAATTAATTAATAATTAATCATATTATCTTCAAACTCAGAAATAGCTTATATTGCGAATGTTAATAGTATCATTTTCTTTTACTATTAATGGTTTTCGATGATCGCTCATTATATGGTCGATTTATCACTTCTGCATCTGTAGGCATTAAATTACCCGTGTTGTATGCACGAATAGTGAATGTCAGAAATTTTTTGCTATTAATGTGATTTCGATGTATCTCTTGATGTCGTTGAGATGTAGTCCTCGCGTTTCCATCGCACTGAGCATATATTCATAATATATTAAAATATTTCATACTTGTCGACATAATATATATTCATTATGATACAATTCGCACTATAATTATATAATAAATATGATTTATTATAAAGTTTTAATATTAAAATCATAAAATGTTTGAGAATTTTATTTCATTCAATTAATTCAAGAATTAACAAGCTTCTAATTTTCCTTAGATTTTTCTTTAGAACGTTTATGCTCTGTGAATTTCTCTTCACTTGCATCATGAAGCACATACTGATTAATGACAATACAGGTCAATCCTTTGGTTATGGGGTACTCTTAATTTAAGGAAAATTCTTAAAATTGCAGAAAAAGATTATATACAAGTTTCATTGTTTTTAAGAAAACTGATTGAGTGTTGTAATAAATTTTTTAAATTGTAGAATAATATTAATTATCATTGAAATTAGCATTGAAAATATCGTCTTAAAATCTCATGCTTAATCTCATGTTTAAACTTCATGCTGAATTATTTAAAAAAGATATAATTCTATAATCTTAAAAATATTTTTCTTAAAAATGGCACAGATTTCAGACTTTTGTTAAATATATATTAACAAAAAATTGGCATATTTCGAGGAGAAACTTATCGGATAAATATACTTACTGATGATGAATAGGAGGAAGGGGAGAGATAGAGAGAGAGGATCTATGGAATTTAGGACAAATTTATAACTTTCTAAATATTTTATTTTTAATTTAAAACCTTTTGATGGAAAAGCAATTTTATTTAAAAAATATCAAATCTTAAATTTTTATTCAACAAAAAATTTTTTAATTTAATTTTTTCTTAGAAAATAAAAACTTTTAATATTATAAATTTAATAAATTTATAATTTGCTTCGGCTTATTTAATATATATTTAAATTATATCAAATTACACTTTTATATCTTTGACGATTTATTGAATAATAATTCAATATAAAAAAATAAATAATAATTGAATATAAATTGAAGTGAAAATGTAATAAATTATATATGAAATGTAATATAATAAATTAAATATATTCAATTTTTATTTCATTTTTTAATTATAAATGCGGTATGATGCTTATTGATATTATTATGATGATTATTATAAAATAAATTTATTCAAAAAAAGATTAAATTCACAATTTTCACAAATTCACAACAGAAAAATTTACGATACAGTAAAATTGATTATTTTTCAAAAATTAAAAAAAAATATTTTTATATTTTATAAATATTTATATTTATAATTTTTAAAAATATGAGGGTATATTAACTCTCATGGATATAGGATTCGACATAATTCAATTAAAATTACAAGCAATTTTTAGAATTTACATAAATCGTAAAACTTTATCATAAAGCTTTGAATTTGTAAGAGTCGTGGTCTGTTGTAATTAATTTATGAGCTATATATAATAATTTAAATTTATTTAGAAAATGATAATTTATTTAAAAAATTAATCAATTATAATAAAAATAATAATTAATTAAGAAAATTATTTATAATAAAAATAGTAATTGATTTTAAAAATTAATTGATTGATAAATTTAAATTAAAATTAATTATGACAAATTTCTCTAATTACTTAAATAATTAATAAATGAGAATCAATTAATTAAATAAATATATTTAAAATATATTAATAGTAAAAAAAAATTATTTATAAAGAAAACTTAAACTTTTATTTATTAAAAAAATTTTTTTATAAAGAATTTTTTTTATAAAAAAATTCTATAAATTTGTAATATATTAATTGAATTATGTCAAATCCTGTATTATGTTTAAAGGACTCATAATATTATATATTTTTAAAAAACATTTTAGTAAGAATATAAATAAAATTTTTGGAGTGTAAAATATAAATTTTAAAAGGATATTCAAGCCATGCAAATTTCAATGACAATTAATATTATATTATCTTTCGAAGAAATTTATTACGAATTTTTAATCAATTCTCTTTAACAGAGTCTATGTACGACCTTTTTCTTCAGCTTAATGTTAAAAATTTTCTTTAAATTAGTATCCCATATTCAGGGGATTAATCTACATTGTTTTTGGCATTGTTATAATCCCATTGAGAATCTACAATCCGGTGATATGAGCATGGGAAGGAGTTCAAAATATATAAACGTAAAAATCTAAGAAAAATTAGCTTATTAATACTTATTAAACTTATTAACACTTGAATTATTTGGATGAAATGAAATTTTCAAACACTTTATGAATTCAATAAACTTTATATGCATACGAACATTTCAATGTTGTAATATTAACATTTTATAATAAATCATATTTATTATATAATTATAAATCGCAATGAGCAGCAGTGAGCGGAAAGTATAAAATATTTTAATATTTTGGATATTGAATATTAAATGTTGTGGATATATGTTGAGTGCGATAGAAATGGGAGAGTTGTGGCTCAATGATATCAAGATATATCGAAATCACATTAGTAACAAAGAATTTCTAGTATTGGCTACTCGTGCATACAATATAAATAATTTAATGCAGAAGTAAATCGTTCACGTGATATGCTATCGTTGAAAGTATTGAAGACGATATCATTATAGCATTTGCATTATTTTTGAAGTAAGTTTTAAGATAATATAATTAATTATTAATTAATTTGAAAAATAATAATAAATGTTTAATAACAAATATCTTCATTTTGTTTTAATATTAATAATGCATCACAGTTTCAAGTATAATATATTCGTACAAATATTTGCGGATACAAAATTTACATTCTTAGGATTGTATTCAATATGAGAATGTTATAATGCGAAAAGATATTATATAATTTACACAGAAACTTATATCACACGGATAGAGTGAATTTTATTTATTATAAAAAAAATCGGTCCTTTTCACTAATATTTTTAACACAAAAATAATTCAATGTTTTCTTTTGAAATTACTGAATTAGAAGTGATTATTTGATGATCGTATAATAAAATAAATGATAGATATATTGATTTAATGATACTATGTATATTATTTTTTATTGATGCTTTATTTCCAATTATAATGTTACATATAAATCAAGAATTAGTTTTGCGATAGGAAAAGAAGATAATACATTTCAAAGTTCGAATTGAACTTTTGGTGACTAATTTTATGTATTTATTTAATGAATTGTTTTTTAATATATTATAATATATATTTCGTCAATTTATAATATTATTGTTTATTTTTTTATTTCAAATATATTATTTATTGTTTATTTGTCAAAAAAATTTTATATTTGTTTTTTTATACCACAATTTTACGTTATTCATGTTGATGATGAATAATTTAAACAATGATGAATAAATTCGATTTATTTTTTTTTTACATGAATAAAAATTATTTAGTTTATTTGTTGTTCGCTATAATTTAATATAATTCAATATAATTTTTTTTCGATAAAAAATATTTCTTATATACAACATGCTTTCTTTGATGTATGTTACTTAAACTTATCCGTGCTCGATAGTTTGTTGATAACACTATTCATTTCTACTATGCTTTGTGATTAGCAAGTATTTTTTTGTTAACAAATTATATTTTTAACAAATTATTGTTAATTATTTTTAATTATACAATTAATTATTAAATTATTATTAAATTAACAAATATTATTAATTGTTATTAAACAATAATTATTAAATTAACAAAAAAATTTGTTAACAAAATTATTTTTTTGTTAATAATTATAGCAAAAATTTTTGCAATGAAAAATGTTGCTTGAAATTAAGTTACGAATTTCCAATTTTCCCAAGATTGTTCCCACATTTTTTATATAATATATATGTTTTTCATTTATATGATTTTTCATATGATTATATTTAATCATTCATAGATTATTTCTTAATTTTTTTTATTTTACTTTTTTTAAAGAATATATAATTTAATTTATAATCGAAAATAAGTGTTTTGAATATGAAGAATAATTCTAACTTATATTATATAAATATATTATATAAATATAAAATATATATATATAAATTATATATAATTATAATAAATTAACAATTAATTAAAATACGAATAATTCTGTTGTTTCTATAATTACCGCTTTAATTTTGTATATATAATTATTTTTATTACTGTTAATTTATTATTATTGCTTATTATAATTATTCAATAATTGTCAATTCTATTAATTATAATATTATTATAGTTTCTATTGTATTATAGGACAGATAGAAAAAAAATTTTTTTATTATTAATTTTTCTGCATTTTTTACTTATGTTGAGATTTTAAGTACTCAAAATGCATTTTTATTTTTTAAGATTAAGAACGTATGGTAAATATGTATGGTAAACCCTATAAATTCTAATTTTATTTTTTAATTTAATTTTAGTTTAAAATAAATTTTTTAATGCATTTCTTATTTGTTATATTTTTGTTGAGTAAACTAGAAGAAATAAATAGAAGAAATAGAAGAAAGAAAGATAATTAAATAAAAGATAAAAATTTTTGTATATTATTTTATAAAAAAATTCACCTACTTAAGAATTCTGGTTTTGATAAAAATTTATGTATATGGAAAACATAATAGATTATATATAAAGAAATTCTTTTCTTAAATTCGAGAAATCTCTATAAAAGTATGAAATTTACTTTCAAAGTTTCAGCATCCTTTCAAGTTTTGATATATTTCATAATTTTCGATCATAATAATGTATAAAATTTTTAATTTTTTGATTTTTTAAACATAACTTTATACTAGTACAAGATATAATTCTAAAATATTCATAATTTAATATTTTATTATTCTAAAATTTCCAGATGAAATTGTATTCAAATTTTAAAAAAATATTAAAATTAAAAATTTTTTTTTCTTTTTTTTTTGATTTCACATTCTTATCCCATTATTAAAGACAAAAATTTGAGATTTTGACAGCGATCATATTGCATAAACTTTATTTTCAATAATTCCAATATTTTCAATAATTTAAGTTTTAATAATAATTTACAAGCGAATTCTTACATTTTCCAAATCATCAATACCAGTAACTAAGATATAATAGCAATGGCCTTCACAAATCACTTATTCACCTAAATGCTTTATGATAGATTATCCCAAAATAATCGCAAAGTTCTTGATCCTCAAGCGTTCTGTGATACAATCTCGTAAGAATTCTTCTTTACAAATTGTCTTCCAAGGCGATCAATGATTCTTCTTTATCTTTTTTTTAATTTGCATTTTTCGCGAAGATAATGAAAGAAGAACCAAATCATCAATACCAGTAACTAGAACCAAAATCTACATAGATGCAAATAAATAAATAAATAATTAATAGAAAATTCAATCGAGATAGAATATATATCAAATCGATAGATAAAATTCAGATCAATAGTTAGATTTAAATACAGTGTAAATCAGAGCATAGTTAGAAATCAGATAGAAATCAATCAATTGTCAGCCAATCAGTTGCAAATAGAGTTAATCATTTTATTTATTACTCAAGACTCACAATATAAATTGTACAAACTATAGTTAGTTTTTTGAGCGATAGCATGCAGTTTAAACACAAGCTATTTTGTGCAATACTCAATTTCATTTAGTTTAATACTCATTGATAAACAAATTTCTTTATTATAGTCTATTATGTTTCACACATATACAAATTTTTATTAAAATCAGAATTTTTAGATTAAATGAATTCTTTTGTAAGCTAATAAAAATTTATAAAGCTATGAAAATATTAACATGATAATGATATATACATGAAAATATAGCTTTAACTACAAATGAAAATAATGTATTTAATATACTTAATAGTAAAAATGCAATAAAAATAAAATTGCAAGAAAATAAGATTTGGAAAAATCTAGAAATATTAAACTATATTATTAACTAACTATATATAATATATATTTTATTATATTATATTATATATATATATATAAATCAAATCAAAATATCAAATTAAATATTATTAAAAAATAAAAACATGATAAATAATATGCCATATGTAGATAAAAATTTAAAATAACATTAATAAAAGTTGAACAAATTCAAAAAATCAAAATATAAAATTAAATAAAAAAATCAGAAAAAACAAATTAAAAAAAAAATTAATATAAATGATAATATATATCTACAATTATATTATTATTATATTATTAAAGAAATTTTTAAAATAAATTTTAATAATTATTTATTTAATTTAATTTAATTACAATATTTAATATTACAACATTTATTTAATTTGTAACTAAATAAATATGGAATTCATAAATATATATAGAATTCATAAATATATAAATAAACTAACATTATTGGAAATTTTGACTATTTAAATAAATGAAATTCAATATAAAAAAGATGATTATTCTAATATTTTATTTCAATAATTTGTTTTCCTATCAATATCCTATTAATATAAAAAATTCTATTATAATAATACAAACAACTTAATATTTAATAATATAAACAATACAACTTTATTAATGATAATAATGCAATTTCTCTAATAATATTTCTTTCTACTGCTAAATTGCTTTCAAAGATTGTATTTAAACGATTTTATAATAAAATGATTATAATAAATTGATAAAGAGACAAAGAAATGAAAAAGGTGAAATACAATATAACAAAATAATGTAATAAATAATAATTTATATAACAATAAGCTAACGTTGTAAATTTTGTTTTTATAAGAATATATGAAATTTTCTATTTTTTCATACTTCATTTTATTGATCGAAATATATTATTTCAAATGTATTTTATTACTAATTCATAAAATAAATAATAAAACAATTATGTAGAATATAATTTTATAATTTTACGTTCCATTCACTCATGGCGTTAAAATGACCGTTGAAAAACGTTTTACATTGATGTAATTTTATAATAAACTTTTTCTATTGTTTGATAATGAGATTTATCGAAGACAAGAAGTATATTTATATATTATGGATACCAACCTACGACACTCAAATTAAAAGCCTGACTGATTTTCGATTCAGTTGAGACTTGACATTCATATGTTCCGCTATCTCGAACCTGTGGTGAACTAATTCTTAAAGTCCATTCGTCAGATCCATCTCGGTGTAATGATTGGAAACGTTGATCGTTTGTATATGTTAAGATTCCCACAGTGAGAATATGTAAATCTCGTTTCCTGATCCATGAAACCTGTAACGAAACATAAAATTTTTTAGATAAATAGATTTATGAATTAATAGAAAATTGATAACATACAAAGAATAAATTTCATTTTATTCAAAACGACAGTTTGTATCACAAAGTTGTATTTTATATTTATATTTTATATATATTTTTAATTTATATTTTTATATTTTTAATTTGTATTTTTTCATTATATTTTATTGGTCGAAAGTTTATAAATTAAGTTTATAAAATATAAAGTTTAATTATAACATTATATCAATTTATAATATTATTATAATATTATTTATGAAATTTGCAATTGTAACATAATGTAAAATGTAAGGAGATATGATAAAATATTTTGATTACTCTACTACGTGGAAATATATAAATTTTTCGAAAATTTTAATTTATTAATAGTTTTTTCAAATTAAATATTAATATTTTAATACTTAATTTATTTTTAAATACATTTTATTCTTTTTAATCTCTTCATTCAAAAAAAATATTATCAATGAAGAAAATGAAGTCAGCAATTCATTTAAAATTTCTATTTTTATTTTTATTATCATTTACAGATATGAAAAAAAATGTCAAAACAATAATTAGAACAGAAAAAGGTAAAAAATGATAAATAAATTGTTTGTGAGTAAGATATATAAATACAACAATAAATCCATATAATCTTTTACTATTGCGCTCGAATAATTTTACAAAAACGAACTGAGTATTTATTGGATAAAGCGGACGGAACGGAAACAGAATTTATGATTGTACGCTTTGGTAAATCCAGCGCAGAATTATCGAGAAAATCTTTCCCTGATACGTTTTGTTCACCGAATTTTATATTACATTCAATCGCGTGTAATCGCCACAAACGAAAAAAACGAATAGAAGAGAAAAAAAGGCAAAAATATAACTAGTGAAATTGGAAATAATAAGAGAAAAAGAAAGATGAAAATAGAAAAAAGAGAAGGAATCAATTTTCGAATAAAGCTCTCGATGCGAAAACATTTAACTGATCTGTAATAATCTTCGTTTACAGTTGCTTCTATTGAATTTAATTATCCATGATTGCAAATTTTAAGCTTGTAATTTTTCGCAACAGAAAATTTCAGTTCACTTTAAAAACAATATTATTGAAATATTATTTTTTTATTTTTGAAGAATTTAAAATATGTAAAATATGCTGAAGAAAATTTTCAGCAATTTTTTCACATATAATCGGCAATCAGCATTAGTTTATGGACACAATATTTTTTTATATTATATTTTTTTATTTTTTATATTTTTTATATATATTTTTTATACTATAATTATTAATATATATATTCTAATTTTAATATAAAATTTCGTTTTATATCTAATCTATATCAATTCATTAAAGCTTATCACATCCTAAATCATTTCAATAAATAGGTTAAGATACATAAAAAAACAGTTGCGAAATTTTCGTCGTACGTCATATTTCTATTTTTCCATCTCTTACCGAATTTCTGGTTTATTTTTTTTTATATGATAAATTATAACATTACGAAATCAAAAATAAAATAGATTTTACTATTACTTTATTTATTTCAATTAAAAATTTAAGATATTTATTTTTTTTAATTTCAAAATTAAACTTAAATTGTTTAATCAATATTTCTGTTTCTATAATTGATTTTCTATATATTTCTATCCAATTTTTATATTTGTTTTAATTTTTGCAATCAATTTTTTAAAAATATTTCATAAATATATATATAATAAAACATACTAAGCAACTTTCTGATTTTTCATTGTTTAAAATTTATAGTGATTGGTTCATAAACTTTCTTTTTATTTTTATTTTTATTTGAGATTTTATGAATATTTAATTTGCAAAACAATTTTTTAGTAATAGAGAAAACATTAAAACATATTTTGAATATATTGAAAAATAGAAACAAAATAAAAAAAAATATTAAAAAATTCCTTTGTTAAGGAAATAGTAAAAATATTTCTTTTAATATTTTAAATATAGGAATACATATATTATATATATGTATTATATTATATATATTGCTTAGTTATAAATAGGAATGTATAAGTTTTATAAGTAGGGATGTACATTATTTATCGCTCATTTCATATTTTGTTTAATTGTTATAATTTTTTAACAATAATTTTTAAAATAATATATGTATATAAAACAATTGTTTTATTAATGAAACATCATTTCAATGAAACATCGTTTCAAAAAATCTTATAAATTTATAATAATAATAATAATAATATATATAATATTTTATATATAATAAGAATAATAATATTAAAATACAAAATTTAATATTCAAATTAATATCAAATTAATTCTGTTATCTTCTGTTCTCAAATTTTAGTTCTGTTATCTTGTTATAAAAAATTTCCAATTGAAGTTATGAATATAAAACATGAAAAAATTGTAAACATTCTCGTATTTAAAAAGACTTTCATATACAAAATTTTTATTAAAATCAATATTTTCAAAATATATGAATTTTTTGTAAATTTTTTTTATATGAATACCTTTGTAAATAACTTTTTTATTTCCTCAAAATTATTTACCTGAAACATTTAACTGTTGCATAAAAAATCTGATGGGATATTTTATCTTTATGATAAAAACGAATTCTAAAAATTGTTGCTCATTTAATAGTTTAATATCAAATCAGCATCAATTCATAATAATTATTAAATTATACATTTATGTATTTAAGTAGAAATATTTTTATTTAATATTAATAGCATAGCATGGACATATTATTGTACTGCTTCGCTAGCAACCTGAATATTTTAATCACATGATTATTATTATCCTACGAATATTTTATCTTATTACGAAATATATATCTTTTTTTCATGTGATTGAAATAACAATATCGTGTTGATATCATGTTAAATAATGGATAATAATAATTAATAATAGATTGCAGATTTTATATAAATATATTTTTTTATATATTTTATATAAACAATATAGTATAATAAAAATAAATGCAAAATAAATGTTAAATATTTTTATTTAATATTTTTTTGTAATATTAATTTAATTTGCATAATATTTAAATATAATTTAAATATTAAATTAATATTAAATAATAAAAATTAATATTAAACAAATTTAGTCTTATTCTAAATATAACTTTTAATATATAATATAGTATATAAGATTAAGAACTGAAAAAATTTTGAATAGTTCATTCACGAAAAAAGTAGAAGAGATTGCAATGTACTGAAATATTACTATATTAAGATTCTAAGATAGTATGAAGAGTTCTTCTATAATGTACAATTTTTTCAGCTCAATCCATTTCAAATAAACAATAGTAATTAGAAGTATAGTATTCTAATAGTAATTAAAAAAAACTGAAAAAATTTTACTTTTATAATATTTATAAATTTTATTATAAATAAATATAAAATTTATAATAAATAAATATATTTATTAAAATGATATTTTGCAAATATTATATCCTATTGATATAATAATTTGATATAATTTGATATAAATTTTAAATAATATGATATATATAACATAATGTTTTATCTTGTTTTAACTACAAAAAATTCACAATTTAATTATTAATATGTAATATGTCGATGCCGCTCTATTGTAGTGTTAGTAAATAAATAATGATTTATGTATTTTATTATATATATATAAAATTTAGATATATTATTGTCATTTATATAATTTTAAAACATTAAAAATCATAAGATATAATTGATATAATTTTAGATTATATGCATAAAAAAATGTATGTTCAAAATATAATGTTGTCCTTAATAATACATATTTTAAATTCATTGAAATCGATAGTGAGATAGTTTTCTGACAAGTTTATCCAATTTAACTTTTGTCAAATATAATTAGAATATACTAGAATCCTCGAAAATAAGTGACTTATCAAAGAAACGTTACTTTGTGTTGAAATAGTGTTGAAAACAAAATTGATATCTCCTTTCCTTACAGGAAATTACTTGTAGTGAGACGGAATTTGCCTATTACATGTCGATTGAGAAAAATGCAGAAATATTGCACATTTTTCTATAATTTGCATGTTTTGTTCTAATAAATAAGATGCAATATATTTTCTTTATTTTTAAGTAACATTATTTTTTTTCTTATTTTTACATTAAAATTTATTTCGAATAAAATTAAATGAATTTCTTCTGTTTATTATTTTTAAGATATAATTCCAAGAAATATTTTAAATTTTCTTTTATATAAATTATATAACATAGATTTTATATAAGATATAAGATAATCTATAAGCTGTCTAAAATTAAATATTTTATATTTAATATTTCAATTATGATAATAAAAAAAAATATTTGTATGCAATATAAATAGTATCACAAGATGAATTTTCTGCAAAAAGTATTTTTCTTCCATTTTAAAAATAAACTTTATTTCTATTGGAAACATTATTCGGAAAAATTTTTATAATTTATTGCAATTTATAATCAATAAATAAATAATAAATAAACTATAAAACTATTTAAAATGATCAAATTATTTCTTATACATAAAAAATAAAAAATGATAATACAAGATATTCTATATATTTATTTAATTTAAATGTTTTATTAACTTCAAAAAACTGTATTTTTGCAATAAAATAATTTTAATTTAAAATAAAATAACAAATATAAGTGAACAAAATTAACATATATAGAAATGAAAATTAAGCTTAAAAATTAACTAAGTTTTCTATTAAGATAGGATAATGGAAAAAGTTAAATTTTAATTAATTTTAATATGAATTATATCATAGAATAATGAAAGTGAATAAAAGAGAAATTAAAAATATAATATTTTAATTCATAGATAAGAATCATTTAATTTTTAGTTGTTAAAAATTGTATATATTTTAAACTTACTAACTGATATGAATCAGAATTGTTATACTTTGTTACTATATAACTTGATAATTTGAGATGAAATACCTCTATATAGATATGCTTTGTTTATTATAGAACTTTACAATCTCAGATCAAATAGCTTTAGATATATCAATATGGAATAACAACATAAATATATACTAAAATATTTATGGAACTTTTAAAAAGTTAATTCTAGAAATCAAAAGAAATACAAAAAAATTGATATATCTATAAATTCTATATAAATCGATTGCTTTTATTAAGAGATTATTATAAATAATCTAAATTCGCATTAGAAATGAAAGAAAAATATAATGAGAAGTCTCTATTTCCGTCTTTATTGCCTCTATGGCATCTCGCTTCATTTAATGAAGAATTAAATTGCTTATAATTTAATAAATAAGTTTCAATTTTTGTATATCAATTTTTGGATTTGTTTTAATTTATATAGAAGCAATTTTTCAAAAATATTCCACAAATATATAATAATATAATAATATTAATTATCTATATATTAATATATTTGTTTTAATTTCCAAAATATATGTATATGTAACATATATGTATGTATAACATACATATGATATTATGAACACTAAGTTTATTTTCAATAAAAAAATTATATATAATATTGAAATATAATATTTATATTCTATTACAAATATCGAAAAAAATAATAGGTTATACTTACTCAAAAATATTAAAATATATATGTTTATAAATCTTGAGAATAATATATTTTTAGAAAAAAAATTTTAAATACAAAATTTTAAATACAAAAATTTCCTAAAGTTTCAAGTACAAATATAAATATATCCTAATTATTTTTTGCTTTTTTGACGTTTTTATGGTTATTTAAAGTTTTTTTTTTAAATAGAGATCTACATTTTTCTTCATAAATTTTTATTTTATGAAAAAGGAAAAAGAAAATATTTAACATTTTATTATTAGATGTCATTTTAAAATGATATTTAATAAAATAAATATTTTTTTAAATTTTACTATTATTAAAAATAATATTCATATTATATTATAAATCTATGAATTCAAAATCAATGCCAATATATTATGGTTTGTACATTTTGTATTGCTTTATTTTATATAATTTTTTATATAATTTTGTATCACATAGATTTTATATACATATTAGAAGAAATTAGCTAAATACCAAATTATTATTAATTTAAAAGTTTTATTGAAAAAACAATTGAATTTTTCAAAACAAAAGAGATAACAATTAAATATAATTACTATAAAATATTCAGACACTAATGTATATTAATGACATATATCTTTGTTAATTACAGAAAAAATAAATTCAAACTTGTTTCTTTTGATAGAGTATTTATTATACTTTACAAATATGAACGATTTTATCATTTAACTTGATATAATAAAATACTTTTATTAATTAATTAAATCACTATTTTTCGTTTCAAGAAGATTTTAAATATTTAAAAATTTTTTAATAAAATAAATAATAAAATAGCAATTTTTTATTAAAAATTAAAAACATTAAAAGAATTCAAAAAGCTTGCTGATTTCATTAAGCATGCTAAATAATAATATAAAAAAAATCTTATAAAAAAATTCTAAATTATTTAAATAATATAAGATTATTATATCGTATTATCGTATTATCGTTTATTAATAATTATTAATAAGTTTTATCCAATTATGATGATTATAAATAAATGTGACTTAAATAATAAAAAAAAAATATGTTGTATTTTCTGAAAAAAAATATTAATTTGCATTAAATGAAATGAAATTTAAAAAAAATTCAAGTAATTATTTAAAATAAGAGAAATGAAAAAATTAAAATATCTTTATTCTAATAAATTTTGTTTTCCTTATAATATTTGTAATTTCAAGAATGAAAGTGCAACTAAAAATTTTTAAAAATTTATTGAAATTTTTTGAATATATATGCGAATTTTTATTAAAATTAGAATTTTTGAATTATATAAATATTCTTATGACATAAGAAGTTACGGAATATGGAAACTTTTTAAAGCTACTATACTTACATATATGTATATGTTTACATTGCTGATTCGATTATTACTTGCATTGTATTATTCATTGTGTTTTAATTTATGTGTGAATCTGAATCTTTATCTATTTTTATGGTCAGATTTTTTAATAACTCATGTTTCATCTTTTATTTAGCATTTAGAGCGTTTTTTTGAAAAATAAAATAGTCAAAAAGTGAACATCAATTTTGGTCAATTAAAATGAAAAAATCCAAAAAATTCAAATTTTATTCACAAAAATTATTAAATGATCAAATTTTTGATAACATTGAAATTTATAATATGGTATTTGTAATTTAGTCAAAAAAAAAAGAATTATAATTGAAAAATTAAATGATAGTTAAAATGTATGTCATCTGAATGTTATGATCTAAATAAAATTATTATTATATTTATTTTTTCTTTCAGATCTGCAGAAATAAATATGAAACAATCCTTAAATTGAAATTACGAACAATAGACATAAAGTATGATATTAATATCACTATTAGTGTAATTTTAATCATTGTGATTTCTATTATTCAAACATTATTTTTCGTTTATTTTCATTGAATGCCCATATTCTCTACGAATAAATAATATGTTACAACAGTGTAATTATTTCTGCAAAATGTCTAAGCTCTAATGAATTGGAATCGTATTTTTGCAAAAATCATCTATTATTATTTTTTTCTATTATTATTTATCGTTCACTCATGAATGCTTTTTAGCCAGTTCATCCATTATATATATTTTATCTATGCGTTTATATTAACAAAAAGAAAAAATAACAACATATTCACTGTCATAGATGTATATGTTTAATAATAAAATAAATAATAATAATAAAAAAGTAAATTATTTTTTTGATTTCCTTCATTTGATTTTAATGATGAAATGAATTTATTTAAGAAGAAATTATAATAAAATAGTCAAAATTAAGAAAAGTTATTAAACTGCATAATTATCAAAATAAATATTAAATAAATTAAGTTTTATTTTACTTATAGTATATTGTTTTTTTAACGTTTTTACTTAAACAAAGTTTAAAAAAGAGGAGTTTTAAATTTTTTAAATTTTTATATATTCTTCAAAATCAATTAAATCAATATTGAAATTAAATATTTATTTAATTATTTATTTTTTATTATTTATTTATTTATTTATTATACATTTATGTACAAGAAATGAAATATTTTATTTTAACATGAAACGAATATAATTTCAAATCTGATGTTCTTACATAATGCTCAAACTATTAGATTTTGATCTCTCATCAAAATTAATATTCGCGTCATTAACAATTGAAATACGAATCTTAATTAGTTGGTTGAATACAATCCGTCAAACACGTATTCATTTACGTTTATAATTCTGAAAAGCATTGGTATGGCACAGCTAAAATCAAAGAAAATGTATTTTTTGCGATTGTTCAAAAACATAAAAATTAAGAACAATGTAATATATTATATAATAATATAATATAATATAAGTTAAATATAATATAAGTTAAAAATTTAATCGAAAAAAATATATTATTATATTATATTATATTATATTTATAAAAAAAATCATTATATGATTTTTCTTCGAAAATTAGATTTACATCATGTAAAAAAGAAATATAATATTGCTCAAAAACTTCCATGTTTAAAAGAAAGAATTTAGCTCTTTGAATATAGCATTGTATTTTTTTTATAGTGATTAATTTTTAATTTACGATTTTGATTTTAATATATATATATATATTATAATTGCAAAATATAAAAATGTTAAATATTTTTTTTATTACATTTTTACAATAATGTATATTCTAATAGTATTTTATTTCAATACAATAAAATTAAAATTACTATTTATTCTAATATATTTATACTGAACAAAGAAATAAATAAATTCAAAAAATATTGTATATTTTTCATTAATAAATGATATAGTTTGAAATACATATTATAATATTAGCAAAATTACAGTATTATTGACGACACAGTATTATATTGATCTAATGTAAAGTTTAATTTTAGTAATATTATAATATTTTATTTATTTATATTACTTAGTGATATTAAGATAAATAATATATTTATTGTTCTATTTTTTCAATTATACAGATTATTGTATCATATATAATCTAATAATCATAAATAATAAAGATATTTACATCTTATGAAATTTGTGATAAAATTAAATTTTAAAATAATTTTTAAAAATATATAGAAAATAAATACTTTCAATAGCATTTATAGAATACAAATATACTCCATTATATTAATTGTTGGAATATAAATATAGTCAGTGTTGAAAGATAATTAAAAGTTTATATAATAAGAAAAAGAAAATCTATATTCTATTGATGATAATATATTGTTTTATGTTTATTTTATGATAAATTACAAAATATACATATATGAAATATGAAAAGAAAATTAATTACTTGATAATATCGATTTGATTGAGTTGAAAGCATTTCTAGATCATTTAATTTTTACATTTATATTCAATTGAAATCATGAAAATTGAAATATTTTTCGCTATCAATAAATGTAGCAGGAATATATTATAGTTATAAGTGCAAAAGATTTATTGTCTTTTTTATCTACATTAAAATTTAACAATTGAGAAAACGGAAAAAGCAAGATTAAGTAACACTTATTTTTTATATTTTCAATAAAGTTATACAAAATTATCAGGATATAATTTATCAGGATTAACAAAATTCTTATAAATTTTAGAAAAAAACTTTTCGTTTCAAGATAAATGTATATATTTAAAAAGCTTTGTTAGTATAAATATCAATTATAATTCTAATAGATATCAGAAATAATTATTTTTAATATATATATTTAATTTATTTAATATACTTATTTAATATAAATATATTAAATTTAATATATATAATATATAATATATATATATATATATATATATATATATATTATATATATATATATAAAATAAAGAGAATTGTGATGGATTTAATCTTAACTCATATATAAACAATTTTCAAAAATTCAAACTGTGTTCTCATAGAATTCTTTAAGTTATTGTCACACATGAATTAATAATTTTTTTCATATTTTGCATATTTCTAATAAATTCATATTAATTATATAAAATAATTTTATATCAGTTATATAAGAGAAAATAAAGAAAAAATTTGTAAATATTTTCAAAAAAATTAGTTGTTAATCTAATAAAAAAATATATAGAAATATGATATGCAAAAATATATACAGAATTACTCATATTTTTGATATATCAAAATAAGAAAATTTACTATTGAAGAATGAAAATTTAGTAAATTCAGGAGAATTCGATCATTGGAAGAAACTGCTCAATCAGTGTTAACGTTATAAAAATGAAAGAAGAGAAACTTTCATACAGATAATGTATCTCATATAAAATATATAAAATAAATAAAATAAAATAAATGAAGATTGAATTGATCCCAAATCATATTAAGATTTCTATAAATCATTCTTAAAACTTTATTAAAAATTTTTTGATTGATAATGAGTACATAGTAATAATTAAAAGATAAATTTATTTACACTATCTCAATATAAAACCATAAAACTATAATATAACTTCAGTAATATGAATAGTGAAAAAAAATAATATTCCTATTTTTTTTTCACTATATGTATTATTTTTTTTAAAATTGAATCAAACTTGAATTTTTTTAATATCTTAAAAGATAATAATAAATAATAATTTATTAGATAATATAGTCTTAGAAGTTATTGAATAATATATAATATAGATATTATTACATAATATAGAAAATAAATTTTTAAAAAATTGGTTAGAATTCTGATGAAAAAAATAAAAGTCATAATTTTTAACTTTTTTATCTTTTTTATCTTTTTTATCTTTTTTATCTTTTTTATAATGAAAATTTAAAATGTTTATACATTTTTGTACATTTTTTAAATCTAAGAAAGTTATTATTACTTACATAAAATTTAATCGAAATCGGTTGACATATAAAAAAATTATAGACAGAAAGATATAAAACTTTTTATTATATTATAATACTAGATTCGTTAGAGTTATAAATAAACCGAAAGTTATGAAAAACTGCGAACTTTAGTATTTTCGATTATTTATAATTCATAGCAACATTAATTGATTTTGATAAAACTTTGTGATGAAATGTATATATAATTTTCTTAGAATTACAAAGAACATATTTTTTTTTTCATCATAAATTAAGATAAAAAAATAAAAATCATGATCTATATTTTTTCATTAAAATTCAATTAAAAAAATTTTTTTTACATTATCTATTAATATCTTTCTTATAACATCTCAGAAAATTAAAATGCTATAATTTTAAAGAAGTTATTTCATTTTATTTCATTATATATATATACTTTGTGAATACTTTTCCTCCTCACTGTTTGTATTTTTATTTTATATTGAGAAAATCGACCTCTCTCATGATTCTTTCGGGTATACTTTGAAAATATTAATATTAACTTGGAAGAAAAATACTATATTTAGAAAAATACTTTATTTTATACGAGTTAAATAACATTATATTCATAGTTTTTCAATCAACCAAGATATTTACAGAATTTTACATTCAATTGAAGATGACTTTATATCAACGAAATTGTTAAATATAATTTTACCAATTTCAAAAATCAATACAATAATGATGACTCAGAAAAGAAAATAAACAGCTTATCATTTGAATAATTCAACAGATTAGAGTCCATAAAATAAATAACAAAATAAATAACAAAATAACAAAACAGAACTTTTTTCAATTTAGAAGAAATATAAAGAAATATGAAAAATAATTAAAATAATATTCAAAATTAGAAAATGAAGGTTTTTTTTTATAAAAAATGTTGAATCATTAAAAGAGAAACAAAAATAAATCCATGAAATGCGGAAAAAATTAATCTCGAAAAACAATAATTGAATAAAATATGTCAGCTGCATTCATTGATTCCATGATGAATATTTAAAATATTAAAATATTTGTCATTTATATAGAAAATTATTTATTATATTTTAATTAATTTATAATTTTTCACATTTATTATACCCTTTCTATTATGAGGTATACCTTTTTTTTTAAGGTCAGTATCATACTTGGATGAGATGATTTAATAAAAAGAAATATTTGAATATAATTAATACACTAATATTTATCATAATACTATAATTTACATAATGTATATTCTAAATTATTTGTGCAATATTTTTATTGTCAAAAATTATAAAAATTTAAAAAAAATAACGTTATTTTTCATTATTTTGATTATTTTTTCAAAAAATGAATTAGAATTTTTCCAAATTTGCTCTAATATCAGAAAAATAGAAAATATATTTTCTATCTCACAAAATAAAATAATAAAATATTTTTGATTGATAAAAATACTTTTATAAAATTCAATATTTTAATTTAAATGATTTAAGTCATTTTTTGAACTTGTTCTAAATTCATATTTTGTTATATTTTTTTTTTTATAAGTAATGTACTAATACAAAAAATAAATATTTAAGTTCAATTTGTCAAAAATTATAAAAAAGTTTACAAGAATTTTGTATTTCTACTGTTTCTAAAATTAGTTTCACAAATATGATTGTTTGCATAAAAATTTCATATAATCGGTTAAAACTAATAATATAATAAAATTGACAAATAAAAAATTTCAATTAATTGTTAAAGATAATTAAATGTTTATGCTCATTTTTCAATTTATAGAAAAAAAGTTTTCTCATATTTTATCTGCGGATATCTTATAATGGAAAGTATTTTCGAAGATAAGTGCATGGGTCAACATCGAGTAGTAACATTACTCGTTATCGATGTTATTCATGCATCACCGCATGACGCACAGGAACCCGTCAGAATCCAATCACCGATCGTAATCGACGATAAATCAGATTTCCCTTCACTTCGGCCCCACTTCAGCTATCGTACCACGTGCACGGTTCTCTATCTACGAGAAACAGGCGTTTATATTCGCAGGAGTAAAATCAACTTGGCAACATTACGTTCACTGTTGTTTGTCGCAACAACTACATACCTTTTGTTATTTTAAACGATTACGATTACGATATTTAAAAGCCACTAAAATATCAATGAAAATGAAAATATTCAAAGATCGCTTTTCTTCAAAAGATTATTATTAAACTATCAGTTATTTTTATAAAGCGTTTCTAATAAATACACATATATATACATATTTTAATAATTGAAAGATAGATATATGATAAAAATGAATTTATTGATAATTTCAAATGAAATTTTTATAAAATAAATTATAAAATAAATTTGAAATTACATAAGATATTATATTTTGTACAATAATTTAATAAATACATAATTAATATAATTGTTGTAATAAATATATGTATATTTGATAATTGAAATAATTATTTATTTTTTATCTTATCGATTTTTGTTGTTTAATAGAAAAATAAGAATAGATAAATTTAATAAATGAATTAATAAATTTCGATGATTTTTATTTTATGTTAGAAAAAATAAAATAAACATTTTTTTATTCATATAAGAATCAACTATAATTTTCTAGATATTCGTAAAAAGATATTGCTATTATTATATAAAAGTTTTTATATACATATACATAACATGTATATATATACGTAAGTATAAAATTACCATTTTGCAAATATATTGAAAATTAGTTTCATATATACATAGATTTTAAACAATTTTTTCTCGCACGAGAAAAATATTATATAAATATAAATTGTTTAAAATCTCGTTCATTCTCTAAAATATATTAAAAAAATATAATATAAGCAAAGTATACCTTTTTAAATAAAATTAATAAGAATTTATTTCATTTGATTATATTTGAAAATAAGAACTAATTAAATAAAAGAAGAATCAATAANTATATTTATATATATTTATATTTATATGTAAATTATATAATGATCAATTGGTTTTCTTATATTTACCAATAAAATATATTTTTACCACGTATTATAGAATTGATTATATTATTTATAAAATTATTAATTTTTATTAATTATATAATTTAAATATATGAAAAGAAGAAAAGTTATAGAAACTGTTATAGAAATGCATAAATAAATACATGTGTAAATATACTGAATAATAGCAGCATGGCACTGATCATAGTATTAAAGTACAAATACAAGATATTTAAAAACTATTTGAAAATTTTATATTTATTCAGATATATCTCTGAATATAAAAATTTGTAAATGAAAATATCTTATATTTTCTAAAGATGAAACATGTTTAAAAATATTAAATACAAAAATTTTATGGTTTTGATAAAGATATACTACTATTCTATTTATTTATTATTTATTAAATATTTTTAAAGTTTGAGCTTTTTAAAGTTAATTTTATTTTCTTTTTATACTTTATCTGATTTCTTCTATTTTTTTTTAAAATTCTTATTTATGGGGGAAGAAAAAAAAAGATATCGTATTTAAAACATTTTTATATACTTTCAACTTCATTTTAAAAAGGTATTTAATAAAATAAATTTTTTTTTAGTTTTGCTACTTTCAAAATAAAGAATAGAAAATGAAACAATATAAACAAAATCTTTTTAATTTTTTAATGATCACATTAAAGAAACAATAATAATTCCATTTTATTATCCTACTTTTTTTTTTACAAAATTAATCATACATAATTTTACAAAAATTATATTTACAAAAATTTGACATAATTTAATTATTATAACATATTTTCAAAATCTTTATTTTATAATAAATAATATAATATTTTGAAAATTATTGACTTTTGAAATTATTTTTTATTTTTTTTTTAATATTTCTGTATTTATTAATATTTTATTTTTTTAATATTTCTGTATTTATTAATATCTTATTTTTTAATAAATAATGTGATTTTTCAATTCAATTATTTTATTGAAAAAAAATATACTCTTTAAAAGATATATACATGATGTTTTTATTTTTACTAAAATCCATTTATTTTCAAAAAATCCAACTCTCATGTGTTTACTTCTATATTTCTAAATTTTCATCTTAATATGAATTTTATTTTTATATTATTTTTATATTATATCTTATTCTATTGTTATGAATAATCAATATTTATTTTTTTTTATTTTATATACGAATCATTGATTATGATGCATTTTGAAATGATAGCAACGTTATATTTACTTAGCAATTAATATATATTTTATTATAGAATTTTATAGAATTTTCTATTTCAGACATTTGAATATTGTATCATTATGTCTGAATATATATCAGATATTAACATAATTGACTTGAGGAAAAATCAATAACCAACTATGGTCAATGTTGATACTGCTCAGAGTTGAATATTAACCAGTTGAAAAAATAATTAGTTAAAAATTTCGAAAATTACTTTAATTACTTTAATTAATTACTTATTAAAATGCTTGAATAACATTTATTCGTATTATACTTGATACTTACACTCTTTATATAATCTTGGCCATTTGGTACTACAATTATTCGCGGTTATTCAATATTTTGAATAATAAATTATTGAAGTAATTTATTAAAATAACTTTATTCTTAACTTTAACTATTGAATTTTGCCTATCTATTCTTGACATATATAGGCTAAAACTGATAAACTACATGTTAACATATGTTAACATTGATATATATACGAGCACTTTATTTTAATATGTAGAGATATACTTTCAAACAAAGTAATAGCATATCTTATGATACTTAATGTTTCTTAAAATCTATATAATTTATTCAAATTTTAAATATAATTTATTTTTTCCTTAATAATAAAAGTTTAAATACAGTTAATATTTTTTTTATAAATTTTATTTATTTAAGAAAATATGTAAAATATGTAAAATATGTAAAATAATAACATGTCTGAAAAAACAAATTAATAAGTTTTTTTGATTTGAAAATAAAAAGAATTTTTAAATCTGAATCCAGACATTGCTTATTATGTTAAAAAATAAATGAATAAAAAATATTGATTGGAATTGTTGGTATATTTATGAGACACAGTCAAAGTAAGTAATTTTTTTCAATATTTATGTTAACTCCATTAATTTTCTTGCGAAGTCAAATATAATTTATTATCAAAACTTCTGCCAAGATATATCGCTTTGAAATTATTCCATTTTTAATATATCCAAAATAAGAGCTAGAAAAGTATTTACTTTAATGTTTGAAAAATCATAAATCCATATTTTCACTTTATTAGTCTCCTTGATTAAAAAAATAAAATAGAATTTTCATAAAACTTTCTCCTTATCATCAGTAGAAAATTAAAAATGGAATAATTTCAAAGCAAGAATGTATCGCAAGAAAAAAGTCTTATGATGATAAATTAAATTTGATTTCACAAGCGAAGAATAAATATATATAATTGACAGAAATATTGAAAAAAATATATTATTTCTTTTAAATTATATTCTATAAATAAAATGAAATTCGATATTTTTTATTCATTTATTTTTATTTTAAATCATTATATGTAATTTTTATGCTCAGATTCAGATTCAATGCATAAAAATATATCAAAAATCTTTTCATTCTCAAACAAAAATATTCGTTGATCTATTTTTTTAGATGTGTGCTATCATTTTGTTCTACTCATTTTTCCATTTAAACAGATCTTGTAGAATATTAAAATATTTGATTTTTCTCTACATTATTAAAAAAGAAATATTTAATATGTACATAAAATTTGAATAAATTAGTATCATAATCATCCAAGAATGCATTAAAATACTATAATTTCATACAGTATGATATAATTTTGTTACCGAATTTATTACATAAATAATATGGTTGCTGTTCTAAGCATTGATAAAACCAAATATAAAAAATGAAAGAATTGTTTTTATTATGTACATACATACATATATATATATATATATATATGTTTATATTATTATTGCTTCTATATTATTATTGCTTATTGCGGAATTTGCTTTTTTCTTTAATTGTTTACATTTTGATTTCTTATATGGGATTTGGATGTTTTCTAGCGTGATTTGAATCGTATACTCCTGTAATATAATATGTTGAATTTTTAGATGTTTCAGATATGATATATTTATTATCATATATTTATATTCATAATTTCTGTCTGTATTATATTACTATGAATAAGATTTTCTGGTTTTTTTTTTTTTTTTTTTTTTTTTGATATATCAATAATATTATATTAGATATAGTTGACGTTGTTTCAATTATCTAGATTTTTTTGTAGTATTTTAGAAATTTGAATTAGCTATTTTTAACTTTCCAATTTATTATTTATGTATAAAATATTTCAATATTTCTATAAAAGAATAAATCTAATAATTTGGTTATGCTCAATTCATTTTCGGAATTTTCGATAAGTCATCTGGACAGAAAATAAAATTGGCAATAGAAATTGAGTATATATGTAATTTCTTTATTTATTATATATTATATTATATTTGTAATTTTTAAAAATGAATTTACTGATTCTCTTATATTATTTTATTCAAAAATTTTATTTTAATTATTAAGTATTAAGAATTATTAGATAGATATATGATAGGATTATATAAGTTTTGCTTTGCATATTTTATGTATTTCTAACGCAATAAATCTAATATTAGCAAAGAATAATTTTGTCCAATGTAAAAGCATAATTTTTTAATAATAAATCTATCTTTGATTTCAATTATTATCGCTTTTTTAGAATTATATTATTATATATGAATATTTATATTATTATATGTGAATAAGGGAAAATATTATTTGAAACTTAACTTTGTTTTCGAGCATTGATATTATTATTATATATATATTATATTTATATATATAAATAATTATTATATTATAAATATAATAATATATTATTAATATNTATATATATATATATATATTATATCAATTTAGAATACAAATTATTATAATTGAAAGCCATTTCGGTGAAAAGATTGCACCAAAATAAATATGAAATTTAATTGAAAAGATTTGGTAAATTAATTTACAATTATTTTTTGGATATTTAACTTTCGCAATTCCATAATCGCTTACAAATATAATGAATTTAACACAATAAATTACGAAAATGGTATTCATGTTCATAGCATATACAATGTGTATAAACAGATTTAATAGGACGGTTTTGAACTAATTTCCAAAACATTTGGAAATATTTAAATGATTAAAAATTATTTTAAAAAATTGTACATTATATTAATTATATGAAATTTTACATTTTATTAATGTTCGATTAGTGCAATTAGTATTCCATTTTTGATAAAATAAAAAAAAAAGAAAATATATTCATAATAAAATGAATTTCAATCATTAGAAAAATTGAAGAAAAATTGATAAAAGAAAAGAACAAGAAAATGAAATAAAAAACATTGAAGAAAACAAAGCATGACATCGGAACTTTCATTCAACTAATTACTCAGCTGTGTAACACTTTTGTATTCTTATTAAATTACTGGGAGTTAAGCAATAAGGAAATTTGAACTTACAGCACGATCACCAAGATTGCGCACTTTGCAATGAAGAAAAGCGGTTTGGCCTACAGTTGTCGTGGTTTCTCTTTTTGTCGTATTGTCGAAATAAGGCTGACTAAAGGGTTGTTCCCAGTAAGAAGACGGATGATGCTCTACTACTGATCCTCCAGTCTTCGCTGTGCATTCTGCCAAAAGTAATAAACATCGTTAAAGGAATTTTGTTCTTAAGTTACATCAATGATGCGGTTATTTCTTTTACATAATTTTGTTACAAAGATGGATTGAAACATATAAACAAATATGTACGATATTTCGAGATGGAAAGACAAAATATTTTATATGATGTATAAAAATAATAATTTCATTTAATTAATTATTCATTATGAATTATTAATAATTCATTAATTAATTATTCATATATTACATTCTTTTTATTTAATAGATCTAATATTCTTAATAAAATAAAAATTAATGTAAGTTTAAAAAATTTCCTTAGTTATTATTAATTTTTTATAAAACAATTTAAGAGAGAATTTTAGATTTTTAAGTTTTTTAACAGTTGTTCCTTAAAATTATATTTATCTTATACAGATTTATAACTTGTTCTGTAGAAAGATTATTTAATTTTGATTGAAGAATTGTTAATTTTCAATCAAAAACTTCATGAATAAATCTCACATGATACTTTATGTAACCTTATTTTTAAAAAATAAAACTTTTATTTTCATATTTTAGAATTTAATGTTTTTAAACATATTTTTATATTAGCAAATAGAATAGAAAACTGATTTATTTTTCCTATAATATTTTATATATTAAAGTGATTTTAATATTTTGATAAATTTTGTTTGTAATTCATTTTAGAATAAAAGTATATATTTTATTCAAGTAAAATAAAAAATCTTTTATAACGATTTTTTAAAAGTTGTCATACAACTTTTCATTGCTACTTTATTGCATTTTAAATAAAAATATATAATTAAAAGCATCGAAATTGTGCAGCATATGTTTATGTACAATTTAAGTATATATGTTTAATGTGTGCTTAATGTGTATTTGATATATGTTTATTATATTTAATATATATTTAATATATATTTATATAATTTATTATATTTAATATATATTTAATATATGTGATTTAATTTGTTTGTTATATTTAAAAATGTTGGTTACTTGGCTAGTTATTATTTTTTTATATTGTTCTTGTATGTTTATTCAAATCTATATTTAATTTTATATACTGTATAAACTAATTATATACTATAACGTATATACTATATACTATAATTATATATTGTAACATTATATTTAATATATTATATATTTAACAAATATATTTAATTACTGTCTTCATAATCGATTCCATAAATTTTTTGGAATTGACTAATTTTGCACATGGAATACTGACTAAGATTTTTCTAATTAGTCAAAAGACCATTCCAAATTGGAGAAATAAAAACGAATTCAATTTACTGAATTTTGAAATTTATTATACAAAATAATACTAGCGACGAGATTTTAGTTGTGCTAATTACACGGAGCAAATTTTTTCTAAGTTATACGTTTTCTAAGTTATATGTATTTCTAAGTTATACGTATCTAAATTATTATACGAAAGTCTACTAATTTTAATTATATTATATAATTTTATATTTATATTCTAATAAAATTCATCAGGGCAAAACCATTATGACAAGAACTTGGGCCTTTTTCCCACTCTTCAAATCTGCAAAAAATTAAGAATTCAAGAGGGTGGAGCTATTCCTTGGAGGAAGATGATCCTGAATAATTTCCCTATAGGTCGCTCGTGAATGTTTTGGAAAGAGGAATTGTCTATTAGTGGCTGTCTGGGTTTCCTTATTCGAGTACCTGGAATTATCGAAAGTAATTACCAAGATCCACGATCTTTTGAACATTGGCCTTATAGTGACATATTAGTAATCTATAAATTAGGGAACTTTTCAATTTTTTAAATATTTAAAAATAAATTTTTCAATTGACAAAATTCCAAGAGCTGTGTTTAATAATTATACCATAAAGCCACTCATCTCTGAGCTTAACCGTATTAAATATATTAAACATACACTTATATATATAAAATTATATATATATATATATATATATATATATATAAAATTTATAGAATTGAGAAAAAATTTTTTCATTTTCATTTATATTTCATTCTCCGTTTTAATATAAAAGAAAATTCAATTTTCTTTTTAAAATTCAATTTTTGACAAAATACAATTCAAACATAAAAACTGAAGACTTTATCTTTAAAATGAATTGAAATTGGTTATTATATATATATTCTAAATTATAATAAATTATCAACAATTTTTCAAAAATGAATAATCTTTTAATTTTATGAATAAAGATATGATTATAGTATTGTACAAGTAGTATACAATTACTTGTTGCAGTTTCACGAAGTCCTACTAATTCTAATCATTCAAATAGTTGTAGTAGTTCAGTTCAGTCTTGAACTCATTCTCCTCTCCATTAATAAAGTTTTCACAAATTGACGTAGTTCTTGTTTCACTATAATTTGAATGCAGTTTGCCATTGTGTAAACTTTCAACCTAATTTGTAATATTCACAAAAATATTTTCTGAATTGATTTTCAGAATTTTCGCAATTCAAATACTATTAGAATAAAAAATATAATATAAAATATAGAATATACAAATCAAAAATAATCAAAATCTGACTAAATTTTATAGAGAAAATAAATAATTTTATGGAGAAAAATAAGTGTAATTTTTTTTCTAACATTATGAATATATATATATAATCTTAAAATTTATATATATATATATATATAAATATATAATACTTTATATATATATATATATATATATAATCTTAAAAATATATATAAATATATATATAAATTTGAATCATCAATATTTTCGCAATACTTAAATGAATTAAATTTATAATTTTTTTCAAGTATATAACAATTCTTATATTCTTTTTCAAGTACATTCTTCTTGAGAATAATTTATCATTTAGATAATAAAATATTTTTTTAATAATATTATTAATAATAATAATAGTTGTATACATTAGTATTTTATTAGTAACGAAAAATAAGTGATAAAAAAAGAATAGAATTGAATTATATATTATATATATAATTTTGATTGATTGAATTTTCTATTTTTTATAATTTTCCGTTTGGGTTTTTAATATCGTTTTATATTGCAAATATAATTCACATTTTTTTTTAAATTAGTTATTGGATTATAAATATCATCATGCCCCATATAAGTATTCAGATATTCGGATAGACAAGTCAGTCTTTATTCCATCGATTTCAATTAATTCTATTCATCATGAAGATGTCTAATTGTAAATTCTCTTTGTGCAAGGTATTATTATTCACTAGACTGTGTATTACAACGGAATTTGAATTTTAATGAAAACGTATCTGAAAGAATTGATGTGATCAATACTCGATAACTTATTAATGATGCAAATGTGTTAATAGAATTTTTTCTACGGGAATTATTTTGATATCTAAATTAAAAATTTGCAAACAAATTAACAAATTTTTAGAACGGAAATTGATCATTTTACTTTCTTATCATGAACTGCATATATTTTCTTTATCTTGGAGCTCAATTCTCTTAAACATGTGATCGATAAATGCATTTTCATATCAATGTTTTGTATGAAAAAATATATCAATTTAATGCATTTACAAGCTTAAAATTTGAAATTTATTAATTATGAATTATTATAAATTTAATTTTATTTTTTCATTAATTATATATGATTGTTACATTCTTTTTTATTTATTCTTGAATAAAAATATTTTGAAATTATAAAAAATGTTATAATTCTATAATAAAATTTTAAAAAACAAGAAACTATTTTGTAATTTATTAATTGATTATTAGAATTAATTTTATTAATTTATAAATATTTGATTATAAAATAAAAGATACATATATTAATATTTCTTTAATATCATTAATAAACATTTATCTTTGAATTATATTAAATATATAAATAATTCTTATTTTTATAACTAAAAAAAAAAGATATTTTTAACAAAAATTTACGCAATTCTATATTACGAAAGAAGAATTAAAATTATTTCAAATTGTTAGTGAAATATTCATTGGTTTCTAAAATATCGTAAAATAAGTGTGAATCAGAGCAAAGCAGACTTTCCTTGTTTTCAAATTTCTAGAATTCTTTGAAACAATATTATAGGAATTCAAATATAGCCTTTGCAGCTGAGGCATGATTAATTGGACACGACTAAAATTTGAATCAATAATTAATCGTTGGTATAGTCATACTTACGACAGAATCGCGTGTTCTCATTCAAGAGTCCTTTAATGGTTGGCTTTTTCACCCGTCACTCAGTTCGTTTGTCCTGGTGTTCTCATTGTTAGCTTTTTACTAAAAAGCTACGTTACACGAAACATCCAGTCATAAGATATTATGACATATATATGAGTAACAGTCGATCGATAAACTCTTGTAAAAAGAATGATAATTGATGTCGTGCTATAGCGAAACATGCAAACATGCGATATGCAAAAAAATATTTCGCTTTTAATCAATACCGTCATCGAGTTTTCACATTCGTACAAACGTGTAGAACGCACTAAATATAGCTGTTGTTGCTTCAAATCAATTCGAATGTCATGTCAGTCCGATGAAACGATAACAGCAGTGAAATGTGCTTCTACAACTGTGATTTTCAAATGATCGATAACTATTTTACAGTAGCAGTTTAAGATCATTTTTCAACTTTTAATATATTCTAGCTATATATCTATGAATCAAATTTCAAATATTTTTTTTTCTTTTTAGATAATAATAATAGTAATAACATATTCTTTTTCTTTTTTTTTTGTATTATATTATCTCATAATTGTTATCAAAGTTATAATTTTCTGAATATTGAAATGATAACAATTGAATGAATATGAAAATATTATTAATATTATTAAACTATATAATTTTTTTTCTATAATATAATTTATGTAATATATATATATATATATATATACTCTATATATAATATATATATATTATATCTATAATATAAGTATATAATTTATATATATATATATAAAATAGAAGAACTAGGTAAGTTTTTAAAATATTTGAAAATATTTTAGTATTTTATTTGAAGAATATTGAAAATATTTGAATTTTGTTTTGAATTGTTTAATTTACTTTTAATTTATTTTCTTTATTTTAATTATTATTGCTGAAAATGATTCGAATTCAATAAATTTATGAATACAAATAGTTTATTATAAATATAATCTCTCTTTATATACTGTGTATCAAAAATCATTGTACAATTAGCCAGATATTTTTATGTAAGTATAAATATTTTTTATTACTATTATTTATAATTATTCTCATCTTAATTTTTTTTCAATATAATACGGTCCTCAACATAAAAAATTCTTAATTAATTCTTAAGGTCAAAAAATGAATCAAAGAAACTACACTTATGGAATGACTCAATATAAAATTAAAATATTTTCTTTTATGCCAAATTATTAAAATAAAATATTTTATTTTGTAATTCAAATTGTTAAAATGAAAATATTTTATTTGCTAAAATTTTATATCCTATTTAAATCGTTATATTTAAATTGAACTATGTATTTAAATTAAAAAATATAAGATTTAAAATCATTTGAAATATTTATTTCTCCAAATATTATTCAGTACTGAAAAATACCATAATATTAACGAAAAATATTTTATATTTTAACAATAAATAATTACATAAAAGAACATATTTTATAAATTATTTTTCAATAAAATGTATAATAATAAAGTTAAGAATATAATGAGAACATAAAATTTATACAATAATTATTAAATATATATTTCAAAAAATATTTTTTATTTTCTTTCTCTTCTTTTATTAAATATTTCACTAATATATAAATTAAATATTTCAATATATGGAGATCTATTTAAATTCTATATGAATATTTTATTTTACATATAAGTAAATATATATAAATAATTTTCTATGAAATATATTGAAATTATATGGTTTTTAAATTTAGTAATTATCTTATAATTGTATTTTTATAAATAAATAAATAATTATTTAATATATCTAAATTTTACATTAATTTAATTTATGCATCATTATTAAATAATGTCTTTATATTTTTCTAAATTCATTAGTTATCTTATAACATATAAATACATTATACATATACATTATTATTCATTCTAAAGTTTATATTTATATTATACATTATTATTTATTCTAAAGTATATTAAATAATAATTTATTCATTTATAAGAATATAATAATTATAAGATAATTAGCGAATTTAAAAAGAATTATTTTAAAAACTAGAAAATTATTTTATATATAATATATAATATAATTATATAAATAAAATATTTATGTAAAATTAAAATAAATTTCCATATTAAAATTCATATATTGATGAAATGTTTAATAAAAAGAGAAAAAGAAAATGAATGATATTTTTTTTCATATAATATAAAGTAAAATATTCAAAACAAAAATTCACAAAATACATAAGTATAGCTATTCGATTTATATTCCAATTTCTATAACGATATAATTTTAACGATTATATTTCAAATTAATGATGCTTTCATTGAAATATTACTGAGAGTATATAATCCTAATATTTGCATGAGTTTCTTTATGTATTTTAATAAAATCCGAAAAATTCATGAAATTTTTTTTCATCTCAAGTCTATAATTTTAAAGTCAATTTTTTATTGAATTACAATGAAAAATTAATAATTATCAGAATTTATTTGATAAAATTACATGTTTAATGAAGCATTTAAATTGTTAATAATAGATAAAAGATTAATATATTTTTAATGAAATATAATATGAATATATTTTATAAGAAAATAATGTTAATGTGATTTATAATTTTTATAAAATTAATATTTTAAAAAAATGAAAAAATTTGATAATGCAAGATATATACAAAAAATAACATTTTGTCAAATTTACAATTCGAATTTCAAATATATTATAATATAATCGTTAGAGAGAATAAATAATAAGTCATAATAAAATAAGATAAAATAAAATAAAACATATATATATATATATATATATATAAGTAATTAATTAAAAACTAAAACTGCAGAAATTAATAAATAAACAAATATTTCATGTAATCTTTATTGCTTTTATTATATATCTACATATATAAAATATATAAAAAAATATATAAATAAATATATTTTATATAGATAAAATATATAAGTAATAAAATAATTATAATCAAATATAAAATAATTACTATAATTAGAAAAATCCAATAATGCTTGATATTTAAAATTTATTTAAAAATCTTATTTAAAATAAAATTTATAATTAAAATTTTATCTTAAAATTTATATAAAATTTATTTCATTTATAAATTTCTTAGGAAAGGATTGTTTTAATTTGAAAAAATTGTTGCAGACTCTCTGTCAAACTATGTATGAATAAATCATAAAACAGGTTTATATATTAATCACAAATTGGTTGAAAAATAATAAAAAAGATTTTTTATGTTTTTAAATAGATCCGAAACAAAAAATGTTTTAAAACTGAAATCGTCTCAAAATAATAAAAAAGTACAAAGAACTTCGTTTATCTGCCTTGTTCTGGTTGAACTTCGGTTTTGAAATGTTTTCGGGAAAAGTTAGGGCGCTTGTTAATGGCTTGAAACGAATCATTCGTCGATAAATGCCGTTTGTTGAAATGCTCGATACTTTTTGCCAATTTGAATCAACATCTTACAACTGTTTTGCTGTTAAAATAGTTTCAAAGAAAAGCATTGGTCAAGAAGTTCACGAATCCCTAGACTATATTAAAAATGTTTTAACATCTGTGAAATATTTAACGAGAAGACGAAGAATTTAAAAGACCATCGGTTTTTATTCTTGTCGCCGACTTAGAATTATTCTGCAGAGATGGTATTATCTGAATCATTACATGATGGTTATCTGAATCATTACATTAGAATGGAAATATAATGGATATTTTAAATGTTACATTATCTGTATAATTATCATGATATGAAAATTTAAATAAAACGCTTGTATTTATAATTTTTTAAATTTTATAATTTTATGTATATAAATTTGTATATAATTTTATATAACTTAATATAATAATAATTTAAAATTAATTAAATTCATATTTGTGTATCATTCAGAAATGAAAAATAAAATCATTATATGTATTTATATATATATATATATATATAATATATAATATTATATNTATATTAAATAATATATATTATATTAAAATTATATAATATTATATAAATATATAAAATTATAATATTATTAAATAATATATATTATATATATTAAAATTATACAATATTATATAATATATAATATATTTATAATATCTACAAGTAAAAATAATAAAAGAAAGAATCTATATAAAAATATTTTTTATTTGTATCTAAATTTTCATTATATATGTATAATAGTGTATGATATATTATAATAGTAAATTGTTTATATCAATTTTTTTTATAATGTTTCTAAAAACTTTTCTAAAACTTTTTTTAATTTTTATTATTTCAAAATCAGGAATATCTTTATAATATATAATTATTGCATTTATTGCTTCAATACAAATTGAAATATAATGTGAATTTGATAATAATAAAATTATATGATCATATCCATCAAACATGTATAATTTTACTGAAATTCTATCTCAGCCTTTTGATTTATCGATCCAATATTGCATACATATATATTGATACATATAATATATTACGAAATAAAATAAATCATAAGGAAAATCGAAAAAACACAAATATTCACGGCGTTATTTTCGATTTTTCTTTCATACTTCAATATATTCAATATAATCATATATCTCTTCAAAATCAAATAAAAATATCATAGCTAGAACAAATAGTTGCTATAGTTTTATAGAATTATTGCTTATCATTCAGAATGTTATGTTTTTTTAAAAAAATTTTGAAATTTTCTTTTTTTTTTATAATACAAAAAAAAATCGAGAAATATCGTCAAAATATTTTGTTTCAAATTGCTAATGTAAGTGAAATGCAAAATCTCTTGCTAAATTCAAATGGCTCGTACTCTCGACATTACGAATTGTTCGCTCTGAAAGTTAACATATAACGAAAGTAATTCTACGCATTCTAGCTTCCTTTTTGTACATATATATACTCCCATACAATTACATTGATACTAATACAATTTATCATTCACATAAATTTGTTGTTCCATTTCTTTAAGTTTTCAAAATGTTATTCAACTTAGAATACAAATTCTATACAAATTCTTGAATTTTATAATTGACGACGTTTTCTTTCGGGACGTTATAGTAAATAAATATATGTTTGTATATGTATCAAATGAAATAAAGAATGAAATAAAAAATTAAATTATTTTTTTTAAAATGATATTAATATATCATTTTTTTTCAAATTATATATAGTTATCAATATTTGAGTAGGATTTAATAATACAGATAAAAAATTCTTTGCAAACTATCTAAAAAAGATGCTATTTTTTTTAAATAGAATAATACATTAATTTTTTATTTTTTTAATATTTACTATTTTATAATATTTACAATTTATTTATTTTATAAAATATATTTCTAATTTACATATTTTTAACTTATATATTTTAATAAAATTATTATTATAATATTTTAGATAATAATATAATACATGAACAACAATTTTTAAATTATTAAAAGTACATGACATATTTTTTCTACCTATTTTTATATAAAAAATATTTATTCTTTGTTACATTTCTTTAAAATAGACATAAATATTATTTGATACAGTTGTTCAATTGTTCAAGTTGTATTATTTCAATACAGTTGTTTAAATAATAAAAATTTAATGTGTCATATAAGAAATGAAACAAAAATTTTTTAGAAATTATCAATTATGATAATAGAAAGAGATAGAAAAATAGTATAGATCTAACAAAAAAAAGAGAATTCTTTTATGATATTTAATGTTCTGTATTAAATCTTATATTTTTATAATATTTTCATAATATTTTATATAAATATATAAAATATATGTAAAATATAAATATTTAATAAATTATATAAAAAAAATATTTATTAAAATTATAAGAATTCCTTATTAAAAGATATTTTATATAGAATATTAAATATTAATTTGAAATAATTATTCTAAATAATAATTTGATTATTGAATAAAATAATATATTAAATAATTAACAAAATAGAAAATATAAATATAAAATTACTTTTATTTCATAAAGAATAATATTTTGAAAAGATGATTGTATCATAAAAATAAAATGGAAATAATAAATTTTATAAATTATTTTATAAGAAATTATTATTAAAAAAATATTTAGGTTTCAAAGCAATATTTTCCTTTAATTCCTATAATAAAATATTATATAATATTATATTTATTATTATATTTATAAAATATTATATAAAATATTATATTATTATTATAAATATTAAAATATTTACTAAAAATCTGATCATATTCATTTATTTCCAATATTAATTCAAATAATGAAATTTTTTCAGTTTCGTTATAAATTTTAAAGTATCTTTATATTTATTTATATTTATCTTTATATTATCTTTTCTATTTATATTATTTATATTTCGTAGTAATTATTACATAATTACAAATTTTACCTCTTTAAACAAATAATTGGAAATATATTAAGGGAATTAAAAAAATTAAAAATGTATTAAATTAAGAATTTTCTGTATTTGATATATTAGAAAATTGTGCTGTAATTAAACATTTTTGTTTCACTTGTATTTAATAAGAAAAGCATATATAATATTATATATATTATGTATTATATATCCCTGAAAACAAATTAGTACAAATTTACTACTTAAATATATTTATTTATCATATATGTTTATATCATTTTAAAAATAAAGTTCATTTTATATATATACATCCTCTTAATCTTATTATTTATGTTAAAAATATATTATGTTAAAAAATTATTATTTGACTGACATGAATTAATTAAAGCTTATATAAGCTTATATTTAATATAGCTATATTAAAGCTTATATTTTTATATTTTTTATTAAGAAGAATAGAATATTGATTATTGAATATTAATTTAGCTAATGATGTTTTTAACACTGAACAAATATTGATATTATTTAATACTTTAAATCGATATACAAAATTAAACTGTTTACATACATATAAGTACAATTGTTAAATTATGTATTAATTAAAAAATATTTTAAATAAAACATATTTTCTTATGAGAAAAACATAATTCTAACATAAATTTAAATATAAGATCAATATACAATACATAAAAAAGAAAAGTTTCTTAACTTATAACTATATAAAAAATATAAAAAATTATATTTGAAGTATAAATAGATGTATAAGTGGCATATTTTAATTATACAGTATTTATTTTATAAAAGTGAAAATGAAATTTTTTTTAAGAAAATAATATTATAAAAAAATATATTTTAAAAAAATATTTTTACAAAGTTTTTGGTATAAAGAAATACTATATTATGCAATATTACAGCTTCTTTTATTTTTTTCAATAGCTTTTTTTATAGATAGAGCTTCTTTTATATGAAGCTCAATAGCTTCTTTTATATGAAGTATTTTATTATATATATTAAGTGTTTTATTAAATAAAATCATAAATTATTGTTTTTTAAAATAAAATCATAATTATTAAATCATATAATTTTTTTAAAAATTGTTTTAAATTACTTATGTCAAAAAATTATTAGATTATAAAATATTATAATTTGAAATTAAAACATTTTATATGAAAGATAAAAATATATGAACAATAAAGTATAATTTTATATATTTCTTATTTAATTATATAATAAATTTTATAAATTTTAAATTATAATATATTTTATTATATTTATTTTATTTATTACAAATTAATATTTTTTTTAAATAAAAATAGTTTAATAATTTTTTCTAGAAAATAACGAGCTATATTCATTACTATATTAAAAATTATATAATTTAAAAAATTCAAGTTCATCTTCATACAATCTTTACACATTCATTGACAGAAAAATTATTAATATATAATAATAGTTATTATATAAAATAATTTTTCACATTAAATAAAATATTTTTTCATATTAAACAAATTTTAGAAGAATATTTTTCTTTTCTCAAAATATTTCACTATATTTAATAAAAATAAATTATAATAACTATAATAATTAAATAAATAATGTAAATAATAATTAAATCTAATTAAATAAGAAATAAATCTATTTTATATTTTCTTATTAGTATATTTTTTTATTTCTATTTAGATTTACTTTTATATTATTATAAATTTTACAATGTATATTAATCTACAATAATATCTACAAAATATATAGATATAATTCTACATATATCTATCTAAACAAAAAAAATATAATTCTATGTAAATTAATAAAATTCATTTTGAAATATTTAAAAAAATTTTATTTAGATTTTTCTTTATAAAATCATCAAGAAATAGAATTCTATTTATTATTATATTTTTTGAATAAAAAGTTTCTTCAAAAATATTTTAGTTAAAAAATTCAAATACTGTAATATTGTTCTACAATCATTTATTTAATTAAATTTTTTCTTTTGAATTTTTTTCTATAATTAAATAAGTAAAGTAAAAATATACATATATAATATAATAATAATCATAATATAATATATATAAATATATATATAATATATGATTATAATATATACTATATACTATATGATATAATATATATATAGCATATAGTATATAGTATATATATATATATTTTTTTTTTTTTTTTATTTTTCACATCTCGAAAAGATGAGCTATTTTATACTATATATACATATATAAGATCTTTCTAATTGAAATAAAAAAATATTGAAGAATTTTATGCTTATAAAATATTTTGCATATTATATAAAATTAAAAATGTAATTAAAAATGTTTATCATAAACTTGTTGTCTTTATATGTTTTTTGCGTACTGTAATTTGGAATGAATTTGATCTTTCAGCTCCAACTTCTATTTCTCAAAACTTTTTATTTCTTTATTCCTATTTTTACTTCAAAAGTTTTTGTTTTATTACCATTTCTTCCACTTTTATCTTTATTTCCTGCTTTCAAAATTTCACTTGTGTCTGATTATCAATTACTAAGTACTTGCAGGTAAATTCCTTCGTTTTCTCTTTTTTATAATTTTTTTTCATTGACTTTTATTTTCTCTCTATATTTTTTTTTTTTTGGATCAATATTCTTTTTTTTTCTTTTCTATCTTTCTTTCTTCTATTATTTTTCCATCTTTTTATTTTTTTTTTTTTTTGACATTTTTAAAGATTTACGTTTTTCGATATCGCACAAATTGATAATTCATAATTGTTTGCCAATGTACAGCATACTGAATGTACTACACTAACAGCATTTCCAAACATGATTATGAAATATTTTTTTTTAGTGGAAATCATATATTTATCTTTCACTCTTTTTGTAACTAACATATATTTGTGATAATGAATAACGAAATTTATTTTTTAATTTTTTAGTATTTATAAAAAAATTATTAAAAATATAGAATAGAAAATAAATACTTATTTTTTAAAAATATAAAATTAAATACAATTATAAAATGTAATTATTTAAATAAACTTATTACAATTTTTTCTATTTAATATATATTCATATTAATTTATATGTACGTGAAAAAATCCTCTACGATTAATTATATTACTTTTTTTAATTTATTATACTGAAGGAAGAAATGGAAAATTGCAATTTATGATTTTAATCAGTGAAAAAAAATAATTTTAATTTTATTATTTGAAAAATTGCTATATTTGTATTGGAAAAAAAGCCTTTATAAAAAAATCTTAATTAAGCATTTCGATATGGATAATCATTTTATCAAATCAATAATAATCAAAATTACTGCAATTTTTTTAGTATTAGTATAATTTTTGTTTTTGTTAAAAGTAAATTTTTTAATAATATCAAAAAAAATATTAAATTCTATTTTTTATTGAGCGCATTCAATATAATTTTCGATTAATTTTAAATTATAATAAATTCGTTTATTTTTCAAGACTAAATGTATAAATAAAAAACATTATTTTTTCCTTCTTTTTTTAATATTCTTTTTTTTTTAATTTATAATTAAAAATATTAAGCAATTAATTTAAATAATGTTTCTCTATTATCATTTTCAAGTGATTTTTATTTTTGATACAGAATGGTCTCAGCATGATCGTAAATTGTATTCGTAATAGATTACTTTAATTATCGATAAATGAAGCTAATTTCGATAAAAGCGCACTGTTTAACGATGTTCTGGAATTAAATCAATGTGGTCAGATTCTTGATCTTAATATCTATGTTCAGTTACTCTCAAAGAAGAAATAAATTGAATTTTTAGTTCCAAGGAACAACTATAAGATAAAATTAAAGATATCTAATCTGTTTTTATTATTCTTTCACGTTCATGTTATAAAACGAAAATATTTTAGATATACTATATTGAAACCAAGTCTAAATTTCCATTAACTTTAGATTAAAATTTAATAATAATAATAATGTTGACTAGTTAAACTTGCTTTATTATCATGGAAAAGTTTGCTGATCTCTGATGCATGAAAAAATTGCAATTCCTGAAAGAGCAACCGTACGCGTTTCATGCAATCTTTTTGGACTCGATGAATGTAAGTTGCCGCCATTAACGAGTGTGTTTATTCAAACGAACGTGCTTTTCTTTAGCAGTAAATACGAACCGGGTTACGTAAATCGTGCAGAATAGTATGTGCTATACGAGGGACGATCCATATAACCTTAGAAACGATGCTTCCTCGTTTCCTGTAAATGTGAAACGCCAAGAAGGAAGACTTCTTGTTGTTTCATTTCTTTTGCATGAGAATAAAATACGAAAGAAGAAAGTTCCTTTATTATTTTACTATTGTTACTTCATAAAAGTTAAACGAAAATAATGAAATTTTTTTTTATTCTTCGTTTTGTTTTTTTCACAAAATTAGGACACTAAAAGAAATACATTAATCGTACATTAATTTTTTTTTTATTTTAAATAATAATAAGTAATAATAGATAAAATTATAGATTTTTTATTGTTTCAAATTTTCATGTATTTTATAAAAAAAGAACAACAAGGAATTAAAAAAAGAAAAAAAGGAAAAAAAAGACTTTTCATTTCATTTTACGATATTATAATAGATGTTCAAAAATTTATTTAATTTATTCAATTCTTCTTTTCTTCTTTTTTTTTGTTTTATTTATCATAAAAAATAAAAATTGAAAACTGTGTATATATATATATATATATATATAATAGTTATTTTCAAAAATTAAAAATAGAATTTTTAAATATTATATTATTCGTATTGTAAAATTGAATTATATAAGATTCGCATAATCTTTACAGAAATAAATTAATGTAACATGTTTTTGAAATGAAAAGTATGGATTAAAATGAAAAAAAGAGGAAGTGAATATAGTTCTCGAAACAAAATTGAAATTCAAATCAATAACGATTAATTAAAGCTTTTAATTAAATCTGATACACATTAAAGTTTTTCAGATGTTGCAAAGTGCACATATATGAAAAGTGTACTTCACAACAAATTTTAATCATATAGAAGCTATATATAGAATATTAAAAAAATTAAACTAATTTTAAAATTTAATAATTTAAAAGCAATTTATTCGAATGCAATAATGATTAAAAATTAATTTACTTATTTTGTAATAATTTATTTATTATATTTATTATTTATTATAATTATTTTGATCTATTTATTTTTTTAGATAAGTATAATAAGATAGTCATAGCTAGACAATTAAAAAAAGACATTTAAAGACATTCAGATAAATAAATTAACAATAAGAATATGTATTATGGATTGTCATTATATTTTTTGAAATATCTAATTTATAATAATAATGCAATATTTCATCTATATTTTCATTAAATTTAATATTTAAATCATAAAATTATATTAATAATCATTAAATCATAAAAATTTAATTTTAATATTTATTATTCTAAAAAATAAAAAATTTTTCTTTTACAAAAAAATCATCAAAAAAAAATAATATCTATATTTTTGTATCTGCCTTCTGAACTACTATAATTTTATTCTTGACTAAATCATTTTCTAGAACATCCAGAAACCTATATATACATTATGCATAAAAGTATCTTGAAAGAAAAACTTTAAAATATCGGAAAAGTAATATAAAAGGAAAAAATTGTAGAAAGAATATCGAATGAAAACAAATTATTATTCTCAATGTTTATTAATACTTTTTTTTCTTTATTGATATTTTACATCATAATTAAAACACATTTTATAAATTTCAAGAAGAATAATCCTTAAATAAAAATAAAATACATATTATCTCTCAATTATCACAAAGCAGATCTATAAATCAAAATTATGATAAATGCGATTCTCTGATACAAAAATACAATATTAGATATTGATTCACTTAAATATCTGCCAAACTGTTGTTGATACAAAAAAATGTTTCAAAAAATTTTTAGAAAATAAAAGTTTAATAATTTTAGAGATATAGTTTGATAAAATTAATTTTGTTTGTGAGTGAAGAATATTTTTTATATACATTATAATACAGAAAACATATGAAAAACAACTTTTTTTTTTAAATGAATACTTCTTGAATTAATAATAAATTAAATATAATATTATGTCTTTATAACTTTTGTATATCTTATAAAAAGACATAAAAAGTTATAAAGACATAATATAGTTGTAAAAACATAAAAAATTTCACTCAATTACGCAATAAAAAAAATTAAACATGCTAAATTGTGTCTTTCCTAAAATTATTAAATTTTTATTTAAAATATTTTTTTGTATCATCAATAATTGGACAGATATTCGAGAGAATCAATTTAAATAAATTAT
This sequence comes from Apis laboriosa, assembly GCF_014066325.1. Lineage (NCBI taxonomy): Eukaryota > Metazoa > Arthropoda > Insecta > Hymenoptera > Apidae > Apis > Apis laboriosa. The sequence continues at coordinate 657,935 of NW_025224165.1, read as the reverse complement.
TTCATTTTGGAAACTTTGTATACACATTTTCAATTTTTTAAAAATCGTTAAATCAGTGATAAGCATTAATAGTTGGCATGTGATTCGTCTAAATAAAAATATTTTCTGAGGCCAAGAAGCTTACATTTCAATTTATTTTTTATTATTTTATAAAACAATCATATATATATACAGAAGTCAAAGAAATATTATTCAAGAAGTTATATAGATAAATAGCTAATCACGAGTACTTATACATTATCAATACTATTTTTTATCTTTTCTTCACTTTCCTATGCTTTTTTCCCATAATTTCTTTTTGTCATCGATGAATTAAATTCAAAAGCACTTTCAAGAAATTAGCGAATTCATTTATCGCTTTCAATGATGCAAGTTCTTTGACATGCTGCACCATAACTGTTGAAAAGATTTTTTTCATTATTCGTAGAAAAATTGGAAAATTGATAACGAAAATATTAGAAAATAATAATTAAAATTTATTTAATAAATGAAAAAGAAATCATTTTCTTTTATTAATTAACATCCTATAAAATAACTAAGACAGTGCAATAATATAGGAAAATGTTTTTTAGTAAATATTGTGATAATGAATATGTAACATATTGCTTACATAGATAATAAAATATGTAAACGAAAGATAACTTATGCAAAATACGAAATATAATATAAATAGGTAATCCGACAAATTAATTTAAAAAATTGAATTAATTAATTTTAAAAACATATTTAATAATATAATATGTATATATTTTTTCGCTTTTTTGAATAATTTAGCTAACTTTAAGTAGTAATTTTAACAAATGAAATATGACTTAAGAAATAAAACAAAAATTTACTTTTATTTGATTTTAAATTTATTCAAGAGTATGAAGATATATAATAAAGTACTTCTAAATAATTCAATTTATAGGAAAATATAAAAATTTGTTTCATACAACATTTTGCATTAAAAATATATGTACTTTTTATATGATACAGTTGTGCCATAGTTGTTTAAAAAATATTTGATTATATTACAAAATATTTTGATTATATTTCCAATTATTTAAAAAAAATTATTTATTCATGCAACAAATTATATCTTTATAAATAGTATTTCGAAATATTATTTAATGTTTCAAATATATTTTTATATAAATTGTTTTAAATATATATAAATAATTTAAAAATTTTTTTTAAATATTCTTATTGAAATTATTAAAATATAACGATAAATTTATGTTATGTAAGAAAAATCTATAAAATTATATATATCTGAGTAAAATCGTATAGTATATTTATTTTTATATGAATTAATTTAAAAAATTCTTTGAGCGTTGTACAATTGTTTCTTGAATTCATATTGATATTTGTCAACAATGTACATTTTAAAAAATTATAACGTTTATTATATTTTCAAGTGTTTTGATTTTCTATTCGGCTATTTTTAATTATACTATTTTGATAATTGATAAATATGAATTAATTATATTGGTAATATTTAATGATCTAACATCATATTTCAAAAATATTTTAATTATTTTTATTTTCACATTTAATTATAAATAGAAGATTATATTTTAACGTATATATATTCTAACATATTCATGCATATAAAATTAGCATACATTTATTCATATTAATAATAGCACTTCAAATTTAAAAGAATCTATAATAATTATAAAATATATATATAAAAAATAAAAATTGATGAAGAAAAAATTAAACCATATAACGAGAAGAAAGGAATATATAATAATGCAATGCAATGTATAACAATAATATTTTAACCATTATTCTTTTTTTATAATAACACAAAATAAAAAAATAAAATTAAAAAATTTCATTTTATTATTTAAAATAATAATAAAACAAAATTTTTATTTTTTTTAATTTTGTTCGATATTTAAAACTATATATATTAATATTAATATTGTTTTTCTCTAATCTGAATTAATGAATATATATCGAAAATAAAAATCGAAGTTCTTCTATTCTCCAGTTTTTATGTACATATACATTGTATCCAATTTGTTTAGAAAAATTAAAATTATTTTAAATTATTTACACTATTTTTCCTGATAATATTTGCAAATGTTATCATAATTTGCCAATTGATATATAATTATTTCGTGACTGATTTGTAACCAATCAAATAAACATTGATTAATTGATTAAAGTAAAAAAGCGAATTGATAACTATTACCTATATATATACAACCAGAAACAAAAATATTCGAATCTTATATTATAAAAAATTAATTAGAAATGTCAAGTTTATGAAATGTGAAATGGTATAATTAAGAAGTAAGAACAGAATTTTTTAGAAAATTTTTATATTTATATAAAATATATTTCATGAATAAAAATAAGAAAAATAATTAGGAACATTATATAAATGTAAGCTCATAAGTACTTTTAAAAAGTACTTTTAAAAAAAATTAAAAAATTATCATAAACATACAAAATGATTGATTTTTTATTCGATACAGAATAGGACTTGCTTATATTTATTCAAGTTACATAAATATATTTACTTTTGAGATCATTGTAGATCGGCAATGATTAAATTTTAATCTTTTATTTTCATATAAATATATCGAATTTTATGGTTCTATTTTATTAGAATAATATCATATTAGCGTGAAATATTATACATTGTGAAATATTATACAATTATATACTAAATGTAATTATATGTGGATCATTAATCATCCTAATAATTTATTTGCATTTACTATAATATTTGGTCAATAATCAATGAAATTACGTTCCATCATTTTGAATAAGTTTTAACATAAATATTTATTTTATTCTCATTTTAAAATACTTCAATTTGTCAGGAAATATTATTTAAAAAAATTCACTTTCGTACATTTTGTATTCCTTTCCACTTCAAAAAATTTATTGGCATTACATCATTTATTGGTATAGATTAATTATAAGCGAGTTATTATAATAAAATTTAAAATTTTATATAATATAAGAAAATAATATTCTTAAAATGCAATATTTAAAGAAACTAGAAAAAATATTTATGAAAAATTTAAGCTCGAAATTTTTTAAATTATTTGAGTTATAAATTTTGCAAATGTAAAATATGAATATAGTCCCATAAATAATTAAATAATTTATTATATAAGAAAATTAATGCAAAATAATACAATTATTAAAACTATTCAAATAAATATATCCTTTAATATTATATCTGAATCAAATACTGAATAATTCTTCTAATTAAAATTATTCAAAAGAATGCTTAATTGTTTCTACTATTCTTTTACTTATTACGAAAATCTTTTGAAAAATTTCTTAGTTTTTATGTTTTTTTATTTTTTTCTTGTATTGCTTTGCTTCGTTAATGGATGTAATTTAAAATAACGATATACATATACATAAACTTTCATTAACGAAATATAAACTGCTATTATGGTTTCTACGAAGTTTGCGAAATATCAAGAAAAAAATTTTTAGTTTACTTTTTCTTACATTTCTAGATCATAATAAATTATACAGTTATTAATTTATTTAAATGTAAAGTTATAATTTATTAATATATTTAGGTTATTCATGTATGTTTTTTATATGACAACTTTTTTATATATATTTAAAATTTGAAACTTCGTTCTGAAAATTAAAATTTAAATCAAATATAAAAAAATAAAAATGAAAAAACCAAAAAATTTATGTTATTTTTTGACTTTATTATTTTAAATATTGACTCCTTTATTTATAAGATTAAATTATTGAATATGCTATTTTGATTTATAATTTTAAAACGTAATTTTATTTTGTCTTTTTATAATTCATGTTTCATTGAAGAAATATTTTGTTATTAATAAACTAATCAATAATAAAATTTGATATTTAATAAAAAGCTTTTAATAGAAATCTTTCACATTCTCTTTTTGGAACATTGCTCATTTGAAGCTCTTATGAGCATCACTTATATTACAACAAAAAATATGTAAACAACAGCTCTTGATCTTTGAAAATGTTTTGAAAGTGTAAATTTATTATACTTATCAATAAAAGTTGTCTAAATTTTATTTATTAATCTGCTGATTCTTTCACTAAAATGTTTAAGTTTTAATATGATATATTCGAAATATTACATTTTGAGTAAAACCATTTTCATTTTAATCTTGCATATAATTCTTTTGCTAACAATAAGTATTATAAATTATAGTATTATAAAATGATATAAAAATATTTATATATATCATCATATAATAGATCTTAAATTAAATAATAGGTCTTATGATGCGTTTCGAAAATTAGATAAAATTTTATAAAAAATATATATAAATATATATATAAATATATGTATCTATAATATACAAATATATATAAATATTTTATAAAATTTTAACTAAAATATATATTCTTTGTAAGAAATTCAAAAAATAAAATATTTTCAATATTAGATATAACATTAAATTATAATTTCTAAAAAATTATAACAATTTATAAAAAATTATATATGAATTATAATTTCATTATTTTTTTATTATTATATTATTTATTATTATTATATTATTTAATTATTATATATTATTATATATTATTTATTATTATTACATACATTATTATTATATTACATTTATTATTATATATTATTTAATATTACTGATATAAGAATAGAATTTAAAATTTTCTGTAAAAATACTTAATAGTAATACAGTTTATAATTCATCATTCATAGTATTTATTAGGCAAACTAAACTATATATAATATAAGAGTAATGAATTTAAACATAAAATCTTATATTATTAATTTAAATTTCAAATGGCTAATAACAATATAGTTTATATTCACACATATAATGCAATAGTAGAAACATACATAGTTATTTCTGTACGCTACTGATTGATGTTATCATAAATTTCACAACGTTACTTGTTTCCACCTGCTCCTCTACACTCGTTACTTGTCGGCGCATTTATCAGACTTAAGAAGCATTTCCAGGCTCATTGCAAGACATGTTCTATTTCGGCAAATCTGTTTAAATTTGTTAGTTAGATGGATTCTCGTCTTGAGAAATTTCAAACTTAGAATTGGAAATTTATTTGAAATCTTTATTATTGAAAGAACAAAAAATAATTAAAGCGATCTTTTAACATGCAAATTTCAATAGAAATATATTTATATTTCTCAATTGAATTTAGTTCAATTTTGTTTTGTTTTAATAAATTAAAATATATATTTTAGAATATTTTTTATAATATTCTGATATAATAAAATTTTTTTATTGAAATAAAATCGATAAAATTGTATTGTATTATTTAAATGTATATGTATTATTTAAATAGTTTTATTTACTTAAAATTATTTAAATATTTAATTATAATAATTAAATAATATTTAATTAATATTAATTATAATAATTAAATAATATTTAATTAATATTAATTATAATAATTTATATTAAAATATAAATATTAATATAATAATATTTAATAATAATTATATTTAATTATAAAATAATTATTCAAAATTAAAACTAAATAAAATAAATAAAGTAAGTAAATATAATTATTTTTCAATTTTGTAATTATATAATATAAGTGTTGTAATATAAAACAAAAATTTTACAAAGAAAGAAGAAAAAAAGAATAATAAGTAAAAAGAAAGGAAGAATTCATTTTGTTCAAGACTTACATGATTGGAGTTATCAGTATGATTACTCAATAAACTTGTAAATACTTTCAATATTGAGATACAGTGGATATAATAAAGGCCATAAAAATATGTTGAAAAGAATTATTAGTTGAAAACACAGAGGAAAAAGAGAGAGAGAGAGAGAGAGAGAGAGAGAGACGGACAGACAGACAGACAGAGACAGAGAGATAGAGAGAGAGAGAGAGAGAGACTTTGAGGAAATTTGGAAAAATAAAAGAATCTGTTGAATATTTTAAAAAATAACATACACAAAGAAATTTAAATTAATTTTATAATCAATTTTAATTAATTATCCTTTTGAGAAAATATTTGATTGTAATGCTCGAATATAAAAAATAATGCAAAGTATATTAGCTTTCTACTCGCGTTTCTACTCTCATTACGTAGAAAATCATTTTTGCATATTACTCTATATTACAGAGCGTTTGCATTTCATGCTCGGAAATGAGCTTTTGAAATAACGATGAAGATATGATTACAATGTATTTTTTAGATTATGTTGTACTTCAACTTTGTGTTTCACATTATTTCGTAATTTGAAATTGCATGATGCTATTTGTGTTTGAATTTGCAATTATGGCTAGCATAATTTTATTTTATAATTAAAAATTATTATACAATTCTGTTCGCGCATGATAACGAGACTTTGTTTTCTGAATTTTAATAAAACTCTAAGTAATACTACTATAAAATAAATATTTTACATAAAAATTAAGGAATTATCGTAAATATAGTTTTGCTACATACCGTTGATGCAGCTTTTACACAAATTTTTACATATAATTACATATAATATAATAAATAAATTGAATTTTTCAAATTAAATTCATGTATCATAATTGTGCATAATTGATTAATTTTTAATTACTTGTTTTTCACGCAAAATTAATTTTACAAAACATATTTTAAAACATTTTTTATTTTATATATATAAATAAACTTTTTTTGCATATAAAATTGATAATATAAAAAAAAATTGATAATTTGATTTACATAAGTTTTTTTTAAATCATTTTAATAAATTATAATATTAACATATTATCGTATTATATTAAATTTCAAAATATATACAATTAATACATATAATTTCTCATAATAAGTAAGTAAAAATAAAGAAAAAAATGAAAGAGTAAATACAAGTTTTACATTTTTGAAAAAACAAAAAAATAATTTAATTTTTTAAATGAAATTCTGTATATTTTTTTATGAAAGCGTGTGTAACATTATTTCATTCATGTGTTAAACAATTATTTTTCAAATTTGATAAAATAAAAAAAATATTTTAAATATTTTGTATTAATGACAAGTATTTATTTTTAATATGATTTAGTATATTTGATATGATTTTCGATATTTTTTGTAATAATTTATTGTTACAATATTTACATATTTCTATTTCTAACAATTTAATTTTCATAGATGTCATATTATACTTTTTGTTTTTCAATTTATTACATCTTTTATTTCATTTTTCTTTTTTATCTACTTTTTTTTCTATTGAATATTTTAATATTATATCAAATATATATCATAATAATAGACAAACAAAAATTATCCTGAACAAATAAAAAAAATAATTAAATATCAAAATATCTTGTGATTAATAAGAAAATGGTTTATGTCTAAAATATAATATATAAATATATAATATTTATGTCTAAAACTTTATTGAATAAATGAAGTTAAATAATTATTGAAAAACTTCAAGAAAAAGGAGAGAAATCTAATAGGAGAAGAAAAACTATAGTGGATAACAATAAAAAAATAAGTCATACTAAATTGTATCACATAAAATTGAAAGCATATTAATGCAAAATAATAAAAATACTTCTTTTTATAATTTTTGATCTTGTAGGATTTTAAAGATCATTATGTCAAACAAAAATGAAGAATTCATTACATATACTTTTATAAAACATAAAAAAGAATCTTTAATATTTAAAAAATTAAATTAAATTCGTTTCACTAAAAATATTGAAAATCTAATTCAATAAAAATCAATGCATTATTATGTTGATCAAAGAAAATTAAAACTTTTTTTTCCTTCATTTTTTTCTTATATTATTTATTAATTCTTTAATTCTTATATTATTACTATTATTATTATTATATAAAAATATTATTATATAATTATATAAAATAAATTATATAATAATTAATAATCATGCAAATATCCTGTATATTTATATTATAAAAATAAATAAAATATTAAATGTTCAATAAAAATATATAATATTTAAGAAAAATTAATTATATTTTTAAAATCGCATATAATTACATAAATTTAACATTTTATAATAATAAATAATCCTGAATATTTTTAATCTCATTATTTATAGCATTTTTTAATTTTTAAACGAAACGAAATTAAAATTGCAAAATTTTATATCATTTGCTTCTGGCATATTTCTCATATCATTGATGCAGTTTTTATTCAGTTACTTTTTCATTTTTATTTAGATGCATATTTAAATAGTATTTATGATCGTGAAGTTAGCGTACGTTCGCGGCTCTGGGGATTTCTCAAAGATGTATCCAATGGCGTCACTATAAAGCGATAAACCAGGAAAGAAGAAAAGAAAAAGAAATAGAGAACGCTTTTCCTTCACGGAAAATGAACCAGCTGTCCCAGATTCAATCTCTAAAGGAACAAGACGAATTCCCACGAGTTTCCAAATGTAGGACAGTGAAATGTCGCGCGAGCAGAACAATTGTTTTTAAGGATTTCGAATTTGTTTCGAGACGACGAGTTCACCAAAGTACAGTTTCAAAGTAATCTAACTATGTTTCGTTTTCAATTTTCCATTCAATTTGCGTTTAACCTATGAAATACTTCAAATGTAATTATTATTTTAATATAAAATTCTGATGTAATAATTATATTTATTTATTTTATTATCTACGAGAATTTAATACAAAAAATTTCTGATTTTAATTTCAAATAAGTAAAAATAAATACATACAAAAAATATTAAAAATTATTCCTTAATATCTGCGAAATTGAATTTTTTTGTCGGAAAGAGTAAACGATCATCAAAAAATATATATAATCGAAAAAAATTATTAATTTAATAATTTCTATCACATTTTATAAATATGTTGAGTCGAAAAATATTAACAAATATTTAAAAAAATTTGAATTTATTGAATAATAATATATTGAATAATAAAATTTAACAAAATGTCAATATAAAAATTTCATTGAGAGTTCATTCGAAAAGTAAGAATTAAATAATTTTATATCAAAAAATAATCAAAAATATAGAATAGAATTTTTTCATTTGAAATTTTATTTTCAAGAAAATTGATTTTTTCAATAAATCTGCATACAGATTACTTAACATTAAACTTTTTCTATTTTTTTCTATTTCTCTATTTACATAATACATATATTAATACAAATCGGTATTTACATAACATTGCTTAATATCTTTTAGTTTTGTCTTTTGATTTGATTACCAATTTTTATTAATTCATAACAATAATGTATAAAAATGTATAAATAAAGTAAGTATATCTTAAAAATCATATGTCTTGTTTTCACTAATAAATAACCAATAGATAGAAATAGATAATAGAATATTGACAAAAAATTAATATTATTTATGATATTATAAATCATTTAATAATATAATGCATTCTATAAATCACATATAGTTTATATTGAAACTTGTTCAATATCGATATAAATAAAATATCATAATCAAAAAATATTGGTTTTCTCATAAATAAAAAAAAAATTTATTTTATATTTCCGATTTATTTTTCATCTAAAATAAATCTTTGTTATTGATTATATTATTGTATTATTGGAATATACAATATATATATAATTAAATTATATTAACTTAATTTAAATTATATTAACAAATATTAACAATTTTTGACAATATGTAATGGAATTAAATAAAAGAAAGTATATTTCTAACTAAAATTATTCATGTTATCTAATGTTATTTAATATTATCCATATTTTAAAAATTAACATGACATAATTATTTCGATAACAATTTATTTAATCCTTTACCAAAATTATCAATATATATAAAGATACAGGAAACATGTGAACATATAACAATATTAAGGAATATTAATAATTATAAATTATGATATTAAAAATTAAGTCAATGTGATAATATTTGCAATAAAATAAATTTGATAATTATAATTTACTTTTTTTCAGAATTTTTATTCAACATAAATATTTAAAAGTTTCTAATATAAGTTTATAATATTGTTTTAAGAATTTAATTCATAGAAAAATATGAGAAAATTGATTAAACTCTGTTCCAGAAAGAAAATCCAGAAGATCGGATATTAAAAAATGATAAAATTACAGATGCACTTTAAAAATATTATTGAATATGCTAATATAAATTGAGTAATAAATTGAATTTTAAGCGATTGAACTTTTATATGGCATTCAAAATACATGCAATAAATTTTCTAATCCTAGAGCTTATTAAAGATAAATTAAATTGAATTCTTTGATTCATTTATTAATTTTGTTTATAATATAATTACATATTTCTTTTAAATATATATCGTTTAAAATTAAAATATTCATTTATCAATTATTATTTTTAAAATAAATATCTATTATTTTTTAAATCAAAACGATATTATTATGAAAAAAATAATATTTGTTTATTAAAATAGATTTACTAAAATTGTGTATTAAAGATTTAATTATAATTTAATTATAATTTCTCTTATATTTATTTTTTTATTTATCTTCCATAAATATTAATTTATTGGATTATTATAATTATATATATTAATTTTATTATATCAATTATTATGAATATTAATTTATCGGATTATTAATAGAAAAAATGTAAAAAGAGAAAAAAAAAATTAATAAAGAAAAAATATAATAAAGATAAAAATATTTTATGCATGTCAATATATTTATAAAATATCTTTAATCGATTTTAAAAGACAAAACGAACACAAAATTTTATATATAAATATTTATATATAATAATTATATATATAAATAAAAATGATAAGACTTATTTATTAAGATATTCAAGTTATGAAATAAGATAAAGATAAAATTAAACAGCACTATTGTATTATATTTTGCCTAATCTAATATAATCTAATATAAATTTAATAATAATAAATAATAATTTAATAAATAAGCCATATTTTTGTATATTAAATTTTATGTTTAAAATCTCTGAAATCGATTTTCCATTCAGATATTTTACAAAAGTATTAACATCTTAAAATTATTTTAAAATTAATATAATAATGAAGATTTGAACATACAGATTTGAAAAATATATTTCCATATCATCCAAATTTATTAATTTATCAATTTATTTTTTGTCTTTGATGTTCACATATGATTTTATTAATTTCAATTCTAACTGATGAATGCAGAAAGCTAAGTTAATTGTACTTTCAAATCAGTGAAATATTGTTATGAAATCGATCGAAGCTAGAAGTAGCTTAAATCGATTACGAGATTTAAATACATATACATTTGAGGGAAAAGAAACGGACCAATTGAAACTAAAAAAATTTTATTACATCGAATGAACAATTTTAATGAACAACGAATCAACTATGGTATCAGAAACTGAATTTCAGCATTGTTTGTGATAGAACAGTGTTTCATTGTGAAACTTAATTATATTTTTATTTTCGCGAAAATGAATGATTGACTCAATTTACACGAAACATTGTCTATTGATGTGAATATAATCAATTATCATTCAAATAAAAATGATATTGATGATTTCTAAATTAATAAAAAATCAATAAAATACGTAAAAATAGATGATCTTTTAAACTTATTCCAATGATGAAAATATATCAAATTTTTTTAATTTCTCATGATAAAAAGAATACTCAATTCGAAAGTTTATCGTAATTAGAAATAGTTAAGACAAATAGTTAAGACAAAAAAATAAGAGATTTGAAAGCTTTAAGTGATCGAGGATTTTCGAGGATTTAATTATAATAAATATAATAAATAAAAAAAATGTACACATTTGAGTCTTTATAAATTTATGTAAAAGTTGCTATACAATATAAATAATCCTATAAATTATTTATCAATCGAAAAACATTATATTTTATATTCTTAGAATTATTTATAAATGTATTATACATAATTAATTATAAATAATTATAAATATATTATAAATTATTTATAAGAATGAGAAATATAGAAAAATTATCTGAAATTATTATTACTATTCTAAAATTTAATTAAAACATTTTGTTACAGAATTTTAAATTGGAAAAGAAACTTTCCTTTTATTTTCAATTCCAAAAAAGAAAACACAATTCGTTGACTTTGACAAATTATATATCCTATATTAGACTTATATTAACAGTGATACATCATAACAAGTTTTTCTCATTTGCAATTAACTCTTTTCAATTATTTATGGAGAAACAACGGATTAATTACTTTCATTGAAAAATCAAAGTTGAATATACATTTCCTCGATATAATTCTTTTGAAAATAAAGATTGAACATGGAAATTGAATCTGGAAATAAATTTGTTTTTACATTTAATTTTTCCATTTAATTTTATATTTAACATTTGTTATTATCTAACAGCAATTAATATTGTTAATAATATTATTAAATTATTATTAATATTATTAATAATATTATAATAATAATATTAATATATTAATATAATAATAATATTAATAATATTACATTATTATATTATTTATTATATTATTAATAACTTATATTATTAACTACTTATTAATAACTTAACTTAATACATAATGAAATTTTATGACAATTGTTATAAATTCCAATATAAATTGATTTTCATAATCAACAAATATTTTTAAAAAAACTACAATATAAAGGAACACACGATATCTGCAAGTTTTAAATATTGAAAATATTTTCTTCGTTATAGAATAAAAATGAAATATCTTATCGCGTAATGTGTCAAAACAAGCATGTTGAATAATTATTGGATAAAATTATTGGTGAATTCAATAAATGAACTAATTAATTATTATTCAGATATGAATAATATCATTCATTCTAACTGAAATTGACTTTAAAGTTTTAGTTCATATGGACTATTTTAATTCTATAAAGCGATTTTGAAACCGTTCTATATCGGTTACATGTATACCGATTTTACCATTCTATTTTTCTGTTTTTCTTTTGTTCTTTTTAGTAACCTGATGCTAAATAAAGTTTGTTTATTTGTTATGTCAAATAAAGAGACATATTTTATAATTATAAATAAATGAATAAAAATAACTTTAAAATTAACGGAATATAAATTTATTATTATTATTAAATTTAATTTTTATTATTAATTATTATTATTATTATTATTATTAAATTTAATTATATTAATTCATACAATAATGCTAATAGTCATAATTTAAGTTTATTTTGCAGATTCGAATTTACTTTATATAATATATAATATTTTATTTATTTGAATAATAACAATTGCATAAAATGTTTAGCAATAGCAAAATTTATTATTAAATAAATAAACAATTGATGATTTTAATATGTGATTGTGATTTAATCGATATGCAATGAATACAAAATTGTATTTATACAATATAGAATTAATATAGAACTGTTTCAAAATTGATTTGCATATACAATAAAAAATATAAGTGAACCAATACTCAATGAAAAATTGTCAATATTTCAAAGTACATATAATTAGGCAATATTATCATATTATCTCGTTAAAAAAAATTTGTACAATAATTCTCAATTCGTTTTAGAATATGAAATTTCTATTTTCACAATTCTAATTTCATTATATAATAACAATTTTTCTAACCAAGTTATTGAACATTGAATATATTTGAAAATGAGAATTTAATTTTTTTTTAATTTTCACTTCACATTTAATTATATTAAAAATTCAATAACTTGTTAAAAAAGAATCATTCAACAAAAATCATTAGATAAAGAGATATAAAAAGAGATTTCAGTCTTTAAATCTATTGAATTTAATATTAAAAAAAATTTTTTACGATTTTTACAACCGAAAATTTTTTAAATTTTTAAGCAGAAAAATATTTTTATTTTTCTATTTATTATAGAATATAAAAATATATTTAAAAAAATTAAAATGAAAAAAGAAATGAAATGATTATAGAAGTAAAAGCTTTAGTAAGTAAAATTATTCAAGCTGATTGTTATTGATCTTAATATTATTGATTCATAACTTATGTTAGTATTCTTTTTTCTTAAGTAAAATTGAGTATTTTCAACATCAAATCATGATAAATATAGATATATCTTTCACAATATTGAACTTGTTATTGAGTTCCTAAATAATTCTCTTTAAACATTCAGATAGAATACAATTGAATATAACCATCTGAAATTCAAAATATATACAAGCATTGTATTTACAGTCACGAAAGATATTACAATTCAAATATTATAGTTATAATTATAGCGTAGTTAAAGTAACATTGTAGCAACATTCTCTAGAAATATTTTAGTAAAAAGTTTGATATGCTTTTTATGTTCGGTGAATACCAAAAAAATGCATGTAAAGCTACAATTCCTAATGCTACAACATATTCAAAGAGACATCATTTCTGTTTTAAAAAATATTTAATAATATTGAAACATCTTTACAATCTCATAGAAGTATTCACAAAGAAAATTGAAATAAAAAACATATAGTTATAAATAACTACAATGCTACTGTAATTTTAGCATATATAACAAAAAAATTTCCGTATTTCCATTTATTATTACTATTAATATTAACTTAAGTTAATTACAAAGAAATATATTTACAATCAAAATAAGTATAATGCAAAACTTACATATAATAAATAGACATTGTCATTTAAATTGTATAACATAGTTGGATGAATATGCAACATAAACAGGATGATAAAAAAAATTCAATACGTATAAGACTTCATGATAACTATTATTTTTAAACAATTTCCATTTATTTTATTATGGAAATGGTAAATTGTTTAAATTTTATTATTACTAAATATTAATTTAATTATTACTAAGAGAAACAGGTTTAAATAATAAAAATTGATTAGAAAGTTAATAAATTAAAGATTTATGAAAAGCTTATTTATAGAAATTATATTGATTTGACATTTTTTATTTCTCTTATTAAATACTATAAATCTTATAATTATAAAACATTTCTTTTTTATTATTCTATATATTCATGCCTATGTTAATGTTAGAAGTCAATGGAAAATTGTATGTATTATTAGGTATATATATGTGTATCGAATGCTTTTTCGACTGAAATATATATTTGTGTATATAAAAGCTATACTTGTAACTGCGGATATATTTTCTTAGCAATAAGCAGACTATGCTGTATACGTGTGTATATAAAAATTAAATCTCTCACAATGTTATAATATATTATCAGATCCAACGATTAAAGCACGATACATAGCTACAAAAAAAACTATCTATTTTTATATTTCGTGAACAAAGTACGATATGTTCGCAACAAATACTATTAGGTCTTTTTAACATTAGATTTACGAAACCCGTCAATTTGATGGGTTTTCGATTTTATGCTTAAGAATTCTGAATATGCAAATATTATTCTTTAAACATTATATATTGATTTTTAATGATATAATGCACCAAATATATTTCTATTCGTTTTCTCTGAAACATTTATATTTTATTATTTCTAGATGTTATATACCTATTTTTACGAAAATCTGTCAATTTGATAATTTATTTAATTTATATAGATAATTAATTAATTATAATAATTAATTAATTTAGAGTTAATTTATAGGGTTAATAAATCAATTATTGAGAAATAACAAAAATGAAATAACAATGAATAAAAAAAGTAACACTAAGCAAATGACGACTGTTTAGCAATAAATATATAATCAAACAAGTTGTTTATAATTGTAATATAATAACAAATAATCCCTTCAACGATGAATTTTGCAGAAAAAAGAAATAATTTTTATAAGTGAATTTGTCTTATTATTTTATATAAAACAAATAGATTTATGTGAGAAATAATTTCAACAGTGCATTTTGTAAAAAAAAAAAATAAGTACTATTTGGAAGCTTAGCAAAAATTTATTTTCGTAAGTAAAGATTTGAATTTTTCAAGATATTTTCAAAACTTATCTAAAAAAATATATTTTTTTATGTTTATATTATTATGAACAAGTCTTCAAAAGACATAAAATTGAATAAAAAAAGAATAATAAAAAGAATAACCAGCATAAATGAAGACCAATCTAGATTGGATTCTGATATAAACAAATTATGCGAAAGCGAGAAAGAATTTGACAATATAAGCGAAAATAAAGATTCTGACGACAATGGAAATGAAAATTATTACAATATATATATGTAAAAGAAAAAGAATGCGTATTATTTCAAATATTGAAAGCGAAAGTGAAATAAAAGATACTGATAATGAAGAAAATACTGTGAAAGCAGGATCCCCTAGATAATCTCTTTATGTGTTTTATAATTGTTTTTAGATTTGGTAGCCATCAATGCCTGGATTATTATACAAAGAGCCCATTAGAATAAAATTCGAAAGAATTTTCTCTTTCAATTAACTGAACAATTGAGCAGTAACCAACGAAACATTTACGAACGTTTCAAGAACGTTTCACGACGAACAAAATACTAGTTTCAATTCAGTATCTGGGATCTAACTATATTTGCATTAAATCTAACAAGTATGTATGCGGAAAGTATATATTCAAGATAGAGTTTACATGTAAAAAATGTATTGAAGACAACAGTATATAAAACACTAAATAAAAATCTATAGATTTTAAATAAATAATTTACAAAAAAAATTGCATTTTAATATACCCATCAAAAAACAGATTTCAGTAAAAAAAAGGTATATAGATAATGTCCGTAAATCTAGTATTAATAAGGGCTCGTATCCTCAAAAATCTATTCCAAGTTCAATTGAGAAAATTATGGAAGATGATAATATTACGGTCATTGTCTGATTTATATGCAATAAAGTTAAAATTCCTCAAACTCAAGCTAAAATTATAATAAAATATAATATATAATAAAATTGCTCGAATTGAGCTGGTGATCAGTATCATATAAAAATATTAAGATGATAATCAGGAATTATATATATATATCATATCGTATATGTATTATATATTTCCTCGAATTAGAATGATGTTTATTGCTATTGAGTTAGTCGTGTTGGAGTATGCCACTCTTGGGATTGAGTTGCGCCCCAGCCAAACTGAAGTATCAAAATATATAATTAAATGTCGACTAATTCTTCTCAAAAATGATAGTCTTTTTAGGCAATATCATTCCTTATTTAGGCTTAATGGTCGGCAACCGATAATAATAGAAAAAGTTTCCATGCGAAGAATTTCTCCAAATACATTAGTCATAAATCTCGCAAGCAATAAGTACGCAATATATATAGTATGTATACAATATGTAGATATATATAATATATATATATAGAAGAATTATTAATAATCAACAATTGAAAACATTTGAAAAATTAATAAGAGCAATTAATCATTTATTGAAATGTTGAGTTAATGGGATAAATTTTTTAACCAACAAATTTTTAATACATAAATAAAATAATCAAGATAAAATAAAATATTATTTTAATATATTATATTATGTAGAATTTAATTTTAATATTATAAAAACTTAATTAAAAATTAAATTAGAATAAATATAAAAATTAAAAATTAACAAATCTATTCATTATTTGTAATTTATTAAAGTGTATTGATTTTTCATTAATTAATGAACGACAAGACATGAGGAATTTTATAGCGATAAAATATCGAGAAATTATCTTTGAATTGAAATTGAGAACGATAAATCTTTAAACTAGATAATTAAATTGATATAAGTAAAATATCTTGCATTAGATAGAATTATAGAAAAAATGCATATAAAGTATGTATTTTTGATTATCTACAATTTTTTTTCTTAAATGCCTTAAATTTGAATTAAATATTTATAATGAATACAATGTATAATTGTTCTCGAATAATAATTTCATTCGAGTATCAAAATTGTAATACATTGTCGTATAATACATTGTAACTAAATATATTTATTATTTATGTATAGAATATGAAAATCCAAAAATGAGAAATAATAATTAACTGATAATTCCTGAGATAAAAAAATCAAATAATATTTTTTTTTTAAATTTTCGTTACGAATTATTTAAAAAATTACCCAGCTAATCAACTAATAATAATAAGCTATAGCAGTAATGTTGAATATGTATTCATTGATCAAACTTGACAAATAAGTTCAAGTAATATGTTTATATTATTGTATATATGTAAGTATATATATAAAAGTATATATACAAAAGTATATATGTAAACAAGAATATATAGAACAAATATATATCAAAATAATATATTGAATATAAAAAATATTCTTTTATTGAAAAAAATAAAAATAAAAAAATAAAAAATTATTTTTAATATAGAAATTATTATTATATTGTTAAAATATAATAAAATTTTCTACTAAAAAAGCAAATAATTTCTCTACAATTTTAATTATATACCATTTTAATTATATACTATTGTGACTTATGTGCACTATTAAATTTCATATATTTTATTCGTGTTCGATTCGATACTAAATTTTAAAATTAGATTTTAATTTAGGTTAAAATTTAAATTTAGCTAAATTAATTGATTTTTTGTGTTTTATTATTCGGAATAATATCAATATTGTATATTAAATTAATTTTCATAATAAATATTTTTATTAATAAATCAATTTTAATGATGTTTAATATTTATATAATAATTATTTCTTAAATTAAACATTTAATATTTATTATTAATTAACATTTATATATTCATAATCAGAGGCATTTTTACAAGACACAAAAAAACCTCATTAGATATAGAAAAATCAAAGATCTCTTGAATGTTAATATCTTATATATTAGTAAAATTTATTTAACTCAACATCATTGTAAATAAACTAGAAAACGAAAAATATTATTTTATGATTCAATAATAATAAAGTAAAAAAATTTATATAATTTAAAGAAATTATGTAATTTAAAAAATTTAATAGATAATTCCTTTAGATATTGTTATTTCTGCTATTCACTTATAACTACCTACATTCTAAACTTATCTGTTTTATAGTTTCTCATAGTTTGTGATGGATTTACCTACTGGAAGATTGAATTTCAAACTTTGAGATTCATACATTTACGTATAATATATTCAGATGTCGAGAGAATGAAATTGAAACGTAAAACAATATTTTGACAAGGGCATTCGTCGATTTGATGGATTATTTCTTTAAAGTTTGTTTTAACCATTTCAAGAAAAATGGATGGTTGAAAGATATCAAAATAATGATAATGCATTATATTATTAAATATAAACAAGTTAAATATACATTTTTTCTTTCCGTTCTTTCTTTTTTCCGTTCTTCTTGAAGAAAAATTTATTTTACTGTTATAAAACGAATCCTTTTTTTCATGAATAATGTTTATATTATATAATATTACATAATCTATATAATAGAATTGTAATGATTTTTTAATTAAATTTGTTAATATAATTGAACAATGATAAAGTATAATTAAAATAGAATATAAAAAATATTAAAAAAAAAAAGAAACAAATATCAAAATGACATGTTAAAATCGAAAGCTGAATGACTTTGGATATTACACAAATGGCTAAACTGATGCTATTATTCAAAGGATTATCTACTGCCGTAGGACTGTATAATATTTTATATTACGAGCTTCGAATGAACAAATAGTGGTATTTTAAGTCTTTGCGACTAATTATAATGTTTTTACCTATATTTTAATATAAACTAAAGAGTGATTGGGTATGATTTTGATATAAACTAAAATTCACGCAAGATTTGAATTTTACGCCATTTGTGCAATAAAGTGTTGCCAACGAAAAGAAAAGACAGCGTGACAACTCATAGTTTAGGATTATTAAAAATGGAACAAAAAAACAACGCGTTTTCATTTTTGAGCAATATTTTAAAAATAATGAATTTTTCAAACAAAATCATCTTCAACGATGAGGCTCATTTTCATCTTGATGGATTAATTAATCGACAAAATTGTTACATTTAAAAAATCCACGAGTAATTCTTCAAAAACAAATGCGTGTCACTCTATAGATTTTGAAGTAGAGGCATTATCGGATCATTCTTTTTCGAAAATTTTCTTTTCGGCCAGACAATAACAGTTAATGGTCGCTCGCGACATGATAATCCAGTTTTTTGTGCTCAAATTGCAAGATATGGATATAGACGACATGGTTTCAACAAGATACCACATACAATCTGAGAAACAATTCAATTATTGCATGAATTATTTCCTAGTTGTGTAATTTTTCGTTTTGATGATCAAAATTGGCCATTCAAATTGGGCAATTTAATGCTGTTGAATTTTTTTCTTTGGGGTTTCTTGAAGTCTAAGAATTATGCTGATAAGCCAACGACTGTCCATGTCTTGAAGGATGAAATTTATATCAACGAAATTCAGCCATATTTATGCAAAACAGTCATGGAAAATTTCAACAAAAGTGTGCGTATGTGCCATCAAAGCCGTGAAGGCCATTTAGCCGATATGCTAATTATTCCATATATTCTATATATAACCTTATACTAATGCATATTTTATGCATTAATAAATAATTTTTAATTTTTAATTATAAACCTGTATTTTCTATTAAAATTATATCTTCTTGCGTGAATTTTGGAATTTTTGGAATTTTAATATTGTCACTGAATTCTATTTCTATTTCTATTTCTGATCTGTATTCTATTTCTATTATAACTGAACTAAGAGATTGTCATGAGCTTTGATTTTTCCTCCAATCCTTGCTTTTCGTGAAAATGCAGGATGCAGGAACTGAGAGGAAGATCAATCGTCGCTTTGGAGAGCGGTTTCGAAGGATGGGCCTTTTACTGGCGTACTTGCGTCACAGCGCATGACGGTCAGAATCTTTGCGCTCGCTTCCACGATAGTCTATTGGAAAGCATGCAAGTGTGACTTGTGTAGTGGCCGTTTATGTAATATCTGTTTAAATTGAAGATATGGAAAGAGTTAGAAAGAGTTCATTCATAAATTATTGTTAGGCTATTGAAAATACTCGAGCTATTGAAAATAAAAGCCAGGCTATTTCCGCCTTAGGTCTATTCTTAACATGATATAAAAAAGACATAAAAGTTTAAAGCATAAATATAAAATCTATACGATGCATCAAGATCTATCATGAATAACTTTTTTATCTAAAATACAAATTTTCATTATTAATCTAAATACACGCTTTAGAATATACATATGAGTACAAGAAACAAAATATCCATAAAAAATTTTTAATAAAAACATATTAACATTAATATAAAAATATAACTAACATGATATTCTTTATTGTACTATTTTTAAATGTCAATAGAAAATGCGAAAATGAGGTAGGATAATTAAATATTAGAAAAATATAAGCTAATAATAATTAATTATTTCTGGATAATTAATATACAAAGTAATAAACAGAATAAGAAAAGATAGATAAACGAGAGATAATAAAATATATAAAATAAGAAAATTTTCAAATAATAATAAACGAATATTATTTTCATTTATATAAAATCGAATAATATATACAAGAAAACATATGATGATTCCTGATAAAAAAATAAGAAAAAAAATTAAATAAAATAAAATTGTTTCACTAAGACCTCATTTTTGAGTAATTTGAGATAGAAAACAAGTAGAAATGAAATTAACTAATTTTTGATGAAATATAAATGATTTTAAATTGCTTATTGTAATAGTAGCAAAAAATTTAGAATTAATTTTATTTCGTTAAAAAATTAGTTTTTGAAAAGAGCGAATTTTAAAATTCGATAATTGCATTATTTAATTATACATATATAATTAATGTAAATTTTCAAAATTAAAAAATTTCTTAGAATTAAAAAAATTTTATTCCATGTTTTTTGCTTATTTTTAAATGTAAAAAACGTTCAATCGATATTCATATATTAAAAATTAATCAATTTAACATATATATTTAAAAAATTTTCAAAAAAAAATTTCTTGATTGTTTTGAAAATGAAATTTCGAATGAAAAAATTTAATTTTATTTTTTTTTTATTTCTTCATAAGAAATCGCTCTGTTTTTACTTATAGATATTATTCGGATTTCGTAAATAATCAAAATTATTTTAAAATTATATATAATTATATTCAAATTATATAAATTATATTCAAATATTTATTTATAGATATGATAATGATTTATTGATTTTTTTAATAAAATGTTTGCTTAAATTTCAAATATCGTTATTATTATTAAATCTTCTTAGTTATGATTATAAATATTTTTAATTATTAAGTTAGTTTCTCTTAAATATCAAAATTGTTTATTTTGTTTTGTTAGAAATTGTTTTGTAATAGCAGTTCAATATTAATATTCTCTATCTATTAAATTCTACTGTTATATTGTTCAAAATGTAAAAATCATTGAAAGCTCTTTAATATTGAACTGTTATTACAAAACGATTTCTAATAAGACAAAATAAATAATCTCGATAAATTTTTAAAAGAAATTAGCTTAATATTTAAAATTATTTATAGTTATTAATAAATAAAAAGATGATGTGATTTTAAAATGCAGATATATTTCTATTAAATTCTATTCTATAAAAATATAATATTATATGATATTATAATAATATTATATTACATTATTATAATATAAAGTAATAAAAAAAATTAATAAAAAAATATGAAGTTTATGTATATGAGTGTGTAAAACATAATAAGTAACTTATTGTAATTGCTATATTATAAATAAATATCCTATTGTTATAAATATCAATTTTTTGTAATAAATATGAATGTATTTTTTAATTTTTTTTAATTTTTGTTAAATAATCGATTCTGTTTTTTTCTTTAATAGTTTGCAAAAATTTTTAATAAGTTGAAGATAAAAACTAGTAGAATTAAAATGATAAGATTAATATAAGAGAAGCAGAGTTGTATTCTATCAGTTATTTTTTTTTTTTTTTGACATTATTTTATAAATCTATAATGATGATTTATGAATTATTCTGGAGATAAATCTGTAATAATTTCTGCAATTGCTTTCTTGTTCAGTTCTTTCTCGTAATTTTCATTTAAATTAAAAGAAATAAGTATATTTTTTTGTATGATGTTTTTCTTTTTGTTATATTTTGATGAACTGTTTTCAATATTTGAAAAATAATATCATTAATGAGACTTAACAATTAATAATATAATATACAATAATAATACTAATATAATATACAATATAAAATAAATAATAATATAATAATTTTTTGAAATTGAAGAATATAATTATATTTTAAAAATTTCTTTCTCAGCAAGAGAATGTTTAATGCGTGTTTAATAGCTAAATTCTGATATCGCTTCTGACTCTAAATATAAGTTATGGGAAAATTACTGCATATGATGTATTATCTTGATTTCTAGCAAAATAGAGAGTGAATTCTTGATATTTCTTTGGTATTAATTGCAAAAATCGTTGCTTAAAGTAGTGAATACTTCAGATTTTGTGTCTTGAATTTTGAATAAAACGAAAAATCTGTTTAAATTGATTTTGGTGCATGATATCATCTATAATTTCAAAAGTATTCTCTATGCTTAAAAAACTTATCATTTAGTTCTTATGTTATTTTATGTTTTATTATTTTGAAAAAAAATCATTGATAATATTTTATTAAATCGAAGAATGAGGATTTGCTAGATAGTTTGAAATTTTAATCGTGTGAGAAATATTGAATATTTTTTTTTTATATATATAGATAAGATCATTTCATTAATTTTTTTTTTTAGACGATTATTATAAGAATTGACTTATTGTTAGAATTGGATTAATTCTAAATGCTTTTGCAATTATTTATAGTATCAAATGATGCAATCAAGAATTTTAATTGTTAAAAAACAAAGTCGTAGATCATTGATTCTTATGATGCATTCTTTTTTAGAATCATTATATATATATTTCTTTAAATTCAGAATTATTTAACAAATTAAATTAAAAATTAAAATTATTTAACAAATAATTTTAGTTTTAAAATTATTTAAAATTAAATTTAAAATTTTAAATTTTAATCAACTTTAGCATTATCGATCTAATCTCCCATCTAATTCTGGTAAGTAAATTCTTGTCTTTACGTTAACTGAGATGGAAGCTCAATTAAAAGCATTGGTTAACGAGCGTGATTCGATTAAGTCTCATTGACGAGAAATTTTTCGAAGAATCCAAGTAGTTACGTTTATATATGGTACTCAAAAAACGATATGAGACAAGCAGTTCTTTATACATATATGCGTATAAACGATAGATACGTACATGCGTAAAAAAACATAGAATAAATTGTTGTAGGTACTAAATCAAAATCATCATATTTAGCTCATCGCGACAAGTTTGAAAATGCATATTTCAATAATAATCATGATAGAAGATTTTATAAAAAACGTACGCACAGGCCAAGAAATATTCCTTTATTAGAATTAGTCCTCCATCCAGCAGCAATATCCAGCAATTTTGCCCCAAATAAACTTGCCAATTTTTGATGGATCCTCTACGTATTCGATTTTAGAGATACGTTTATTTCATTAATTTAAAATGATAAATCTTTATCGGACTATTTATTTTTTTTTATTACAGGCATTGTTAAAGAATCACGCTACTCGCTCCAATGCTTAGGCTTCCGAAGTAAATTAGCTAACTTGGAAGAGTTTATGAACGCGATATGAGAAAAATCATTAATCTTCTTGTTAATTATGCGACTGCGCTTCTAGATCTGCCATCGATCAGAAACAGATCTTCTATTGCTCTAAGAGAATTTAGTGATGACGCAAAAAATCATCTTTTCGTGCTAAAAAAATTAAGTGAACTCTTGTTAGCCGAATAGTGAAAGCAGACATTGGCTTTAGCATGCAATCCTACGTTTAATAATTTCTACAAATTCTTGCTATAGCGAGCTATATATTTGAAGAGTTTCTCAGTGGATAATCAACAGTAGCAATCTAACAAATAATCAGCAGTAATGATTGAAAAATTCTCCAACGTAAGTGGAGCGAATGACAACACATGTAATTAATATTTCCTCCACATATCTAGCTTGTCTGGACAACTACTTTTTGCCAAAATGCAAAAGGTTTAAAAAATTAAGTTTAGATAAAAAAACAAAAACTGTATAATAGACAAAACTTTGCTTCAATTATTTACAATCTGAACATCGCATGAAGGCGTGCACGTACCAAGTTTGCAAAATATATGAGCGCAAGCACACGTTATTATATTGAGACAATACTGAAGTAGAAAAACTCAAAGCCTCTTCAACGGAAAGTCTTGAATTAGAAAAGAATAATTCGGCAAAGAATACCCTATCAGTCTCATCCTGCAAATGTTATGATCCATTTTTTCTTGAAGGAATATGCCATATTGTCAACCGCAGTTATTTTTATGAAGAATAGCCAACAAAAATAAACAGAAATTCCGAATTCTATTAGATTCAGGCTATCAATGTAATTTTATTTATTTATTTATTTATTTTATTTATTTTATTAAGTCAGGAATTATATAAAAGGCTTGAAATAAAATGTTAAACGAACGAAATTAATAAAATTCCCGATATAACAATTTTAGCGCCAGGATCTATTATCTGGCCATAGATAAAATCACCATAGATTTACTAAATCTCTCATTAGGAAAATTTAATGACCACCACATATTAACTTTACATTAGCTGATCCTTAATTCAATTAGTGTAGAAAAATAGATAAGTTTATCGGAATAGGCATATTTTGAACATTGTTATATGTAGATTACCACCAGGCAGATCCTCGCTTATTGTGGCAAAAAACTCAATTTGATTGGATACTCGACACTTTCATGTGGCATGACAGAATCAGACATGCGTCATTATATTATGTCATTTAGCTAAAAATAGTGTTTTAAACAAACTACTTGCCAAATTTTGGGAAATAGAGAAAATATGCACGAAATTCGTGCAAGGAAAAAATTATTATGAAACCCATTTTTTGGAAAACATGCACAGACGACAGATAATTTATTTTTACATTACATAGTATATTTTCGAAATAATATTTCAACTAGATAATTCGCGAAAAAAGCGACTCTATTTGCTTGAGAAAAAATTATCCAAGCAATCGGAATTGCAAGCGCAATATCAGAATTTTATGACAGAGTATAAAAGATTAAGTCATATAATGTGATTAACTATCTCAAGATGAAGAAAGTCATTCATATTACCTGCCCCATTATGCCGTCTCTAAGATTAGTATGTAGTACGATAATAAAAATTTGTATTGTGTTTGATGGATCGACAAGAACTTCATCGGATCTATCGTTAAATGATACTCAAATAGTAGGACCAACTACAGAACGATTTATTTTCTATTTTACTTCGATTTTGTCAACACAAATATGTCATGTCAGCTGATAAAAAAGATGTATCGTCAAATATTAATTAGAACTAAAGATCGCAAATTCCAGTATATTTTATGGAGATCGAATCAGAATGCGTTAATTAATATATAGGAATTAAACACAATCCCTTATATACATATCTATATCATTTCTAGTTACATATTATAAAAAATAGGAATCAGATGCGCCAAAATTTTTTCAGAAAGCAATCGAATCATAATGAAAGACTTCTATATCGATGATTTATTAACAGATGCGGATAGTATTTCAAAATTTCGGTAGAGATGACGGGAGATCTCGGACATTTTAGCACAAGCCAGATTTTTCTTATTTCTGCGAAATGGCTTCCAATTATTCAGTAATCATAGCTGATTTCCACAACATTGTTTCTCAGATAGAAATAATAGCTGAAAAGGATCCTAAAACATTGAATTTATTATAGTCGATGATGCGCTTCGATTTTCTTAGTCATCTTAGTCCTTCATTCGGATGACCAAACGAACAATACTATTCCAAATAATGTAAATTTATAATTCGTTAGAATGAGTAAGATTGATAATTATACAGGCAAAGATTTTTTTATGTAAAGTCTGTCTAGTTAAGATAGAACGAATTCTCGTCCTCGCCGCCGATGAAAGCATCGAGAAACTGGAACTAGCCTCTGTCGCCTCCGCCATCCGTCGATTGGAGCTTGCAGCGCTTCAGAAGATCCATAAGAAACCATATGATTTTTTCCGAGAAGATCTCGAGCTGCCTATTCGCTTTGATCGTGGTTACAGATTGGCGAAGAGTATGTCCAAGTGGATGAGAACATGAAGTACCTCGACGAGTTTCTACCTGGACTTTGATGTTTCAACGTTCATTTCGACCATCTGATCCCCCGATTCAAGAAGCGGCCTCTCTTTGCCGCTTATTACTGAATATAGGAAGATCCGAGAAGAACGTTCGCCTCCGAAAAAGCATGCGTTTATTTGCATATAAATAAGATACACGATTATTTTGCACAAAATCCAGAGTAGCTTCTCTTAAATCAGTTTCCCTTCTGCGATTAGAATTTTGTGATGCATTCTTACTATCAATTGATATCAAAGATTAAATTCATTTAAACATTGTTTCCGAATATTACTGGTCATATTCCACCATCATGCTTACGTGGATAAATAATTCACTCAGCAAATGGAAGACTTCGTAACTAATAGAGTTACGGAAATACAAGCTGCATGCGATCATTGAGTATGGTGTCATATAACTTCATACAATAATTCGACCAATTTTATATCCCGCGGTGCAAATCCCCAATCTTTATAAATCAACTCTCTGTGGGTTAGGGCCCACAGAGATTAGCAGCAAGTGCTAATTAGTGGCCTGTTTCAGCGAATAAACCGACCACTATACCAGAGAAAAGGGTCTTTATCTTAATGAGTTGTAAATCAAAAATTGCTTTGATGAGTTATAAACGAGGAAAGCGATTTATTGTGGAGATACTTTGATTATACGCTACTGCTTCGCACTATTGTTTACTGCATTAGATTTATTAGCAAAAATAAACAACAGATATTTAAAAAATCAGGGAGAACTTAGAAATTTGATTGCTGCTAAATTGACGCAAATTTATAAAATATTAGAACGCTTCACTTAGAAGGAAATCTTTTCAGCCGAATTATTGTCTAAAAACAGACAAACCATTGACAAAATTCAAGCAATTACTTTCATTGTGTATATTTTTAGAGAGGAGATATAAGAATAGGTGGCAAATTGTGAAACGCACTTATATACTTTCAAAAAAGACTGTAACATTATTCTTTAAGTATCCATTTAAATTATTATATAGGATACCAACAAACAATAGCATCATTGTGAGAGTAATATTGCCTTGTAAATCCTCAATAAAGAAAATCATAAATGAAAATATATAAAGTCTTTTAAATCTCGATCCTTAGAATGCGTAGTAGATCAGCTATATGCG
Source organism: Apis laboriosa (assembly GCF_014066325.1). Lineage (NCBI taxonomy): Eukaryota > Metazoa > Arthropoda > Insecta > Hymenoptera > Apidae > Apis > Apis laboriosa. The sequence continues at coordinate 629,816 of NW_025224165.1, read as the reverse complement.
AGGAACGCTGTCCCAGCAGTTTTCTATTTGCAGTCTTAACTATAGATCCGTTTCTAATACATGAGCAAATCCGTAACAAGATCATAATGAAATCGTATTTATGCATTTTTATATGCTTTGTCACGAAAGCATATACCATACATCTATTATAATTACGGACTTCTTTATTGGATCTTTTTAAATTGTTTACGTAGATTCATAGCTCGTAGAAGATTATACAGAAGAATATTTTCAAATAATGAAACAAATTTCATAGATGCGCGAAATGAAGGGCGTGCTTTTGAAGAGCAAAAAACATAATATAAAAGTATCAAACATTAAGAAAGTACAATATAAAATGGCACTTGAATTCTTCGCACGCGCCATATTTTGATGGGTTATGAAAGAGTGCAATAAAATCTACTAAACATCACCTGCGACGTATTGTTGGTGAATAGAAATTGACATTCGCTATACACTTTGCTAACACAAATAGAATCTTGTCTAAATTCCCGATCTATCCCAATTATTTATCATTTCTGAATTCTTTGACTCCAGATCATTTCCTAATCAGCGATGCATTGACTGCAATACCAGAGAATGATTTGCGAGAAGTGAAAATGAATCGCTTCAATCGATTAATTAATTCACCAAATGTTCAGCATTTTTGGCAGCATGGGAGCTAAGAATATTTAGAACAGTTATAGCAGAAAAATTTAGAACAGTTATAGCAGTTGGCACAGGTCAATAGGCAGCCCAAAAAAACGACTTATTAATAATATAAGAGGAAATCTTCCTCATCTACAATGATGCATAAGGATGATGCAGTTTCACTTTGGGATAGATGATATTCCACGCATGGTCATCGTATAAATTGTCAGCGAGATTATCAAGCGATTAGCAGCGAAGCTGTGTATCCTGTCATCGAAGACAGCGAATCATCATCGAATCCAAGCAATGATTAAAAAGAAGTGGATTAGCATACTTTAGCTCATCTAGATGAGACGTAGACATTTATAGAGACATTTTGCAGAGTTAATGTGTCAGTGTTAATAGCATATATTACAGTGTTGAAACCAGCAATTTCACGGCAGGCAGCATGTTAAGAACAGCTTGTTTAAGAAAAGCGGATAGTATGACTTTTGTTTTCAAGTATTTTAATCTAATAATAATTTAGCGGATATAGTTTTCTAACATTTTCCAAATCCTTAATTTAAACAGAGATATAATAACTACTTCACAAGTCATATTTGCATGTGTTGCAACTGACACTATGAGAGAGAGTGCAAAGATCCTAACTTCCATGCGCTGCGACGCGACTCCACGAAAGCCCATTCTTCGAAACTATCTTTCAATGCGACGATTAATCCTTCTTAGTAAGTATTTACGAAAAGCAAGGATTGGAGGAAAAAGTTAAGGTTCGTGATAGTTTTTTAAATCAGTTACAATAGAACATAGATTAGATAAAATTCAGCGACGATACAATTCGCATCAAAATACAAAATATTTTAACCGCAAAGATAATAATTAAAATACCACTCGTTCACTTAAAGATCATACTATAAACGATTATACATTCCTAGGATAATAGATGGTTTTTTGAGCAGTAGCATTAGTTTAAACATCACATTTATGCAATATTCAAAGTCGTTCAATTTTCGAGTTTAAGAAGTTTTTTCTGTTTATTATTTTCTAGTTAATAAATTTTTTTTAATATTTTATAATAATATAGATTTCGTGGTTCTTAAGATGTAATCGATTGTGATTTAAAAATAATTTCTTTGAAATATATGATATTTATAATTATTAATATTATTATTAATTGATTAGAATTTTTAATTGATTAGAATTTTTAATAATTATTAATTGATTAGAATTTTCAATTGAAATAAATGAAGAAAAAAATTTAAATTTTATTGTATATATATAATAGAATATTTCATATAAAGAAATATTCCCAATATTTTGAGAATATTTATAAGATGTATCTATAGATTGTGTATTTGATAATTTTGTGTTAAGTTTTAAAATTTGATATTTGGAAACTTGTGAAATTCAATCATTTCAAATATTTCCATAATTTTTAATAGATTTATAAGATTTGATAAATAATTTTTTTCCATTTAATAGTTTCGTTTTTTAAGTGGAGGATAATTCTTTAGATATAATATCATATTTATTAGAGAATATGTTATGAAGTGATTTGATTAAAATGAAGAATATACAATAAGAAATAATATATTTAATAAAGAAAATAGAAATAAATTATGCTATATAGATGTGGATCGTATCAATGCTTTTGTTCTGCTACTTTGAATTCACTATGTCATATCGCTCAGCAGTTCAAAAAGGGGAACAGACAAAATAGAGTCGAAACAGCGATCAGACACTCAATTCACATAAATATATAAGATATAAATCACATCTTTATATATATAAATTCAACAATGTTATTATTATCTATAATTGTTGAGTTTTTCATGCCTTATTTTTTTTTAGAACAAATTTTTTTATTTGTAATTTATTATTTATAAGAATTAAATTAATAAGAATTTTATATATCAATGAAATTATTTTCATTTTTTTTTTTTTTTACTTTCTGTAATGAAATCTTTATTATAATGAAAACAATATGATTATCTGATATCTTTTTACGAATATTTTTTATAGTGCATTTCTTCATATATAATAATAAAAGATTTTGAAAAAATTTTTTATGTATCTTCTGAATTTATATATATTTATCTTTTAAAACTTAAACTTAAAATGTTAGTAATAATAAATTCTGAAAAAATTCTGCATTGTAATTTTTTTCAAAATATTTTCTAAAAATTTATATTTAGAAAGTATTTTGAAAAAGAATGGAAAATACATTTGAAAAAATAAATGAATAGAGATTTTATGAATAGAGATAGAAATTAATAGTTTTATTTTATAACGATTTTTTTGCAAAATATATAATTAAAAATTATTTCTATATATTCGTTTCTATAGCTATATCTTATATCTAATTTATAATTTTTTTGTTAGGTTAATTAAAAAGAGTTGTTAGATTAAACATGGATAAAATAGAATCATGAATTTAAAATTATTTTTCTATTCGTTTTACGCTAACTCATTAATTTTATATGAAATCAAATTATAATTGATCTTTATAATTGATATTATATACATTGGGATTGAATTGTTCTCATCAAAAGCACAAACAAAACGCTTTAACAGCAGTTTATGAACGGACATCTTATTACAATGATATATTAACTATTCAAGTAATAATTTATTTTATTTGTTTATTTTATTTGTAAATTACTTTATTTTATTTAATTATGTCTTATAATGTCTTTTAATAAAATGTCTTATAATTTTATTATTAACCATAACATAATTATAACGAGCTTTCAGTTTTAAGATAATCAAAATGATAGAATAAAATTAGCTATATTATGTAAATGCCAAATAGAACGTTTGTATGAAAATTTTCGTTCTTAAATGTGAAATCACTGCTTGAAATATTTTTTTTATTATTATTAGATTGAATTATTATTATTAGACTGAATAATTGATTTTTATTATTTCATTCGAATACAAATAATCAAAAGTCTTTGAAATAATCAATCCTACTATTTATTTAGGATGTTTATTTTTTTTAGCGTTTCAATATAAAATCAAATCACATCATTTTTATAATAAATGTAATTAAAATTATTATTAAATCTTATATAATCATGAAAGTTGTTTCAACAATTATTTTAATTTTTTACATCAATCATAATTTTTTACGGTATTCAACATATTATACATTTTAAATTTCGAAACAGTTACTATCTATAAATAGAAATAACTATATCCTATATATATCATTAAATCGTTATACAATCATTTTTAAATTAATTAAAAATTTATAATCTTATTATTTATTCATAATAAATTTATAATCTTAATATTTATTCATAATAATTCTTACTATTTACATTATTTAATACATAATGTAAAAGGATATTTAAATGAGAATAAAATTCTGTGATTATACACAATATATATGATATATGATACAATTTTCTTTAATTTAATATCATTTAAAGGAGATGAAATTAAAATTTAAAGTTTTAGTATTTTAAAAAATTTTTTAAATATAATACAATCTAATACAAAATGGATCTAGTAATAATACAATCTAGTAATAATACAAAATAGAAAAAAATTTTAAATTACAAAATGTTCAGAATTTAATGTTTACTTTATTGTAAAAAAATTTTCAAGTAAACATTTCATTCAAAACATGAGAAGATATTGCAATTATTTTTTTTTAAATTAAGAATTTCAAAATTGTTAAAAATTAACGATTTAAGAATTTCAAAATTGTTAAAATATTTAATGAAAGAAGAATAGAATTGAAAGAAGTATTTAGAAAACTTTTCATATACTTTTCATATTTTATATCTCTTAGAAATATTATATTTTTTAAATTTCTTAAAAGACTTCAAATTAATTGAAATGATCTTGGAACTTAAGATAACATTTTTCATACCAATCTCAACGGTAATCAATCTTACACTTGAAGAAATTTACATACAACTTTCCTCCTTTAAATCGAGAAATTTTTCTTAAGTTTGAGGATGTTGTGCAATTAAGAGGCTAATTGATGTCATTGGTTGCTTATGTGTTCCAGCAGAGAAGCATGATCTTTTAAGATGAACGTATTAAAAAATTTAAAGTGCACAAGCTTTTCCTTAAAACTCCTTTTGAAGAAAAATCAAAACTTTGTTAATTTTCAAATGAATTCTTTTAAATTTCGAACTAAAAAGAACTTAGTTAATAACTCTCGAAAGAACTTTATCAACTTTTTTCAAAAAAACTTTGTTAACTTTCGAATGAACATTTTTCTATCTTTGAAATATTTTATCCGGAAAAAAAAATATATAAAAAAATATTTTAATAATCAAATCGAATAATAATCAAATAAAAAAATATTGCATTTATAGAATATTCAGTATTTTGAACTTTGTAAGAAGTTGATTTTAATATTAAAAAATATATAAATAAATTAGATTTAACAAAAGATTTTCTCGTTATTACTCTCGTTAACGTTAATTATTCTATGCAATGTTTTATATATATATATCTTATTTATTTATAATTTTATACATATCTTTCATCAAATTATCATTTTTTCATTAAATATTTATTCTTTTATTATGAAACTTATAATTGTAAAATTTTACAAATTTTTTTTATAGAAATATGATTTCAATATCTTAAATAATTTAGATTACTTTCAAAATTAATATTATATGTAAACAATGATTTATGCCAGCAGAAATTATAAATTTTATTTAAGAGAATAAAATAAAGATAGATATATTGATTTTTTTTCGTAATTATAATCCTATTTAATTACTTTCGAACGTTTCTTTTCCATAAGTATTTTTATGTTTTTTTTCTTTTTTCTATTTAATTATTTTTACATTTTTCCTTTTTTTTCGATAATGAATCGAATTTAATACTCATTGTTATTAAATAATTTTAACATTAACAATTATCAAATTTTTTACAACATATTCTCTATATTAATTTTTTTAATTTTTCTAATATTTTGTGCATAATTAAATTAGTTTAAAATGTTTAATTTAATTTAAAATGTTTAAATTAGTTTAAAATTAAATTAGTTAAAAATGTATTAAAAGAATTATTAATCACATAAATAAATAATATTGAAAATTGGCGATTAATATATAATTATATAATATATAATTATGCAGATATATTTTTATAATTTTTCTATGTTAAAAAATAATCAAATGAAGTAAATCCAAAAAATGTTGTGATTAATAAAACAACTTATTTATTATATATTAACTTATAACAATTATAGAATAATTTCAAATACTGTAAATTAGTTTTTAGTAAGTAATCCTTTTCTTTTTTTCTTTCGAATGTTAAATAATAATCATGAAATTATTCCTTTCCATCATGAAATTATTTCTTTCAAAACAAAAAAAAAAAAAAAATAGAAGGAAAGAATAATTAAAAAATTAAATTAACATATTTGTTATCGTTACACAAAATATATATTATATATTCTACGAATTAATTGAGAAAATCTTTTTTACTTCATGAAAATTAACAAAAAAATCATACAAATTTAAATAAATAATAATAATAATAATGTATTTGCATAAGCACATAGATATTGTATGTAGATATAAATTAAAATTTTAAAATATAATAAAATTTATATTCGAAATTGTTTAGTATTTATAAATTTTCGAAACAATCATTTGAAGCAATATTTGTTGTTCACTAACTTTTAAGAAATCTGAATTGAAACAGTATTGAATAAAGATACTGATTGTACACTAGCTGGAAATTGGTTCCTTGAATTTTCTTTCTTGACAGAGATAGTTCAACATAAATGCGATTTTATCTATGGTTAATCGAAATGACACTAAAGAAATGGATCTATTTTAGAGGCAGAAGCTATTCAATCGAACCGTCGTTGGTGTCTTCAAGGCACAATCGATTGAAGGGTGAAGCTTTCTTCTTCTTCCAATCTTAATCCAACTTTTTCTTTACTTGCCTTGTGTTGGACGATCGATCGGGATAGTTTAAGAAATATATATATGTATATACAGAAAGAGAGCAAGAGCAAGAGCGAGAGCCAGCGAGAGAGAGAGAGAGAGAGAGAGAGAGAGAGAGAGAGAGACAAAAAGTAAATTCGTATTAGTCATTCTAACACTCTTTTTTTCTGTTTTACCTCTCTTGTTATCTTTATACCTTAAGTATTCAATAATAGTTTTGAAATATCTCTATTTTTATTACAGTTATAATTGATCAATTTTTATTCGATTAATAAGATAAATTGCTTCTTTATTGCAATTAGTGAACAAAATTGCATCCTATAATCGATATAAATAAATAATTAAATTATGAAAAACAAAATATTTAATGAATATATATGAATAAGAATAAAAGAAAAATATAATAAAAATGGTATGTAATATTTATATCTTTCAAGACATATATATATATATAAATATAAATATAAATATATATATATATATATAATCATATTTTTCATACATTTATGAAATTTATTTATCGCTTAACTTGTTCAATTTCAACATAATTCAAAATATATAGAACATTAGCTTATCTTAAAAATAATAAGTAAAATGCAATATAGAATCGAATATTTTATCTTAGCTATTAATCTTCACATAGTAGAATCCACAAAAATATAAAGTATAAAAATGTCCCTTTTAATTTTATCTCCAGATTTACAAAAAATTAAATATAATAATAATATGAGTTTTGATATATAGACTAATAATATAATTTTATATATTAATAATATATAGAATGTTTTAAAACAAACAAAACATGTTTGTTTTAAAACAAACAATATGGATATAATTTCATAAAAGAATTCAATCTATTAAAATAAGAAAAGAGATAAGTATATTTGTTTGTCTTGTTTAGTCATAACTAACTTTAGATTACATCAATTGTTCACTTTATTTACTTTCAGATTAATCGAATATCTAAACAATTTTTCTGATGAATTTATTTATTTGATCAGAATTAATGTTGCTTAAAACTTGCTAGGAATTTCAACACGTTCAAAATACCTTAAAATTACCTATTAGTATAAAAATCTTCAATAAACAAACAAATATTAATCAGATATCAATCAATTTAAATATTGAGAAATTGAAAGTAAGAAAATGAATTTCAATAAAATTGCAAATATAAAAATATGCTTTTATTTCAAATTTTCTTATAAAAAATAAATTCTAATACAATATTTTATTTTAATACAAATTAAATCTATTAATCTATTTAATTTATATATATTTATATATTATAATATGTAAATATAATGTTAATTATATATAAAGAAATTTTAAAATATTTTAACGTAATAATCAAAACAATATAATTCAAAAAAAATTATTCGCTATATTTTCTATATATGATATAATAATTAAAATTATTTTAATTTAAATTAACAAGAAAATAAAATATTATATACAATATGATCTGTAATTTATAGTATAAATGAAATCATAGAGAATATATTTATGTATGACTCAAAATAATTGTATTTAGATAAAATAGAATTATAATACAAAATAAAAATAATATATAATATAAAATAAAAATCAAGAATAATGAAATAGTGTTAGAAATATCATTTGAGGAAATCAAATTTACTTTATAATTTATTATATTTACTATATTTAATATATTTAATATATTTAATATATTTATAATTTATTATATTAATTATATTTAATGTAATTAAATTAAATTAATTTAATTAATTTATAACTTTTATCAAATATATATAAGTTTAACTAATTTTAATTAATTTTTAGATAGATATAATTATAATACAATAAATTTTCAAATTCAATTTTTTAAAAATGGGGCTTCAAATATATATTTTTTTTATATTTTATATTTTTTTCACATGGAATATGTTTTCAATAATTATTATCTAATCTTATCCGATTGGAAATAACCTAAATACTTCAATAAATTTCAAATGTATTTTTAATATATTTTATAATATGTACTTTATAATATATATATATATATTAATATATATATTAAATCAATGCAATTTCGTGGATATTTATTGACTTTCATCTTATTTTAACCTTAACTTCATCATGAATTACAAGTCGCACTATACAATTCTTTCTCTAAATTATTCTTGTTTCACCACTGAATCTGAACAATTGATTTCTATTAAAAAAAAAATATATTATCTAAAGATAATTTAGTATATTATACAAATTTGTAAAATTTCTCAAATTTAGAAATAAGATCTGATACAAAGATGCACGAATGGAAAAAAAAACTTCTTCAGATAAGAGATGTATAAAAACAATTTATCTATAGACTGTAGGTATCAAAGAAAAATATATTTTCTTGTAAAGATTTTTGTCAGTTTCCAGAGAGAAAAAGAAACGACTGACGTTGTGTGTTCTCGACATTCTAACGCGACACGTGAATCGATGTTCCATCCGTGTAAAATGGAAAGAAAGGTACCCAAATGGTCTGCTTTGAAACCGATTCTGAATTTTATTCTTCTCCTTTCTAACTGTTTCTTCTTGTATCTTTACAAGTGATTTAACTTGTACTGTTTCGAGCACGAAACAAATACGTTTTTCGATATATTTTTAAACAATTATTAAAACTTTTGCAAAAATACTTAACATTGTTTACTTTACAAATAACGGTATTGCTGATTGAGTGAATTTGCGATTGATAAAAATATTAAAGCATAATATGAAATATATTGAATTGATTCATATTTCAATTTTATATTTTAATTTATTTCTTCCATTCAATATCTTGTTTGCTTATTCAATTTAAATCTTCCTTTTATAATTAAATCAAATATTATATTTTTTATGAGTTTAAAATTTTGATCATACATAAATATTTTGTTCATATATTTTGTTATATTTTATTATTTATATTTATTTTGTTATAGTTCTATATTTTATTCAATCAATTAATAAGCATTATTAATATTGAAATTATTTCATAAATTATATAAATTTTATGAAAANATATATAAAAGAATATAATAATAAATTCCATTTGCTAAAAGCAATTGTCTAGAATAATAAGATTCATTTGATAATTTCTTCGTTTCTATAATCTATTTGTTCTTCGCACAATCATTTCGTTATTTGTTAGTAGATCAGATAATAAATGGACATATATGCAATGTCGATTAAATCATGAATCAGCTAATATCGTCACAGCCGGCATTCGTCGGTAATTCAACGATTCGAACTCAACGTTCCGCTGTTATGCGATATTCGTTCCTGGCAAATGGCCAGCCAACGTCGACCATGAAGCAAATGGCCCTGCGAAGGTAAGTTCACGTGCCATTCTGGACGGATATTAGGGTGCATGTAGTCATGAATGGAATATATGGCATGCTCTAAGGAATCCGATTGTATTGATACCATCGATGTCGTTTATTTCCTCCTCTCGCAAAAACTATTATTTATGGAGTTTATTGGAAAACGAATTCAACTTTTAACGCTGTTTCTTATTATCCTTCGATATATTTTACAAACTGAATTTTCCTAAATCAAGCATATTTATTTTTGCTTTTTTTTTTGTTTATCTTCATTGTTTTTTTTTTTTTTTATAACATTGCATGATGGATAAATACTATAATAGGTGGTTAGAAATTCAAAATAATTTAAAAAAAAAAAAACTATCAAATGTATAATATCACGTATGATGGTTTTTTAAAAAACGTACAATTGGAAAGTTATATATATATATATATATATGGATATGTGATTGAATAAAGTATTAAATATTAACTTATAGTATTAACTACTACTAAATATTAACTACTAATAAATATCTACTAACTACTTTAATTCATTTCATCAATTTACAATGCACAAAAAATGATTTTGAAATATAAATTTTTATAATAATTGAATTTAAAAGCAATTGCATAAATTTAAAGAATAAATATAGAAAATGTTTTTTTAATTATATTTAAATTTAATTTGCATTTAGTAAGATGTGCTGAATAGATCAGAATTAAATGAAAATAAATATAATTTTTTTAGTTAACATACAAAGAAATTTAATATTTCATTTTATATTTTTTTCAATTATTTTTAATTACGAATTTAAAAATTAAAGAAAAATTATCTAATATTAACTAGCTTATAACAACCAATGCTATTTTTCATTATTATTTATTTTTTTTTAATATAATATAATAAAACATAATAAAATATAATAAACTTAATAAAATACAATATTGATTTGTTATTAAAAAAAATATTAATATTTGATGAAGAAATAAAAATCAATATTGATTAGTTCTATAAATTGCTCAATAAAAGAAATGAATGATTGTCTAGAATTATGATTATCGATATTCTTATAGATTATATATATATATATATATATATATGTACATATACATATATAATATATATTAAATAATGTACAAATATATTATATATATAAATATTATTAATAATTCAATAATTGATATATCAATAATAAATGTAAAAAAATTAGAATTCTATTTTTTCTTATTTTTATTATATTATTATAGAATAATTAAAAATAATGTTAATGAGTATATATGAATTAATAATATTTTATTGACATATTAAAAATTTTTAATATTTAAAAAATATTTAATAATAGTATATAAGAATAATGAAAATAAAATATAAAGCTTTTTTATTTAATATTATAACTTATTACAGATAATAATTTTTATGTGTCTTAAAAATTATTTTAAATAATAAAAATAATATAGAATAATAAAATAAAACTTCAATAACTAATTATTAACAATATCTTAACAATGTTATCGATATGTCAATAAGATATCAATTGATATATTAGTAATCGATAATTGCAATTCTGTAATTATTCTCTAATTTGTGAATAAAGTTATTTTACTTCTTAGATATATTGTGAACGTAAGATGATTTTATTAATTTAATATTCATAATTTTGATTGATGTCAAGATTTTATAGATTTATTATAAAATATATATATTTAATTTAATTATTAATTTAATTATTTAATGCAATAAATTCTTAAAAGAAGAATCTGCAATATAATTTATTATTAAATATGTCATATTATAATATACTAATTATATTATAATATGTATGTTAAACATGGATTTATATTGGCAGATAATTGTCCGTAGACAATATTTGTGTAAATATGCATGCAAATAATTCATACATAATAGAACATAAAATTCAATCCTACTAATTTTCTATTCCATTTGGAAGAAAAAATTCAATAAATAAAGTTTGAAAGAATGATAATAAATAAAACTATACATCAATATAAAATGCTATCTAATTCATAAAAACAAAATTATTCAAGAACTAATTTTATTTTTGTAAAATCGTCGAGCTTCAAATAAAAAATTAAACAAAATAATTATGAAATAAAAAATGATTGAAGAAATATATTTCATTCCGATAATAGCTACAATGAATATAAATTCAATCGAAAATTTTAATTTTGTCATGATTTTTAATATTATGAATAAATACTGAAAAATTTAAAATTATTAATGTTGATTTTAAAAAAATATTTAAAGAATTTAATTGATATCATCATATCTATATTTACAAAAGAAATAAATATTAAATATAATAAATAAATATTAATTAAATATTTGTTTTATTATTTTTTAATACGAGTTGAAATAATCATCTATCATAGTAAAACGGATCATTCAGAAAATTATTTTAAAGATGCAATAATATTATTATTGCTTATCAGCATCTCAATTACTTGAGAGAAAAATTAAATTTTTATAATAACGTAATATATTACAATAAAAAAGAAAATGTTGTATATGTGATTCAAAATTTTAATTATAATGATTAATTGCAACTTAATATATGAAGCTTCAATATAAGTGAACATATAAATGTTAATAGTAAAACTAATTAAATTTATATTGTATTTGAANGTCAATAAGATATCAATTGATATATATTAAACTTTATTGTTGATTAATTGATATATTAATTGATATAATATAATTGATTTTATTATTTGATATTAATTTTATTTTTTTATTAATTTTATTAATATTTTATTAATTGATATATATTAAACTTATGCTTTCATATATTTATAAATATATATAAATTATATATATTTATATATATATATATATATATTATAATAAATCATATAAAAATATATATAATTTATATATATTTATAAATATATGAAAGCATAAGTTTAATTGATAATCTCCAGTAGGGTTGTGAAAGGAGGGTTGCTAAATGCGTAAAATACAATGCCAAACTAGATTCAGAGAATAACAAAGAACAAAAAAAATAAATTTCATTTATATCACAAAAGAAGATTCTACATGTATAAAACATGATTATATGTTAGATTATATCTTAAATACAATAAGAAAAATAAAAGAACAAATTAATTAATTGAAAATTAGGATTGGAAAGAATTCTAAATATAAAGGGAAAAAAATATAATTAATGGAAAAAGACCAAACTGAGATGTCATAGACATGTCATATTCAGTTGACAGTCTCTAATTAATTTATTCACTTTCTATTTATTATTATTATTACTATTTTTAAAACATAGATCTAATTTGTTTAGATTCTTCTTTAATCTTTAGTTTATCGTTTATCTTTTACTACTTTCAGCAAGAATTTGATATAAACAAAAATTTCTATACTCGATACCAATCTCTTCGGCAATGGAAAGATTTTAATATGACCAAAAGACTATCAATTGAATCCAAATTTTCCCAATTAGTTTACGTTCCTTTTAATCTATTTCAAAATATAGTTTAGCATCAAAATTTTTGCATAAAATTTTTCTGACAATCTTGGATATGAATCTATGCTTTCATGTCACATTTTATGTAGAAAGTAATAAAAAAAAAACATACTAACAAAATTTTGATAAAATTCGATTTTATGTTCTATATAGTATTACGAAATAATAGATAGCATTGTCAAATTTCGTATTTCTTTCTATTATTCTTAGTGATAAATTTAATATCAGATTATATATATATATATATAAAACTAATCATCTAATGTAATCGTCAATAATCGATATCGTTCTGATGTCACTAATGGTTATATATGAAATAAAAACGCAGCAATATATAAAATAAAAACCAAATCAAAAACGAATAATTCAATTTGATAGATAGACAATTACTTTCGAATTTTAGCAATATCTGATATAGATATTATCCAATAATCCAATATCTTTGTCTGATTGTTGATATCTTCACAAAAATAGATTGAGTTTAAATATTTTATGACTAAACTTTTATTGTATTGAATATAATTTAATATAATTTCGTGACATTATAATGTCATGATAATAACAATATAATAACAATAATAATAACAATAAAAATATAATTATAGATAATTATAAAATATAAAAATTATAAAGAGAACCAATTATTAAATTATAATTATAATTATGAGATGATTGATAATTTCACTAGATTATAATTATAAGATATCATTGCCTATTTTCTGCCATCTTATTTGATATAATATGATAAATAATATCAAATTAAGATATAAATTACGATATAATTATAATATATATATCTAATGTAATATATATATCTTATAATACGATTTATATCTACGATATTTATTTTAAAATACTATTGGCATTCAATTTTGCATTATTATAAATACAAAAACTTGTCATTCAAATTTATCTTTATTTAAAGTTATTTATTTACTAAATTATCAAATTTTTTAAAATTATATATATATATATATATACATATATACAATGTTATATTATATATAATTTTTATATATATAAAAAATTTAATATAAATTTAAATTTCTATTTTACAGAAAATATTTGGGAATTGGTATAAAAAAAATTAATAAAATAATAAAAAATTATTAGTTTTAATATTATATTTAATAATAAAAATTTAAATATAATTAATTATAAATAATTATGATAAACAAAATATAAATAATTATAATAAAAATGATAATACTTTCGTTATTATTATTTGAAAAAAATACAATATTTAATTTTTATATATATATATAATTTTTGAAATAATTTATTGTTAATTTAATATATATTTCATTATTATGAAATTTTGTCAATATTTATAATATTTTTTCTCGCTCTTTATGTTTTAAATTAAGTTATGTTTTTATTAAAATCCTTCTATTAACAATTTATATTTTATTTTTATAATAGAATAATGTAGCAAATCTATAATATAAATAAATTTCATAAAAATTCAATAATCTGAATTAAGAAATTATAACTTTATATTCTGAATAAGTAAATAACCTTTATATTAATGACATTTTATTAAAAAATATGAATATTGTATTGATATAAAATTATTATTCTGCGAAAATTAATTTTTCTTCCTTGAATTGATATTTATTATTTATTAATTTTTATACTTTTTTCAGATTTTTCCCATTTTATTTTTACTTTTATATATTTTGTTGGTTTATTAAAGTAAACAATATAAACAATATAAAAATTTTATTTTTTATTTTACTCATAACAAATATTAATGTATTATTTTTGCAAAGAACTGATAATATATTTGCTAATAGATTTCGTTAGTTATTAATTATAGCTTTTTGTTGTATTCTAAAAAGAGTAACGAAACTAGTTTGAAACTTATATCGCGTTATCTATAGTTAGTATATGTATATGTAGAATATATAATTGCAACATGGACATGCAGAATATATAATTGCAACGTGATCATAGTAACATTTATTTATATGCATGTAATAATGTGTTTGTAGATTAATTTATTTACAAACATAAATAGAATATAGGAAATATAAAAGATAATGTAATATACGCTTTTCTTATACTCAACAAATATAAAGATAGATGACATGGTTTAATATAAATTAATAAATTAGGTTGATAATATATATTATTATATATAATATTTATTATAAATTATAGTAGAAATGAAATTAAGTTTAATTACTTTTTTGTATAATTTATCAAATAATAATTGAAGAAATATCAGAAATAATTGAAGTTTACAAATTAAAATGAATGAAAAAGAATGATCTGAAAATACAGTCTAATAATAATCTAATTTCCTAATTTCCTAATAAATAATTTAGAAATTATTATATTATTAAAAAATACATATATATATATATAACCAAATCCAAATATATATAACATATATATATATATATATGTTAAAATCGGAAAGTGATGAACGACTTTGAATATTGGAATGCCTGATGGGAAAACTTGGAAACTGATATTACTGCTCGAAGGACCACCTACTATGGTAGGACTGTATATTCGTTTATATTATGAGCTTGTGAAAAGTGAACGAATAGTGATATTTTGACTCTTTGCAGCTAACTATGATAATTCTAACTGTATTTTGATGTATACTGTATCATCGTCGAATTCTATCTGTTCTCGTTTCTATTTTTATATCAACTCTATCCTAAGACAGTTGCGACTTTGGTTTTTCCTCCAATCCTTGTCTTTTGGGAAAAATGCATAAAGAGGCGATTGGAGGGACTAATGATCGCGGCCTCGAAGGATGAACCTTCACGAGGTCGCGTCATAATGAGTGGGGATCAGGATCTTCGCGCTCGCTCCTACAGTGTTCCATCGCATGGCGTGCAAATATGGTTCATGAAGTGGCTGTTGTTGTGATATCTTTGTTTAAATTAAAGATCTGAAAAATGTTAGGAAAACCATACCTGCTCATAAAGTATCAAACTATTGACGGTACTCAAATTATTGAAAACACATAGAACCAGGTTATCCGATCGCTTCACAAGTCCTTAACAATATATATGATTTAAAAAAAGTCTTATTCCGTATTCATTTTTTTTTTATAATATTTTATTAATAATATTCATAATTTAACAAATTATATATTATAGATCAAGGATATAGATTCATTATAAAATTATATTAAATTCATAAATATATACGTAATATAAATATTTTATAAATTTGCATTTAATATAAGTAATAATAATAAAATAATTTAAAATTGATTAATTCATTTTTGAAATGTTATTTATTTTATTATCAATTCTTTTTAATTATTTTATTATTATATAAAAAAATTTATTAATAATTGTTTATAATTTAATTAAAATTTATTATAATTTAAATAATTTAGATAACTTATATGTAACTTGTAAAATTTTTATAAATTTATTTAATAATATTAGTTTTTTTCTATGAAGGCTCGAAATATCCTTTAAATAATTTAAAATTCATTTTGTCTCTTTTCTTTGCACATTCGTATTGAATACATATATTTGAAATGTTTTAAGAAATAAAATAGATTGAGATTAGAAAATCAATAGAAAATATATTGATTAATTTTTTAAATATGGATATTTATCAATTATTTATTAATCTATAATACATTTGATATGAAAATTATTAATTTTCTGTAAAAAATATATAACAAATTTTAAAAATTATTAATATTTATATGCATTATATTTTTTTTAATAATATATTAAAATCAAATATAATTCCAGAATTAGTAGTAAATACTAATCTTTTGAATAGGATCAGTGCCAAATTAATTATATGGACAATCGAAGCACGAGATTAAAACATGCCAAGTACAAATCAGCAATACTTTAGTGAAATAGAATTGGCCAGATTGCCGGAACGATCTGTGAACATTGACTAGTTAAAGCCTTGATAAACTACGCTCCGTATTTTAAATTCGACTGCGCGTGTTCAATCTCATTTGCAAAAATTTTCATGTTAGTCAAGCAAGGAAAAACAGCACCAATAATTTTAAAAGTAATTCGAATTAATTCAATATATCTATATTTTATTCAAAGCAACAAAATTTTTTAAAAATTCTATTTACGATATTATTAAAAGAATTTAATCGCCTTTATTAAAAAATTATAAAAAGTTATAATAATGATTTAATAAAAAAAACTCAATTGCAAATTACATTAAAACATATTTTATATTTTAAAATATTTAATATGATGCTTAATTATAATGCATGTACAATGCATAATAAATTGAAATATATAATGGAAATATTATAAACGTATAAATAATGATAATATAAGTTTTATTGAAATCAGTGATTTGGACCATTGTGCAATAATTACATTTTTGTTTAATGTAATCACTTTATTGATAAATAATATCCTCCAATAAATTGTTTTTTGATTTTTTTGATTGAGTCAAAAAAAAAAAATATATTATCTTTGTAAGATTGGATTTTCTTAAAGTGATAAAATAAAAAATTTTTTAAAAAAAAGTATTCAAATATGCTCTTTTGAAAAAGAAATTCTATTCTGTATCTCTATATCAATTAAATGAAAATCTATTTTTTTATTATTTTTCTGAATTTCTATATCACATACAAATTCTATAAAAAAATTTACATTTGGACAATAAATAAATAAATAAATAAATAAATATATATTGCTTATTTATTGCAACAATAATAAATATAAATTTATACATATAATTTTAAATATAATTTTACGATTTTAAGGAAAATGATTTTAAATATTTTTAGTCACTCTGTTTAAGATATCATCTTGATATCAAAATATTAAATTGAAAATATATAATTTGAATATATAAGATTGTATTAATAAGAATCAACTGTTCCTTTTTATAAATAAGGTTTTATCAAAAACTGTAAATTTTCAGATTTATTATTATTGTAGTAAATTAACTATATAATAATCCGTTTTAAATATTTATATATAATATAAAGTGTTTATATATAATAATTTTTATATTTATTTTATTGGAAAAAAGAAAAAATGTTTTAATTAAAAATATATTTATTATATAGTAATAAGAATATATCATAATGATAACTATTTGTTTTTGGATTAATGTTACAGAGTCCTATGAAGATTGTTTAGATTTTTAAATGATTGTTTAGATTTTTAAAATCTATACTTTTTATTGCATATTCTTGTAGTTGAAACATATTGAAAATATTATTTATATATTTACATATGATGTTATTTACATATGAAGCAATATTAAGTTATTAAAATTTATCTCAAATTTCATATATCATTTCCCAATATATACGAAGAAATTATTCAATCACACTTATGTTGTAATGGCTTTAAAAAGAATCTATTTTATGTGTATATATATATATATTTAAAATAATATAATTATAAATTTCTTCTATTCTTCAATTATGTTTTCTATTGTTGAAAATATATTTCTATAATTAAAATATTAATAAATATATTATTAATAAAATAAAATATTGAAATTATTTTTTCATGTTTTTTTAAAGTGTTTGAATAATTAATGAACCAGATGTATGATATAATCAATATTTTAACAACAATTATTGAAAAAAATTATTAACAAATTTTTGAAAAATTTCAAATTAATAAATTATATTTAGAATTGTTTTTTGAAATGCTGAATTTATTTAATTAAATTTAATTAAAAAATTTAATTAAATAATTAATTTAATTAAATAATTAATTTTTTAACTTAATTAATTAAAAAAATTAATTAAATAGGAAATAAACATATTTTTTATTCATTATTTATATTCAAATAATTGGTATAATATTTATTTTTGAAATTATTTTACTTTTATTTATTTTTTACATATAAAATTAATCACATAGCATTTAAATGGAAAAGCACGTGGAGATAAGACAATAATAAATAGAAATATAATCGTCCATAGCTGAAAAGAAAAATATACTTATTTGCAAGCTATTATAATAATTATTAATTACTTTATTAATATTAGATGCGGTTTATTATCTATCGAAATACTTATATTAATTATATAATTAATTATTATTAAAAAGAAAAAAGATATTACATTTCATTTTACTTATATATATAAAAAAAACAGTTTTAAATGAAAAATTTAATCTTTTAAGATTTATCTCTAACTTATTATTAAAATAATATGAGAAATTTTTTGAAATATATTTAGATGTAAATTCATAGTTGGTGAAATTTTATTACATATAGATTACATAAAGATTTTAATTCTAAATATATATTATAAAAATTAAGAATAATAAATTTTGAAGAATAATAAAGAATTCCATCTTATTAATAAATATACATATATCAATAAATAAATATGTAAAATTAATATAGGCAATTCAATTTATTGATCTGGAAATAAAGCTATTTACTTGATTTTGTTTACAAAAAAAAAAAGAAAAAAGATATTACATTTCATTTTATTTATATATATAAAAAACAGTTTTGATTTATCTTTTATCTTTTTATCTCATATGCCATTTTTTTATTATTACCAATCATAGTATTAATAAAAAATAAAAATCAATCTTTCTATAAACATATTTTTTACAATTTTCACGTATAATATTAGAATTTATTCAAAATATATTTTAATCATTTAAATCTGAAATTCCACAAAAACAAAAACAGATATTGACTAAGCCTCAGAAATTAATGAAACATTTATGTACGTAGTATATCTTTACCAAACAAGTAATGGAAGCTAATTTGAAAATTACAAAAATTATTGTACAAATTCAAAACCATTCAATATATAATGCATTCAATATATTTATCTTTTCTTATTCAACAAATTATTCATTATAAAAAATAATAAAAATATTTAGAAAGCAGCATAATTCAGCAATCTCCAAAGAAAATAGATCATGGGCTAGAAATGATGATGACAAAGCAAAACGTAAGCTTATCACGTATATTTATACCACATAATAGTTACATAATGTTGCCTCTGCTCGGAATTTTTATGCACACTCAAACTTGTGCTTATACCACATAAAAGATGAATATCTACCTCTTTCGTCGGCTTCACAAATATCAAAAGATATAGATTCACAAGAACATTATTAAACTTTTGCATATTATTTATTCGGGAATTAATTAGATTATTTCATTTGATTTCACCAGTTGAAGAAATTTTACGATTAAGAATCCGTAATAAAATTTAAAATGTATTTGAAGCAAAACAATAATCGTATATGAATATACGTATATATATATATATATATTCGTATACATATTTTTGGTATAATTATAATATACATATCCTCCTATTCGTATAAAGTTATTATCGCTAGAAAAAATTAAACGTGAAAACATAAACATACATGTAAACATTTATATATAAAATATATAAAATTATATAAATTATAAATATATAAATATTATATAAATTATATTATATATAATATATATAATATATATATAATAAATATTATATAAAATTATATAAATTAATATACGAAATCATATAATCATGAATTTCAAAATCAAAAAAAACTTTTATCTTCAACATTTATTTTTTTCTCTAATATTTTTTATGAAAAAAATACTGGCTGAAAAAATCTCTGAATATCATCTATATATGTAGACAAAATTCAATATAACAATAGTAACTACTTTTTCCAAATATCTCGAATTAATTTTATGTAACGGCGGTTACATAAAGTTATTCAATATTACAATATTTAAAAGAATCATCGAAATTGAAAATAATATTCATTTCTTAAATAATTTTTTAAAAATTATTTAACATATTACTTTTTACTCTATTTTATTATAATATTTAATATCTTAATTGTATATATTTTTTTCTTTAGTCTATAATATCTTAATTTAATATAAATAATAATTAAATATAGTCTAATATATATACATGGACAAACCTTCAATATTTTTTCAAGTAAAAATTACAAACACTTTTAAATTCTTTTAAATATTTTCAATTCTCTTATGATTCTTATGTTCTACAATAGTTTTATTTCTTATACTTGGATTTGATGGATTAAGAATCTCAGTAACGGTTGAAAGTTATGTACAAGACTAAAGTTTTAAACTCAAATATAATTCTTGCAATAAGTTTCTTGAGAAACATTATAGCAAATGCTAAATAGGTTTGCACAAAGTTTGAAATCAATGTAAAACTTTTATAATAATTGTGTAGATATTTCATTAAATGTTAAATGAATAAGTTTTCAATGTTGTTTCTTTTAATAATTTCGAATTAAGTAATTTGCATAGAAATTCTAATTAATTATTTCTTTTATTTTCAATAAATATATTTATAATTACTTTTTAGAATGCAGTTTGGAAATGAATTTTGTATTGTGCGCCTGTAATAGTGATAAAAGTTAGTTAGGATATGCATGTATATGTGTATTGATTGCTCTTTTGATTGAAATGTATATTTGTATGTGTAGATGTTGGTGCTTGTAATCATTGATATATTTTTTTAATGATAAGTAGATTGTATTACTAAGTACTAAGATTGTATTAATAAGTGCAGTATGCATATATACATATAGAATATATATAGAATATATATATAGAATTAGGTCTCTCACAATGTTACAGTAGGTGACATGTATTATGTTATGTATTATGTAACATGATTATATATATAAAACATATATAGAACATGATGCGTAATTATAAAGAAACTATTTATTTATATCCGACGATTAGAGTATAAGTTCACAACTGCTAATTTCTCTTCATACGTTTTAATGAAGACTCAGAAATCCCTTCCAAATTTACGATTTCTCGGTGAAATACGATAATAATCAATAATATCGCGGTCAGTATTTAATTTGCGATATCCCTAAGTTAGAGAAAAATTTAGAATAGAATAGAATACATTAAAATAGTTGTAATCAAGAATTAATCAATATATTATCAATATATATTTATGATATTTCTTCGAAGTAGAATATTTCTATTAAATTAGCCATGTCTGCAATATATTGTTCTTGGGATCGGATTTCACTCGAGATTTCACTGAAGTATCAAAAATATACAATTATAAATTTCAAATAAACTCTTTTTAAAAATGACAATATTCTTAGGCAATATCATTTTTTGTTTGGCTTAATGGAGGTCGGCGATGATAATGGAAAAAAATTTATATGCAAGAAATTTTTCCGAATAAAGATGATCAAGATTGATCATAAATCTCGCAATAAGTGCTCGTGAACAGTTCTTCTATTCATAATTCTGTATGAATATTTCATAGTTATCAATTATATTTTCATCAACTATTTGACAATTATAATAAATATTTTAATTATATAATAAAATAGACAACAGATGTTTATGTATTTACAAAATTTAAATGTACAGCAAATTTACAAAATACATATGATGTGCAAAAAAGCGTATAAAATATATTATACATTATAATATTTAAAGAATAAAACAAATTATCTAAACAATTTTATTATCTAAACTACATTTTTAAATTCCATTATTTATATTTATTTATATTTTTTATTTTCATATTCATAAAAATTTTATTTTGCACATAACATTTAAACATAAATCAAACGTAATAAATATAATTTATATAATTAGGATATTAGAAATGTTTTTCTTCTTCTCTATCTATAATTCTCTATTTATAGAAAGAAATTCTGTTTTCATTTCAATTAACTGTCGATTTAATGCTTATTAAATTATTATTGTTCGATATGCAAGTCAAATATCAATTTCGCCTACAAACTATCTCATAAATGAATCCATTTAGGTTAATCCTGAAGCCGTTATATGATCACATGTTATCATTTCCATGTATAATAAGAATGAATTTCTCATGTTACGAACCATGACGTTATGTATGCATAAATACTATCCGTGATTTCAGTTTAGTATTTTGAATTGATCACATTTGGAACATTTATAATATTAATGTTCCCTAATGTATGAAAATAGATTTAGAATTAAATTAAATTAAAAGAAAGATAATGTAATATCATTATATATTATATTTTCATTATAAATTGTTATATATTTACAAAATGATACATAATTTTGTATTGAAGAATAAATAATATTTAAATAAAATTAAAAAAAGAATAAAAATAAATATATAAGTATTTCTCTTTCAAAATAGATTTGTAATGAAAATTGTCAAATTCAATTCAAATTAAAGTAAAATGATAATTAATTGATATCGACCGATTATATTATATATATATATATTATTTATATTATATATATTATAACCGATATTATTATCGAAATATATATGTATATATTTACATGTATATATAAATATATATGTATTATCATTGAAAACATAAAATATTTAATAATTTTGTAATATTATTATAAAAATAGAGTATTATTTAATATCATGAAATAACATCATGAAATCATTTCATATATAAGATATCTGAAATTTATAATAATATCTCCATTTTTGAATAATTTTAAATTAAATAAAAATTTATAATGAATTGTAATTTTGATTATGTACATAGTAGTATAAAAGTATAAAAATATAGAAATATTATTTATATCTATTTATATTTATATCTATTTAATCTTTTTTCTCTGTAATAATACAAATCTTCATCTCAGAATTTCAATTGTCAAATACAAATAATGTTATAATATATAATATATGTAATTTTCAATGGTTTATTTCTTCTATCTATTCGTGCCCGCAATAGTATGGTAATGGTTGGTAAATAGAAGTTAAGTTGGGTGTTTATAAATGTCGTAACAAGTATATATTTTATATTAAAGATGAGTAGACTACATTATTGATTACATGTGCGATACGCGTGTTTATAAGAGAGTTGAGTCTCTCATTATTTTACAGCAGTAATCGTGTTCGACAATCAAACTATATATATAGTGTTAAAATAAACTATCTATGGTATTCAGCGGTCAGACTACGACGAGTTTATAATATGAATATATACTTTTTTTACAAGTAATGATAGGTAATCGTATCCAACGGTCAGAGCACGATGTGTTCACAAATTATCTAATTGTCGTATTCGGCGATCAGAGTACGACGTGTTTACTGAGACTCTATTTACCAGTGAAGCTCAGAAAATTCCTTTCTAGTTGAATTGGGAGGATCTCAGTTGGTATGTTATGCTAATAACCAATAATATTGCAATCAGTGTCCGGCTCGCGATCTCCAAGTTAAACGCTTAAGTAGTGATCTGTATACAAAGATCTCAAGATAAGCGTGAACAAATCAACATATCTCTCTTAAAGATTTCCTCGAACTAGAATGGTGTTATTTGTCATTGAATCAGCCGTATCTGAAATATGTCACCATTAGAATCAGTTCAGTCAGACTGAAATATGTCAGAAATATTTAATTATAAGCTCTCAAAAATGACAGTCTTCTCAGATAACATCACTCTTTATTTAGGTTTAATAAAGATTTGCAAGCGATAATAACAAAAAAGGATTTCTATAAGGAATTTCCGAATAAGGTGTTTATAAACCTCGCGAACAATAAGTGCTCATGAACATCTATAAATAGTAGATATTAATTTAAAATAATCCATTTAAGTCTTTTACAAAATTTTTGTAATACATCTCTTATATTACAATTTCTTATACTAATATTTTACTAATTTTAATCAAAATTTAATCAAATTAATCAAAATTTTATTTTTTTTCATCATTTTTATTTGTATGCATAAAATAAAAATATATTAGATTTCGGAATTTATTATTAAAAAAAAAAGAATAAATTGTAAAGTTACAAAAAATAAATTAAGACATGTTGAAATAGAAATCCATATTAACGAATCAGAAATTGTTTTTACATCAAATATAAATTCAATCATAATATAATAATATTGATGGATTGATAATTGTGATCGTGCAAATGAACTACAAAAATAATTTGTAAAGAGGTTGGATAATTTGAATTTCATTTTCTATAACTTTAGCACTTTCAATAATATAGATAACAATAATTTACGAGTACAGTTACGAATTCTTTTACATTTTTTAAAATAGTTTCTTTCATTCTCAATATATTCATTTGAGACTAAAATATAACAGTGATAGCGATTTTAGTACAAGTCACACTTGAGTGCCAAATGTCTTATGATGAACCATTGAAGCGATTGCAAGGATATTGACGCGCTATAATTTAATCTTCTGAGGATGCATCATTGAACACGATCATTAATTTTTTTATTAATTAATTTAACCTTAATTTAATTTTCACAGAAAATAATAATTGAAAGAAGAACCAAGACCAAAATTAGAAGTCAGACAAAATTCAGAACAAATTAGAATAGAGATAGAATTTAGAGATCGATAGTTAAAATTCAGATAGAGTATAGATCAAATCTTAACAATTAAAATTCAGCTTAGAAATTAGATCAATAATTAAAATTGAGATAGAATTCAGATACAGTATAAATCAGAAAACAAAAGTCAGATAGATTTCAGATCAGATTGATAGTTAAAATTAAAATAAGATTCAAATCAGATCACAATTAAATGCCAGAGAGATTGCGGATTAATCATTACAGAAATCAATCAAATCATAGTTAATCTTTTGCACTCCAGACCTGTTTTACTCGGTCGAACCAACTCCACACTCGGACCCTCGCGTTCGGTGCGTTCAGTGCGTTCGATGAAATTTTTTACAGCTTTCAGAATTTCTTATATTTATAATTTCACACACAAATTAATGCATAAAACTTTTATATTTTAATATTTTATGTATCTTTACATATAAAGAAACAAAATTTATTGAATATTAAAATATATATTGTTGTTTTGTGTGATATTTTAGAAGCAATTATCAAGATGCTCGGGTTGTCAGGGCAAGTAGAGCAAGTATAGTACTTTTCCTTCTAACTTTTTTATTGCATAATTATTTGTTTCGCGCACTATTTCATTAATAAGTTCATCAGTAAAAAATAGTTTAAAAAAATTTAATGGTTCATTTATATTCGAAGATATTTGCGGTCTTACAAATTTTTCACTGAGTACAAATTATATTCTTCGCGATATATTTTCTGATTCTATGCATGTTATCCATTTGGAATTTTCTGTGTCTTTTGCGATATATTTGATATATATATAGTTTCACTTGATTGATTTCACATTCTCTATCTATTATTCTTATTTTTTGCCTTCTTATATCTGTAATTTCATCTCTATATTCATCATTGTTTTCTCTATCATTAATTTCTTTATGAATAAAAGTCATTTTGTTATTCAATAACGAAAAATCAAACTCATCTTCACTTCAATTAATTTCACCGTATTCCATGCTTACAAATCTCAAAAACTTTGAAAATAATATTTCTATTGCCACTATCAAACTCAGATTATCGAAGATGTCGTTTGATTCACGATCATGGTTTAATTGAGATAAAAAATCTAACTATTTAAATAATATTTAAATTGAACTATTTAACAATATATTATTCTCATACATAAACAGCTTAGGAATCTATGAAGCGATATTCGCCGTTCAAGTAGCCGCATCAATGCTGGAGAGTCACCATTGGAGTTACGGCATTAACTCAAGTGGTGACCGAAAGTCACCATTGGAGCGCAAAGGTAAAACCATAGAATTTAATCAGTCTTCAATCAGTCACAAACAGTTAATCAATTATAGTTCACTCAAGACTCATAAATAAAAACAATTGTACAGTCCTATAATCATAGATAATCTTTCGAACAAGAATATTTAGTTTAGATATCCTCTTTTGTACAATACTCAAAGTCACATTTAACTGAATTTTAACAAATATCAAAAATGATTTAACGGATCATTCATGCTAAAAGAAATTTCGTTTATTTATTTCTATTCTAAAATGTAACACAAAGAATAAGATATACATATTAATGTGTACGGATAGATGGTTATATATATTCATATATTATATGAATATAGAAATATATTTCTTGCAAAAAAAAATATTAAGAAACAGATATTATACAATTCCAATATATATCAATTCTTTTTATACAATATCTCAAAATTATTGCAAATGATTTTTTTTAATAAATTTTTAAAATTATGTTGTAT
This sequence comes from Apis laboriosa, assembly GCF_014066325.1. Lineage (NCBI taxonomy): Eukaryota > Metazoa > Arthropoda > Insecta > Hymenoptera > Apidae > Apis > Apis laboriosa. The sequence continues at coordinate 602,452 of NW_025224165.1, read as the reverse complement.
TGATTTTATTATATTTAATATTGATGCAAAAATATATTGGTATTATAATAATAATAAATATTATTATTATTATTATTATAATTAAAAAATTAGTATCATAATAAAAACCTGAACAAAATTTAATTATTATTAAGATCTAATCAACTTTGATTATTGCACAAAAAGATTCTTGAATTTGATTATTGTTCCTCGAAGAACCATTCATTGTTCTACAGGATTAATAATTGTTTATTATATGTTTATTATATTATAACTATAATATAATAAATTAATTTATTAAATATAAATGACAAAATGATATAATAATAAAATATATTATTTAATGAATTTTCAGTCAAGATGATTTCTATGACAACTGATTTATTTCAGAAAAAATTCTGTATTGAAAACTGATTAATTTTTGATTTTTTGAAATTCTGATTTTCCTTCAGCAAAAATATGATTAAGCAGAAACAAAAGAAAATGATCGCGTTACGGGGTAATTTCCAAGAATTCATGTTGTAGATCAAAATCTTTACGACTGTGAAAATGTGAATTATAAAATGATCATTATTATTATATATTAGTTTTTCAAATAACTACTATTTAGTTTTAAGAATAAGAAAATTATATTTGCTCGTAAATTATTATTAAAAGATTGGAAGTCCAAAACTATTGAAAATAAATTTACAATTTTAGATTTGACGATGAATTATGCATTTGGAATATTAATTGCTAAATAAAGATATTTAGAAACAAAATTGCAAGATACTTTACACTTCAAATGTACAATACAATAGTAAAGTTTATTTTGATATTTATTACACAATATAATTATTAACAAAAAGTATTATACTGTAATTAGACATGAAAAGAAATTAAACATTGTAAAACAAAATATTTCAAGATTCTATAATCATTCTAATCTATCATCGGTTCTATCATCGGTATAGCAATTTATTAGAAATACAATTAGAAATATCTTCAAATATCATTTTTATCATAATGATAAAAATTATATCATAATGATGCAAAAAAAATATATTCATAAGATATATCAATAATATTATAAATCAAAAATGTTAAAACTAACAATTTTAATTATAAATTATAATTTTATGTATCACATGTTTTTAAGAAAAATATAAATTATGTTATAAAATTAATATATTATAAATTTATATATTATAATATGTTATAATATTATAAATTTATTATATATATATATATTTTATATATTTATATAACAATTTATATATTTATATATTTAACATTCTTTCATTAATTCTTTGATTTTTGTCATATTCTTATTATGATAATTTTTGATCTTTATTTTTTTTTTTATATTTTTTTATTCTTTTAATTATTTTAATCACAAATTATTTTCTGAAAATATGAGATTTATAAGTTTTTCATTATTCATATTTAATATTTATAATTCATAATAATGTAGCTTTGTAATTAATAATTTATAAATAAAGTATTTAATAATTTAATAATGTCGTAATAGATCGGATGAAAAATTAAATTGATTTGAATAACTTATAGAGAGAAATTCAGATAAATATGGATGAACAAAGTGCACGCTTTCATTTTATTTTAAGACGTTTGATTCGTTCATCCGAATACCATATACACAAGCTAATCGTATGAATATACATCCAATATAATATAATAATAATAATCTAATAATCAAAAATTTAAATGCAAAAAAAAAATAAAAAGATCTCTTTTTAGAAGAGACGTTATATTTATATCCATATGGTTACTATGAATAATTAAACAGAATAATTAAACAATTCTTTAATTAGCAAATATAAAATCATGATATTGATTTTAAATATTTTTTTATATATTTTAAATATTTTTTTATATTTTTGAATGATAACTATAGAACAATCATCATGCTTGTGAGATTTTTTTTAAGATCTTCTTATGTAAGATAATTCTTATGTATCTTATTGGAACATATTTAACAATCATTTTTATTTTATTTTTATTGTCTTAATCTTCGTTCTACTCCTAATTTTAATATTTCAATATTTTACAATATTTCTTTCCAAAGTTAAAAAACGTGATTTATTTAATTTATAATATTTAAAATTATATTCTCAAACATAACTTTTTAAAATCAATATAAGATCAAATATTTATTATATGTTCTTATACATATAACTTAATCTAAAAATTTTTCTATATTAATAATTATAATTTTCTGAGGATATTTACATGCAAAACGAACATATTATATAAATTCACAGCTGTAACAATACTAATTAATTTCTTGATATCATTATATTAATTATGAAATCTTTGGATTTTATTTAAAATAAAGTGTTTATTCTAAAAATTAAATTGATCAAGAATCAATTTATTGTTAGATATGATTTTTTTATTTTTTTATATATTATTTTCTCGAATAATTTAAATAACAATAATAAAAGAAATATTGATCTATAACAATTTATATCATTTAAAAGTCCTTGCATAATAATAATAATAATAATAATAATAATAATAATAATAGCATACAAACATTATTGAAAACTATTGAATTTGTAAAATTAAATTAAATAATTTAAACATTATGATTCTTTAGATAGTAATTTTTTAAATAATCAAAATTTTTCTTTATTTTAATATGTATATTAATTCACTTAATTATATTAATTTCACTTTATTTGTTCTTATATATTTAAGTTTTAAGATCATTGATTATGTTTCTATATTTATTATATTATTATACATATTAGATATGATTTTTATTTTGATTTGATTGTTTATAATTTATTTTTACATATAATTAGAATGCTTTAGTAACATAAACAATGATTATAATTTGTATTTCTATATATAGTTGAGTTAGTATTAATCATTCCTATTTTGCGAATTGAAGAATTCTTTTATTTTAATAGTTTTAACATTGCTTCTTGATTTTTTACATATTGTAATATAGTTTAGATTATATATAAGCTAGGCTATAATATATTAGTAAACATTGTAGCGAAAGTGCATACATTCAAATAATAGTAAATTTGTAGATATTCTTCTAAACTTAATCAATCAAAAAAGTAAGTTGATAAACAAATTCTTATAAATAAAAATTCACAATATATTTCTTTCTATTTAATAATTTATCTTCATTTATAAAATGTTTTTAATTATTGTTAATAGTTATTTGTAATATGTTGAAAAAACGAGAATTATATATGATGTATAGAATCATTATTTATTTGTAGATAAAGAATGGAAGGATAAACTTTAAAACAAATTTATAAAAAGATTCAAAATACTGGAAAGTCAATAAATTCATTAATTCATGTATTCATGTATGAGCAAAAAAAGAAAAATATCGCTATATTAGGATTAAGACATTGTTATTTTAACGAAAGAAAAAAACATTTATCAATGCTAAATAGATAAAAAAATTAAAATTATCAACAGAAATCATTATAAATCAAAAATTTTAAAACTAACAATTTAAAATACTCGAATGATATCATTGTCATCAAAATTTATTTGAAGTTGGATTTTATAATACAATATTTAGAAAAAAGTTACATATTTCAGAAAAAAATATTTAAAAACATTTAAGTTTTGCTAAAATATATTGCAATAAATCTAAAACATCTAAAACATAAAAGTCTACAATTTGGAGTTATGAATCCAAATTTAAACCATTGAACAAATAAAGACAATATAAAAAAAAAAGGAACAATGCTCAAATAAAGTATTATTATTTCAATTGTAAAATGATTCTATGTTATGGAATTATTTTAATGATATAAAAATTAAAGAATTAACAGTTTTTAATATTTACATTATATTATATTAATGATAGCAAAATACATAAAAATATTACAAGAAAATTTATTTTCATCAATTAAGAAATTCAAAAAAAAAATATATATTTCAACATAACGATCGAAACATACTATAAAAATCGTTAGAAAATTTATTGAAGAAAATTTATTTCCATCAATTGAAAAATTCAACAACAAAAGATACGTTTCAATATAATACTATAACACGATCAAAATATACTGAAACATACAAAAGTTGTTAAAAAATTTATTAAAAAAATATATTGCTTTTCTTTTAGCCATTACAAAACCCCAACCTAAATTCCAGTGAGCACTTATCAAACAAACTTAATAGGAAAATATGAAAAAGTGAATAATATATAAAATAGAAATCGATAATAGCTTTAAAAAAGGCATGGAATAAAATTCCGTAAGAAACATTAAAAAAATTAATACTAAGTAATCATATTACTTGTTAAAAATCATTAAAATTAAAAACTATTAAACTTCTTATTAATATTTTAATTATTGTGATTAACAAAATTATAATTTCATTTATAAATAATATCAATTTTCTATACGTTAATTAAAGATGTGTTAATTTTATTATTAATTCAACATAAAATATAACTTCTTATAATATTAAACTTATAATATTACATATTAAAGTATTTTTAAGTAATTTTAAAGTATGTGAAAATATATTTTTGAAAAATGTTTTATCTTTTGTTTACTTTATGTATATCAGTATTTTATTAAAATAACTAATTTTAATTTAAATATTGATGCGAATATAAGTATGCATATGTGTATTGCCAATAATCTTAATTAATGTTATTTGAAAGAGTAGAGAAAGAGATAAAAAAAGAATTATTTTTTTTATTAAATAATATATTTTAAAGCCTTGTGTTTGAGTAAATATGATTCAATTATGAACTAATAAAAAGAGTTACTATTTTTGTTTAATTTATTTATTTTCCGCTTTTTTAATTTATGTATTTTTGTAAATTCTGATTATATCTCAATACTGATTAATCAATTATATGAAATCTATTTCTATGTTTAATTCTATTAGATGAATATAATTTTTCTATGGAAAAATATAATTTTTTGCTCTATTTATTGTCGATTTATGTTACCTAATTCTGATATCTATTATATTGGTATTAATAGATTTTTATATAAAGTAAGCTTCACTAGTTTTTGAGTTTTTCATTAGTTTAGATAAATGACTATTAGATGATATATATAAAATTATATTTCCAATAAGATATATATTTTATATCGGCTAAAGCGAATTTGTACTATTAAATTAAAATAAAAGAAGTTAAATTAAAATTACTAAAATTATGTAAATATATTCAAATACTATGATGGCATGATTGAAACTAATTTTAAATGTAAGAAAGATGAAAAACTAAGAAACTGAAATTAAAAAAAAAAAAAGCTTCGTAACAATCAATGTAAAATTTTCTTTCTTCTTCAAATATTTATTTGTAAAGAAATTGTTGAAATTAAATCCTTAATTTATATTAAAATACAAATTTAAATTGCATTTCATAAAAATAAAAATCAGAAAAATTTTTTATAAAGTTTTTTGTCAAAGTTTTGAAATTGAATATTTTCTATCAATTTAATATATTTTTAAACATATAAATAATATTAATCATCAATATATAATTTTTTTTATAATCATTTTGATAAATATAAAAAAATTGAAATATAAATAATAATTAAATAAATACAATTAATTTTTTATACAAAATAGAACTTCCATAAATTAACAAAAATAAAATTTTATTATCGTAAGATAATAGAGCTAAAAGATTAAGATAATTCATAAACTCATAAAATATAATCTCAGATCTGAGATATTCAAGTATCTGAAGCTAAATGTATTGGCTAATTTGGCTTGTTCGCTACATGGAAGCTCCTTACCTTACAGAACATGTAAGATCAGAATTTCAATTTCTGATTGGTCTCCTAAGTACTTGCATACATGTTGGTCACTGTTATGTTCGTTATCGCAAAATTAGATAGTTTCTGCTATTACGAGATTACAGTTTAAGAATTTACGTTAGAATACGTTAAGAATTTCTATTATCGAATTCATAATGTTCAATATTTCGATATTCAGTTTTCATTTAATGAAACGTTCTATTACAATTTTGATAAAATTCCTATGTTTTTTAATTAAGTAAATATACTTTACAATAATAAATAACAATAATAACAATAATAATAATATTAATAATACTAATGAATCTATTCAGCTAAAAAAATATGATGAGGAAAATCCTTCACTCGTTCTATCAAACTTTATTTAAATATTTTTAAAACTTCCATCACTTATATAATAGTGAAATAAATATAATTATTTTATATATCGCATGATAAATGAAACTATGAAAAAAAAAACGGAATAAAATCGTTGCGATCAATTACATCCGCAACATAGATCTTTAATTTAACTACGCATCGAAATGCATTGGAATTAAATATTTGAATTTGGCAAAGAGATCTTTAAAATAAAAATTTTAAAACATCGAAAGAAAAAAGGATGAACTATAAAAAAAATAGATACGCGAAAAAAATTAGAGAGGAAAAAAAAAAGAAGGAAGAAAAAGCGATCCAAAAAACCAGGCTCAAATAATTTTAGAAAGAAATATTAAAGATAGGAAACGAAGATAAAGTTCAAAATTAAAATTAGAATAAAGACTATGGAAATAGAAATAGAAATAGAAAAATTAATATATAAAAATATTGAACTTATGTGCATTTGGTCGCCAAATCTGTTCCAAAATAAAAAATATGTTATTGTTTTTTTACATTTTATTTTATATTTTTATGAAAAGGAAAATCTTTTTTTCTTTTATTTCCATGCAAATAAATTTTTCTGTATATACAAGTTATATTTTTTTGTTTATTGATAACATCATTAAGTGAATATTTTGTTCTTTTATTTTCATTTCGGTGTGAACACAATTTTATGGGAAAGAAATTACACGTGGAACGATGAAAACGAATTTTTGTCACGTTCATAATGAACGTGTTTCAGTCTAATTTCACCTGAATTGCGTATTTTCATGAGAATTTGCATTTTAATCGTTAATATCCCGTTATTGCGAATTTGTGCACCGACAAGCAGTTCTGCTGAAATTTGTTCAGGCAAAATTTTAGGCGAATTGCGTTAGATAGTTCATTGAGTTTCTGTAATGGATTTTCATACGGTGTAAATATCATTTGCCACAGTTCATCGTAGGATGCATGGGTACATATAAAAATAATTCGCAAAAATTACGATTTGATTTATATAATAATGATATCATGAGATAAATATATTGTATACGAATAGTTCGCCGAAATTGGCATATTTAATTTCTGCTTCAATAATCGCATGCAACTATTCTTGCTAAATGTATAAACATATACGCGCTACTTCTAATCATACGTGATTCAAATATTAAACACAATATTTCTCTTATTCAAGTTTACAAAGAATAAATAGTCATAATAAGAAAATTCATAGTGACAATATTTCTCTTATTCAAGTTTACAAAGAATAAATAGTCATAATAAGAAAATTCATAGTGACATTCTGATTGATCGAAAAATACATGAAAATACATTTATACGAAAAATACATTTCTTACTCAATTATATATTAATTATATATCAATGTTCATTTCATTCCGAAAATATTCAAAAAAATATTTCATGTACAATAAATGAAGAATAAGATTTTTTTTTTGTAAATTGAAGAAAATTTATAAGATTTATCTATAGCATGTTTCAAAATATTGAAAAAAAATCGACATAATTTGAATGAAAATTCATAAATAGAAAGAAATTAAGCAAATATATCCGATACATTCAATTGTTACACAACATTTGGAAAATATAATATTAATTTACACTAAAAATATTGATCAGTTGATCTAGCAATTGAAAGCAGAAGCAAACTAAACTAGATTATGCTGATCGAATATTGAAATTTCTCTTTGATTATTTAATATATCGATCGGCATATAATTTTCCATGGAATTGCTGAATTATTTGGATTAATTCACAAGTATTCAACGCGAGTAATGTAGAATATTTAAGACGTGAATTACAATTTATAGAAGTAACATATTATGTCCTCGATGAGCAACTAAATTTTAGAACCTATTTTATAGAGAAGTCTTCTTGATATGAAATAGGTGGAAAGTTTAAATCTTGTAGAATTTAATATAGTTGACACGAGACGATTTAATGAAGCATCCATCAGACAGAAATTTGAATTCCTTTGAGTTTCAAAGACTTACGATAGATAATTGAGTTGATCTGAAGTTTATTTATTAAAATAAAATTGAAAATTTTACAATTAGTTACTTATTTCATTAATAATATTTAATAATATTCATATATATTCAATAGACTCTAACTTATTAATATAATAAGTTTTTCCATAAAATATATCAATAAAATATATTCATTAGAGTGATTTGATTCAAAAAATAATATAATTAAACGTACAATGAAAGAATAGACTAGAAGTTATTAAACTTTCTTACACAAAGGGAAAGTTCTTAGAATTCACAATACACAATCATAAGAATTGAAAGTTTCAAAATCACAATTAAAAGTCAGAATTTAACGATTTGAACAAAAGTGTTAAGTGCTAAAGTGTAATATTACGAATAAATATTATAATATAAATATATAATATAATATATATAATATATAATATAAGTATATAATATATATTAAGTATTATAACATAATTTGGATATAATATTATATAAGATTATATAATATCTTTTTTAATATAAAAATAATGATAAAGATAAAAAATATGTATAAATTCATTTCTCCTATGAATTTACTAAATTATTAGTGATCAGCTGATCAGCGTTGGAAACCACGCACTGAAATAAACAGTAAATATATTGATTCAAGGTTACATTATTTTTTGATATTGTTTTATATATAACCAATTTAGTGTTAAAATAAAATAATTCATTTTAAAAGAATTATATTTTCGAATTATATTTTCAGATAAATAAATGAATTTGATTTAATTAATTCATGAAAATAAAATATGTATATTATAAATTAAATTATACATTAAAAATAAACTAAATATTTCAAGCCCTTTCAAAATATTCACGAAATTCAAATTTTATTTAAAATATTTTAAATTCCAATCATATTTTAACTCAATTATCAATATTTTTATATATAAAATATTTATTTATATATATAATATAATGTTATATATTTTTATATATGTTATATATAATATGTTATATATTATTATATATTATATTATATTATTATATTATATTATATTATATGTTATATTATTATATTATATTATATATTATATAATATTTATTTATATTATATTATTATATGTTATATATTTTTATATATAAAATATTGATAAAAATCAATAAGCAAAAAAAATATTTTTATTTAAAAATAATACAATTGTAATTACACGTATGCTATTGCATTTATATATGCTTTTTGAATTATTCATTTCTTTGTTATTTTTGTATCATTGCAACGATAACAAAGTTACAAAAATCTGAAATAATTACATTTTTGCGTAATATTAAAATAAAATATTATATATAATATTTAATATATAATATTAAATATATAATATTTAACTTATTTCGAAAAACAGTAAAATTTTTAAAAATAATAAATAAATTTTTAAAAATAATAAAAGAGATCCAAGCTTAATTCTGAGATTGAGATACTTTAATTCATAAAGATAAATTTTTTATTTGGAATATGGATAATTTATTCATAGTATAAGGATTGTTTTTATTTGTATTTTATTATGTGAATGAACAAAATAAAGCTAGTTTTTATTTTTAATGAATATAATATATATTCACATATTCATAAATAGGATGCTTCATCCATTTTCAATAAATCTAAAAATTATCATAAAACAAATATTCTTAACAAGTATATAAATCTATAGAAATAATAAATCTAATAAAGAATTTATCTTAATATTTATTTTATATAAGAATTTATCTAAATATAAATAATAAAAAATAGAATAGAAACAATTTGTACTAGCTAATATTTTAAAAATTATTAAATTGAATTGAATCATTAAACAAATATAAAAATTTCAGTTTTCATTTTTCATATTCGCTATAAGTCAAATTAAACAAACATCCAAAGTTCGTATTAAAGAAATATTTTTAAATTAATTCATCCGTTTTAGCGATTAATTGTCCGTCGTTACAATATGTTTATATTAACAAAAAATTATGAAAGTATATGATACACGAAATTCTATACAATAACATAATATTTTGTCTTTTTTTTCAAATTTACAAAAAGTATAGATATTACTTTCTTGAATTCGCTATCTAATTTTTCATTTTATAAAATGAAGTTATTTGAAAACAGTTATTTAAAAACATTTCATTATAATGAAATAGTCAAAATTTTGAAAAACTATATAATTATCGATTGAATTATATATTTCACATATATGAATTTTATAAAAATTGAAAATAAATTCAAATAATTATTATGAAATTTGAATACATTCATTTAATTTTTCCATTTTATCACTGATAAGTGCTTACGTTTCTATCAATTATATTAATTAATAATGCATCAAGTTACATCATTATCAAAGACATTAAATATCCCATTAATACCATCAGTATCGTTATTAATTATGGTTATTAACATCCGTTCTCTAATACTGATGTAGTGAAGCGTGAAATGATGCTTATTAAATCACCTATTTTGCTTTAATTTTATCGTTAAAGTAAAATGATTCTGTTGCAATACAAGATTTATTATGGTATAATATTATCAAACAACAACGATAGATTAGATGTATAATTTTCATACATTGAAAGCCTTATTTAAAAATTTTGAATTACTAAATATATTCTTAATTGAAAAAAAAATATGATTAAATTATAAATTTAAAATACTATTAAAAAAAAGTTACAAAGTCTTATAATAATAAAATATAATAATAAAAAATTGATAAGTATTGAAAGCGAAATAGTATATTAAGTATATTAATAATTATTTATTTTATTTATAAGACATATATAGATAGTTAATAATACTTAGCTATAGTGAGTGCATTCTTTATTTTCTATAATTTTAATTCTTTTCACTAATTCTTTTAACTAATATATATATTATATATATTATATAATTTTTTTATTTTTTCTTCATTTTTATTAATATTTCAAATCATCATAAAAGTGTTAATTTTATAATATTTTTCTATAATTATTTAATTTTATATTCTTTACATCTTTATATATATCTTTATATTCTTTATATCTTGCTAGAAGTTTATTATTAAAAATATTGACAAAAAAATATTGTTTTTATAATTTGATTGTAAACACAAATAAATATAAATAATGATAAATAAATATTTAATGTATCAAAAAAAAAAAAAACAAAAAATAAGTTGTAGAATTAAATGTTAAATAATTATATTGAGTAATAATTATGATAAAAAAAAATAAAAATTATTTATATATATTCCATATATGTACATAAATATATATATACATATAATAATAATAACTTTATTATATAGTATTATATATTATTATACACAGGCTAGTTGAAAAATTGAAAATAAGATGAAAAATCTAATATCTAAATCATCTAATATCTAAATTAAGAATAAATATAAATAGTAAATATAAATTTTTCGAGACAATAGTATAAAATATAATAAAAAAAATATAATAAAATTCGATCTATTGATAAAAAGAAATATACAAAATAAAATACATTTCAAATCTGAAATTATTAAATCATCATACAATATTTGTAGATGAACTTGGGAAAATTCTATAACAGGTATATCAGTAGATATCGGTTAATTTTTGCTGATTTAGATGAAATTAACACTTCAAAAGTTTGTTGAGTTGAAAGGTTGCTAGAAACCTATTGTTTGTGAAAGGAAACAAATAGAAGAGACTTCAATATGCTCGGAAACATTATAATTGGCAAGTGAAAGAGTAAAAACAGATGTTATAGATAGATGAATCAAACTTCAAATTAAATAAAATTCTGCGTACAGATAAGTAAAAAAGAAACATATTGAAGAATATTATTAAACATGTTTGAGATTATTTCAACAGAGTTTGAAAAAAAATAAAATAACTGAAAAGCTCTGAATGAAATTATTTATAATTGTAAAAAAATGGTATAAAAAAATCGAATCATCATTGTAAAAGAAGACAACATGAAGTATTAAATATTATTTTTGTATTCTTTTGTATTTTTATTTTTGTATTTTTTTAATAATATATTAATATAATAATATTCCTAGTATTGATAAGATTATTTGTGCAATCAAATATTATTGTTCGCGAATAAAAGTTATGATCGCAAACACTTATGATCTGCCTTCTTTGTACGAAAACTCTTCATTATTGTTGAATGCTTATTTGATTTAAATAAAAAGTTTTAAATGATATTGCTAGCAAACGATGCTATTTTTGAAAAATTCAGATAACATTTTTAATTGTATATTTTTAAGATTAACATTCGCAAATCAGATCTTAAATATATGTTCTTGCAACATTCGTTCTGACTATTTTGAAGAATTTACCATTAGATTTAAGAACTGATTCATCATTAGTTTTACGGTTCTCCTAAATTGTCTATGGAAGAATTTTCTGTAAGCATAAGTTTTTCGCGATATATAATATGAATTTAGAATTTATATTATTAATTTCATATATTGACCGCTGAAAACGATGTGATATTCTGACCAGACACAAGCAGATACTGTAAAATTTGTAAATCCATCGTCATATTTTAATCGCTGGATGTGACCTATTCTGACTGCAAGATATTATATAGTATTGTATTGATCTTGATTGTGCTTTGAGCATCAGACACGATCATTATGAATTATTGTGAGAGATTGCGGTTTCGTATAGTCAATATACTACACTCCATTCAAATACAATCTATTTTATTCATCAATAAAGATAGGAAAATACATTCTACCATTCTGCATTTAACTTTGGCCAGAGAGATATGCATCCATTTATGCGCCTACCCAGGTATTCGTGATATTGAACAGTTGTATATTTCATTTGATGGCAAAAATGTGAAATTATATTATTTAGTTTCAGTTTTCATTTCTCACTATATATACAATCATAAATAAAAATTTTTATTCACATTATGCGAGATTAAGTAACAAATTAAAATTAATTGACAAATTGTATTATCAAAATAATAATTTTATATAAATAAATAAATAAATATAATATAATATAATATAATATAAATAAATAATTTTACATAAAATATTGAACATATAGAATATAATTAGTTAAACAAAGCTATTTTTTTATTATTAAAATCAATTGATTTCAATTCTAAGCTAAAATTAACTTTTAAAGTATTAATATTTTTTAATTTTTTAAAATATAAATTTATAATGGTACAGAATAAAACAAAATTTTAAATTATTTAGATTTTTCTTAGTATTCTATTATTCTTTATCCTTATCCTTATTATCTTTATAAAAAATATTTCCAAACGAAATTGTATTTAAAAGATGAAAAAGTAATGAAAATTCGCGGATTGATTTCAGATACTCAAAAAGATTTTTCATCAAAAGAGCATTCAACATATATACAAATTTTTAATTAGGTTAAAATTTAATGCTTAAAATCAATAATTTTCAGGAAACGAATTTTTTTTTAAGATTTTTCTCCAATTAATCGTATCTTTCAATAAAGATGCATCAGTAATCCTAAATTATTAGCCGCTTAAAATTAGTACATCATACAATATTTTCATCACATTATCAATTTATTTTTCAGAATTAAAAATAATTATAAATATTTATAAAATATCTATTTTATATTTAAAATAATATATATTTATAATATATTATTATAAATATATATTATAAATATATAAATATAATTATATATATTATATATATAAATATATATAATATAATTATAAAATATAATATATATATATATATTTGATTATCTTATATATATATATATATAAGATAATCATTCAGGAAAGAAAGTAAAAAGATGATATTATTAAAAGAATACAAGAATTTAATGTACGTTGGAATTTAACATATGATGAAATACTTACGTAATTTTTTATAGATAATAGAATATGCTGGAAAATTTGAATAATGATAAATAAGATTTGATTAAAATATATAAATAAAAATAAATAAAAAATAAATATATATATATATAAGTAATATATATAAATATAAGAAATATATATTTAATATAAATTAATTTATTTCTTTTCATTTAAAAAATTGAAATTTATTTTTATTTTTCGAATGATATTGAAAATATAAAACATATATATTATTATATTTACAATAAAAAATATTAAAATTTTTATTCTTTTTTAAAAACTTACATTTTTATTTGAAAAAACATTTTCAAAAAACTGCTCCAACTGACTACAAACACTTATACCTGGATATTGTAGAAAATATACTTTCATATTTAAAATGTAATATACAATCCGTCTATAATAATTATAATACATCATGGTTGAATACATATGTATACAATACTCTCAGAATTTCGATATACAATAATTTTTTCCTTCCTAATACAAGCCTAAAATCTCAGATATTCACATATTCTTTCTTTTTATTTATTTCTTAATTAATTTATTCTTTGATTGTTAATAAACAGTTAATACATTGCATATATTTCTAATTCTATATTATTGAAAATCTATTATTGAAAATTTATTAATATTTTAATTTTAACTAGACTGCATGATAAATTATAGAGAAATTCTTCAGAAAATTAGAAATTGAAATTTGAGTATATAAATTCGATAACTAAATGGCTGACTTAAGAAATAATAATATTGAAATAAATGTACTATTTTAATATTCATATAATTAATAATTAATTACTATATTTACGCTTAATTATTATACGCTTAGAAATAACATTTAACATTAAATGCAACAAATGAATTTATTGAATTATATGAATTTAACGATAAAAATGATTAATGGATTTCTATACATATACATACGATACATATTTCTATATGTCTATGTCAATCTAGTAGATTGTTATGAAGCGGTCAGGTAACTTGATCTTTATTTTCAATAATTCGAGTATCTCTAATAGCCTAACAATAATGAGCAAGCATGGTTTTAACGCTTTCCAGATCTTTAATTTAAACAAAGATACTATAGTAACGATCACTTCACAAGGCATACTTGCACACTACGTACGATGGAATACCGTGAAACGCAAAGGTCCTGATTCTCACGCGCTGCGGTGCGATCCCGTAAAGGCTCATCCTTCGAAATCGTCCTCCAACATGACTATTGGTCCTTCCAATCTCCTCTCAGTGTACACTTTTCCCCCGAAAAGCAAAGATTGAAGAAGAAACCAACTCCCGAGAATCTTGTAGTCAAGTTAGAATAGAAATAGAAAACTAGATAAATAGAATTCAGCAATGATACAATTTACATCAAAATATAATTAGAATTATTACAGTTAGCTGCAAAGAGTTAAAGTACCACCATTCGTTTACTCAGAGCTCATAATCTAAATGAATGTATACAGTCCTAGTAGTAGATCCGGTAGTAGATGATCCTTCGAATCAGTTTAAGCATCTTATTTGTGCAATATCCAAAGTCGTTTATCTTTCGATTTTAACATAGATAGTATGATTAAAGAGTATTTGAAAATTTATTATTATGTTATTATGTTATTATGTGAAAATAATGAAAATGTTATTATTAATTTAGAAAACATAAATAATATCTTTTTTTTGATAAACGTTAAAATAAAATAAATGTAAATTAAATTATTTTCTTTATGTAATAGTAATATTTTAATGTATAATAATTTATTATCGGAACTATATTTGTTTTGGGAATTTCATATCTTATTATGTGAATACTAGCGATAAAAATATTAGTTTATTTTACAAATTTTGCGATGCCTGTGTCAGTGATTACATCATACTTATAATATTTACTATATTGATCGCACTACTAAATTTATATATATATATATATATATATCACATAATTTATTTTACTACAAAACTGACAATCATTTATTTGCAGGTTTAAGATTTGATGAGACAAAGAATTCAAAGCTAATTTTAACATGAGCATGTGATTTATGATACGATTTAATAATTTCATAATTTATGTCGAAAAGATATATTGTGTTTAGATATTTTGTGGAGAAATGATGATTTTAAATTTATAGAATTTTTTTAAAGTTCTATCTTTTATAACTCTTTAAATATTTCAATTTAAAAAATTGTAATTAAAATATATATAATTACTTGGCGATATTGTGATTTAACTCAGATTGAAATAATAATACGATAATAAATAATACGATAGATAAGTTTAATAATTATTAAAATAAATTATTGATTATTATCCATAGTTCGGTTCCATTGATGATTCTATTGTTTCACAAAGAATATTTTCATTTAAATTCTAATTAGATATTACTTTTTCTTTAAAATTTTATATGAATAAAATTTTAAAATCATTTATATTATTATTAAAACATTTATATATTTTTAATAGTATATGAAATTTGGAAGAAAATAGAAATAATGTACCATTTTTATTTGGAAATTAATTAATTAAAAATGGCATGGCTAAGATTCGGCATGTAATAAATAATAATTAACATCACTATGTTCGGTCTTGAATTATAATAAATATTATAATTCCCGAAATGAAAACAAGATAATTGTTTGAACTTCATATTAATGACTACATGAAATATTGAATGAAATGTAGAGATATAGTTAATTGTTAAAAATATAGTGTGAAAAAATTGGATAACATGTTGGTTCAGAATTAAAGTCAGAATTTAATCTAAAAGTTACATGAGCTTAATAAAATCAAGAATTTGTTGATTTTTATGTCGCAAAAGTGAAAATTGCAGAATAGAAATATTTGAAAAATATTTGATTGTAAATTGTGATTTAGAATCCATTTTAGCATTTATTGAAAGAATTTATATTAAATTTTCTAAAACTAACGACATAGTTGTTTTTGCATTTCATAAAATATTTTTATTTTTATTTTAATTGCGTTTTATGATTTATTGTAATCCTTTAAATGGAGAAATCCCGAACAATGAATTTAGATAGATTTTACAATAAACATATGTATAACTATATTCTTAATCTTAATCTTAATCTAATCATATTTATTGAAAAATGCTGATATTTCATTATAATTTAGCGGCGCACTATTATCTTAATAGAATAAATTTTTTTAGTTTTTAATAAAATTGAATTTAAAAATTCGTTTATGATTCTTATTATGACTTTATAAATTCAATCTCAATTTTCTCAAAAAAAAAAAAAAAAAAAAATAATAATAATAATAATAATAATAATAATATTTTTTGCTTATTTTTATCTATAACTACCATTGATAGTTTCTTTTATTTAAGAAATAGATAATAATAGATAATTTTAGTTATACATCAAAATTTTTCGAATTCTATGTAAATAATATAAAAATTCGTTTTCTAATCAGAAAATAGATTTTAGATTTTGTACTGAAAAATTTTTCAAACTTATTTTATTCGAAAACAAAGTCTGAAATAAGAAAATTTTATTTTATATTTTCCGATTATTACTAGTTATAATATATATATATAATATATATAATATACGAATACTACTAGTTATAAAATATCTTGTTTAAAGAAGAAATTGTTAAAAAAAAAGAATTCAAAATTTTAAGGACTTATATTTTTATTCAAAAAAAAGAATAAAAAATATCAACATACTACAATTCTTTTGATATAAAATCAATCTTTATCATTTACGAATATTTGATATTGTTAGTTTCTTCACAAATATATTGAATGTATTAAAATGCAATTAAGTAAGATTTTGAACATTGCACAAAAAAGAGTGGATTGAATGCTGAATAGAACTGTAGAACAATTATTTGTATTGTGATTCTTGAGTAAATTTTAAATTTTTGAAGCTGACCAACGATTGACTAAATTCTATTTGATTTCTAATTGTGCTTCAATCTGCATATGCTGCAATCTTAATCTAATTATCGATTTGATCTGAAATCTATTTGTGTTAAATTTTATTTATTAATTTGATCTATACTCTATCTCAATTGAAGTCTAATTATGATTTTGAAAAAGGAATTTTGGTTTTTCTCTAATTATTATTTTCCTTATTTTTCGCAAAAATATAAATTATAAATAAAAGCAAATTAAAAAAATCAATAATTGCGTTAAAAAATGTTTCAAGATTGGAAATATAGATCGCATCGCAGTGCATAGAGATCAAGATTTTTGCAATCGTTATGATGATCCGTTCAAAACATTTTGCACGCAATTTGTGAAATGATGATCATTGTTATATCTTAGTCTCGATTGCTATTAAGAGTTTAGAAAATGTGACTTAACTATATTCGTAAATTATTACTGAAATTTAAACTGTTGAAAATACTGGAGCTATTGAAAACGAAATTTATCTAACCATTTCAGAACTCAGTTCTGGTTTTTATTCTTAACAGAATGTAAACAAAGAGAGTTCAAGAAAATATTAACTCAATATTTTCAACATAATTATTATTACTATTATTAATATTATTAATATTAATTAATTTTATTAATATTAACTATATATATTTATATTTATTAATATTAACTATATTAAAGATTATTTCATAGATAAGAACAAAATAAAAATAAGATCATACAAAAAATGCATATTTGCTATTTTCGAATAATAAGCAGAAAAACAGAGATAATATTTTTGAAAATTTAATATTTTTCACATTCAATATTAAAATAAATATTAAAATTTTGTATTTTGTATATGAAGTGATATTACCTCTATTAATATTAATTATATATATTATAATTAATATAATATAATTTTAATATAATATTAAAATAATATAATAATATAATAATTTAATATAATATAATTATAATATATTAATATTAATAATTATTATGTTAAAAAATTTGAATTAATATTTTTTTAAATCAATTTTTCTGTTTACAATCAATGTATTATGTTTACATTTAATTCAATATATTATGAAGAAATTCATTCATCATATCGAATGTTCATCAATAATAATAAAAATCGATTTTATATCAAAAGAATTGCAGGATTTATGTTAATTAGATATTTTTTGCTCTTCTCGGTGAATATTATAAACCGTTAAAGTCTTGGATCGTTTTTCTTTTTTTTAATCTATATCCTATAAAGTTTAAATCTATAATATGATTGTCAAAGCCATATAAAGATTAATAATACTATTTTGAAACGATATTATGAATTATAAATCACATGATTTTAATTTTATATAAAATATTCATATGCCAACATCAAGGTCAACGCCAATATCGTCAATAGTTCATACTAAGAATTAATATTCTGTCTTTAATATTCTCAATGTCATAACTTATTCCTATATAGTCTACTCCTCACTTCTTACTATCGCATACATTATACCAATCCCTATTATTATAATTTTTAGCAACGAACAATGTAAACATTGTAATAGAAGAATATATAAAAACTGTTGGGAAACAGAAAAACTTAAAATGTATGTATTATATAATATTATGAAGTTATAAAATTCCTTTTCTTTCTTTTTTGTGCATCTAGTTCATAATATTTTATATTCAACTTATTTTTTAAAAATTTTTAAAAAATATTTATATAATATTTACATAAATATAAAATCGAAATTTAAAAAATTAGTTAGAAAATATTATTAAATTACAACTTTCATATAGAATAGATAAATGTTTATTCAACATTTATCTTGATTTATAATATATAGGATTTAATAATCATTTTCTTGAATAAATATATAATATTTAGAAAAATATTTATATAGAGGTTAAATTTAATTATTGTTAGATAAATTAACAATTAGATTTTAAAATAAATTAAGAAAAATGATAGTTTTATTTAAAATATAAAAGTTTATATTATAATAATAATTAATTATTTTATACTTTTTTTATATTAATAAAATTTAAAAATAAAGAAAAATAAGAAGAAAATATTTAAAACATAAGAAAAAATAATTTTAAATATTATATATTAATCCTATATTAATATAATTTAAGTCATTAATTATTTAATATATGTAATAAATATTAAAAAAAGGGCTAAGAGAACATAATTTTATAAGAGTATCGTCATGGTTATAATAAAATATCAAAAAATATATATAATGTTATGACAAGATATTTAAAGCAAATATAATTATTTTAATTTTTGAATTATGTAAAATGAATATAATAAAATATTAAAAAAATATTTTAATATTTTATCATTTTATATTATATATTCTTATATTATTATAAATTATAAATTTTTAAATATTGCAACGATATTGATATGAAATTATATAATTACATAATATACAGTTATATAAGTCTACATTTATAATCTATTAATTTTCTTTCAATTTAAGATTGTTCATTTGTTATACATGAGATATTATAATTATTTTGATTGGATATGTCTCATTCTCACACATTGAGATCTTTTAATTAATTTGCTTTAACGCATTTTTTTTTTCAAGTGAAATAATTGTTCAAGAGCGTGATTTACGTCACACTTTTGTAATATTTGTATATATTTAATATTAAGACAATTGAAAATAAAGTTCGAATGATATTAAATTAGATTTTTTTAGTTATTATATATTCCAGAAAAAAGCTATTTACATTAATAATGCGAATATTTTCAATTATGATAATTAAGAAGTTATTTTGATGAAAATTTAAATTATTTTATTAAAAAAATATTATAAGAAATAATTCTAAAGAAATTATAAAATAATAATAAAAAATTATATATTTTTTTCTATCAATATTATATGAAGATTTAATATTATATAAAACATATTTTAAAGAATTGGCAAATCAATAAGATAAACAATCCAAAATTTATAATTATTCTCAAAAAAAAGCAATTAAACTCTTGATTAGTTCATATATTTTCACAATTGGAAAATGAAATTATAATACATAAAGAAATATCAAAATTGTAATTAACAATTAACAATAAATTGAACATTATTATAGTCTTATGTATTCACTTTGAATAAACTTTTAATGAGATTTTTAGATAAAGTTAGATTCAAAATATTGACAATGTGCCAATCTCCTGTATTTGAAAAATAGAAAATCAAATTAATTAAACAATTATAAAAATAAATTTTCTCTTATATTATTACATAATATTTTATTGTTATATATTCTTAAAATATATATATTCTTAAAATTTATAATAAATTTGTAATTAAATTATTTCATTCATCATCTCCCCTCTCTCTTCTCGAAAAACTGTTATCTAAAAAATAAAAAAACAATAATATTTTATATATATATATTTTTATAATATATATATTTTTTTATTGATATTTTCAATTTATCTTGTAACATAAAGGATATTATATTTAAAAGTGTATCTATTATATAATTTTTTCACAAAGATATAAATTGCTTTAAGAAGTATATATTTCGAAAAATATATTTATATTTCGAAAAAATTGGAGAAAATTGATAAAAAAAAAATTATATAAGAACTAATTAATATTTTAAACGACTTTTTGCAGATTTACATTCAATATCCTATTCTTTAACATAAACAAACATAAACTTTTTTAAATTTAAACAAAAAATATATTTAAAAAATATTATTTCATAAATGATATAAAATCTCATATCTCAAACCTCCCATTTATAAAAGGTTAATATATAATTATGACAGACAAAAAAACAAAACAAAAGTTAGTTAATC
Organism: Apis laboriosa; assembly: GCF_014066325.1. NCBI lineage: Eukaryota > Metazoa > Arthropoda > Insecta > Hymenoptera > Apidae > Apis > Apis laboriosa. The sequence continues at coordinate 580,829 of NW_025224165.1, read as the reverse complement.
TCATACAAATTTCACAATGAAACATTATTTAAATATTTATACAATATTTATACATATTATGTAACATCATTTGAAACGCATGTAACATTGAATAATCTAATATTCATTTGATTTCAACGTTTGATTGGAATATGAATATAAAAAATTGTAATAAATGCAAGCTATATATTTATTTTTATTTATGCTTTCAATATTTGTATTGTACTCAAAATCCATAATATTAACATAAATAACAAAAACCATAATTAAAATTTGTTAATAAACAATAAATATTAATTTCTATAAATAATTTTTCTTCTTTGTAAATATTTGGATGTTATAAAATTTGGATTAAAACCTGTTTTTATTAAAAAATTTTGGTTAGTTTTATATTTAATTATATTTAAATAATATTTTTTTATTGATTTTATATTTTTTAGTTATTGTTCTTATTAGTTTATTATCATTAATATCTTTCAATAATAGTTCAATAATACAATTCAATATAGTTTTTTAATATTATCTAATTTAATTATTAATCTAATAAATAATTTTTTACGACTTTTATTAGACTTTCATTTAAACATTAAAATATACCTTATATACCTATTAAAATATATAAATTTTTGCCATAATATGTTTGCTATTTATTAGAGATTAAATACTATATATATTAAACCTATATATATTAAACCTATATATATATATAAAATCTTATGAGAATTGAGATATGTGTAATATTGAGTATATTTTCGCTGTGTATTTCATTATAAAAGTAATATTTCATAAAAATCAATATACAGTAATATAAATTTTACATAAACAAAAATTTACATTTTTCAGCATGAAAATATATTTTCTTTAATAGAATAATTTTACATTAATAAATTTGCTAATAAAAAAATCGGAAAATAAATCAAAAACTCCCTAAAAGAAGTAAAATCTCTTTATATATCAATCCTCTCTCCATTATATTATTATAATTTTCAATTATTAAATTACTATAAATAATGATTACAAAATTATTAAAAATTACCAAAGATACAATTTAGAAGAATATGATAATGAATATAAAATAAAACATATGGAAATATAATTGAAAAAGTATGTTTTCCTTATATTATTTTTTGTAATTCATTTTTTAATTATATAGTGATATAGTAATGATATATAGATATATTAATAATAAAATGTAAAAAAATTATATAACATCTTTTTTCATTAATAATTATTTTGTGGAAAATAAATAATAATCAGATATCTCATATAAATGATATTTTTGTTTTTACTAATGATACATTATCATTACTTATAATAAGTAATTAATTGAATGAAATTAATTTTCCTACGAAGAAAGTATCTAAGTTATAATGCTATCTTAATAAATAGCAATAACATTTATTCTTGAAAAACAAATAATATTTTATTAATTTATTGAAATAATTGTATTTTAAATTTTAAGTTATAATTATAAAAAGATCAATTATATTAATTGCAAGAAGTATAATTACTTGTAAAATACGATAATTTTAACTTAAACAAGTAAATTATAATCATTACAAATTAATTGATTTGAAACAAATTATATTTTAATATCAATTATTTAGATATTAACTATTAATAAAGTTAAACTCAAAGTTCGCATTAATTATTTATATTTTATATTATGTAGCTTTATTATTCATATTGATTATTTATTGATCATTTACTTCATACAAATATTTTTATAAATCATTATTTGAAAAAAATTGTACATACTTATATACTTATATATATTATATAAATATAATAATACGTGTAGTTAATACGAATATAATTTTAATTTATTCAAATTATTTATTGTTGCTTTAGTTGCTGTAGTTATATATAATAACTCTAATAAAGCTTACAAAACAAATGAATAAAATGCATTTTCGTACTTTTTTTTATTTCCTACTAAATTATAATTGATTTGAAATTTATATACATAAAATAATATTTCTTTTATTAACAAATATAATTATTTAAAATAAATATTTTAAATAATATTTTAAATAATACTTATATTATTTTTCTTTAAATAATATCTAATAATAATTAAATTTTAAATAATGAATAATTTTGAATCCAAATTTTCTGTATAGTAAGTTTGAAAAAGAAAGAAAAATTATTAAGTGTAAAATAGAATGTAAAAAATAAAAGAAATGCATTCATATATTATATTTACAGATAAATATATCTTTATATTATGTTAAAAAAACATCGGAAATTTATTATAATAATATAATATAAATTTTTATATTTAAATTTAAATTTATAATTTAAATTTTTTTTATAATACAAATTTTAAATATTTAATAGTTATTATTTAATTATTCAGAAAAATATGATTATAGAATAATCAATTAATAAAAAATAATTTCGATTGTGAAATAATTAACATGTCTAATAATTAAAATTTAATATATAAAAGACAAAAAACACGCGAAATGATATTCAGCTATTTTCATGTCTTTCTTGTTTTCATATGATAAATTTTACATATAAAATAATAAACTTTAAATTAAAATATCTAAACTATTAATTTTTAGATCAATAGATAAATTGATACTTTTTTTGTAAATAATATCATATTATATCAATTAATATAATAAAAATATATGATCATATTTAAAAAAATTTAATAATTATTAAAATTAAGTTATTAAATCTACAAAAAAATGTCAGAATGTATCCTTTCCATGAAACATATATATATATATATATTTATATATATATGCTACATATATATAGTCGAAACTCCCGTATCTGAATCAATAGGGAGACAAAAGTAACTGGATAGTGAAATTTTCCAATAATAGAACAATTAGTTTCTTTTGCATTAAACTTCATTTATTTATGTAAAAATAAACAAAATTGATAGTTTCTTTCAATATCTAAGGATCCCATATCTTTTTAGCCGCTAAATCATCTAAATTTTTTATTGTAAGTAACTGTGTAGAATTACATTCCCGTTGTATCTCAAATCATCGAACCATCCACCATATATTCTTGCTAATTTTGCACTTTGACCACTTTCAAGATCTTTAATTATTTTGTATATCAATTTTCATGTTGGTTTTCATTTTTAAAATTAATTTTTTTATTATAATATATTGTTCTCATATAATTTATTAACACATTGAAGACAATAAAAAAAGTGAAAATTATGTTACAAATTTTCATGCATGATATTAAAATCCAACAAAATATGATTTTAAGTATTGCGCAAAAAGAATTTTTTATTGCTTTAACTGAATAATTATAATAGCGATATTAACTGAATAATGCTTGAAGAATCATCCATGTTATGAAATTATACAATTATTTATATTATGAATCTTGAGTAAGTTTAATGATGATTGATCTAATTATTTTTGCCGTTATTATTGACGATTATTTGAATTCCACAATTTCTAAATGATACGACTAACTTCTCATTTCTAACTTGAGCAGCGATTAAGTGAAAGTCTAAGTGGAAGTCTAAATTGTTAAAAATGTTAAAACTATTGAAAAGTGAAATTCAAGCTATTTTGACCGTTTTATAAATGTCATGGTTTTTGTACAACAATAAAAGGGATGGTCCATAATTAATATTTAAAATGATCTGAATCGTTATAAAAGTTATTGCTTCACAATAGAATAACAGATGTTTAAATTACATTGGAAACTTTTAAGAAAAGCCAAAGCATAAAATTGATTAATGATGATAAAATATGATATTTCATTTTTAATTTCATTTCATCGGAGTTGTTCATTACTTAATACGTAGCTGATTTATTGAAATACAAGCTTATAATTTAGTAAGTATCCGTATATTTTATATTAAAATAACATAATTAAGCTATTCTTATACGAAAATGAAATAGTATTTCATTAAGAACAATTGTTATTCATTCGAGAAGTTGATTGAGAGATAAAAAAAAATATTTTTTGAAGGGATAACGAATTTAAGTAAAAGAGCTGTCTTTGAAAGAAGTGACGATGTTACAAAATAAATGCTGTTGAAATTAATGATTTTAACTTAATGCGGTAGAACAAACTTTCTTCATTTTTCATGTGGTCCATAATTAAAATTTAAAATTTTCTGCTTTTTAAAAAGCGATTATAAGATTAACTTGATTTTATATAAAATATAAATTATTCATATTAGTTTTTTAAAAAATAATTAATATTATTTTTTTTAGACAATAAAGGATAGTTTGAAAAAATAAAATAAATCATAAAAATAGCTAATAATTTTTATAAAATATAATTAATCATTTTTTCTTTTAACTAAAATTTATTCTTTTTACATTTGAACGATAATAATATTTTAAAAAAGAAAAAGAAATGATATTTTCTTTAAAATGACTTTTTTTTAGATAATATATAAATAATTGAAGTAAAATTAAAATATTATTTAATTATCATAGTATTAATTATTGTAATTAGCTATTTATTATTGTTTAACATTAAATTATCCGAAAATTATATTAATTACAAAAAAATTATTATATTATGAAAAAACTTGGCTTTAATTTGAGTTTTTCTAATCTTTTTTTCATTCGATATAAAATCTTACTTTGTTGTATATAAAATTTTATTTATTGTATTATTCATTTGTTTATATTTATAAATAATTACTTCTATAGATTTTTGTATATTAATATAATGCAGAAATATATCATAAAACATAGAATTAAAATTATTCAAAATTGAATGCTTGTGTTGATACATTGCTGAAGTAGTGTAATGTTAAGACACTATTTTGTCAAATAAAAAAAGTATTAATATATTGTTTCAAACTAGTTAAAAACTTAATTATAATAATTCTTTTTTCTTTAATTTTTATAAAATAGAATAAATAAAGTTTAATCAAATTAATGATTGAGATTAACATGTTGCAAAATAACCACCCTATATATATAATAATATATAATATGAAAAACGTGTTCGAATAATTATTAAGTTTAATTATTAAACTTATATTTATATTAAATTTTTTTCGTATATAACTCGAGAATTGAATTCGAACTTTGAATATGTATAAGAAAAAATTCTTCCAAATAAAATATTTTAAGATCATTGAAATTAGTTTAGAGATAACTTCTACACAATTTTATAAAATTAAGATATAGAATATTTTTATTTGTAATTAATCTAATTATGTATTTGGAATATCTTAAGTAATTAAAGTAAATGTTTAAATATTCTAATACAAGAGTTATTTGTATGTTATAAATAAATGATGTGATAAATAATGCGATAAAAATCAGAATAAAAAACTAAATAAAATTTGTTCGAATGATATTTCCAATGTTAAATAGTAAAATGCAATAAAATTTCTGTAGAATTACAGTATTATAGAAGATGAAGTTGAAGTACGTGCGAAATAAATAATCCGCACAATTCTAGGACCATGAAAGTTTCGGATCGATACGCATGGATTAAGCAAGTTCGACAAATGAGCGCTTACGATTCAAAACGTAGTCTATTTACCTATATAATATATAATCAATTGTTTATAATAAACTTTAATTGACATTTTTATATAACTTTTGTTTTAATCTCTGAAGTTAAAAAGTTCTTCAAAAATAACTACGAATATATTAATATTTTGAGTTAAACTAATTAATATCTTTAGTTTCTAAACTTTGAGATTAGATCTTAAACTATTTCTTAGTTAGAAATTTTTCGCTTCAGTTATTTACGATGAGTGATAAAAGTAATAATTTTCTCTATTTTATTAATTTGTCGCGTGAATAAGTAAGAAAAAAAAGTATAAATTTCTCAATATTAAAAATTATTATAGTGTTCTTTTTTTAAATATATAATTGAATGTTCAAGCATATATTTTTTTATTATTATTTAAATAATTACATCTTCTTATGTTATAAACTTTACATTTCTTTCTCTTTTTATTAAAGTTATTTAAATTTTTATAAAAAAATTTTTATAATATGTAATATGTAATTATAAATTTATATATTTATGTAATATTAAGTAATCTACAGTCTGTTGCAAGTTTCAAATATATTATTCACTTAAATTAATAGATTATATTATTAAAAAATAGATAAAATTAAAATTTAATTAATTTTTTAACTCTTTTTTCTTTCGTTTTTTTATTCTTTTTAATTAATTCATTATTTAAATATATTATTCTTTCAGATTTCTATAATAAATAGTATATGATGAACTCAATTCTAGAATTGTTTGATTAATTTAGTTTTCTTCTTCAAATAGAGAACATTGCTGCAGTCATAGTCATCATATAGTCAATATTAATATGCATTTTGTAATCACATTGATATATCGGATTGCTTACCAACTTTATTCAAGTGAATTTTATAATAAAGATTACAATTGTATTTGTATATTTCAACATGTTAATTATTGTTGCAATTTCACGTCTTTATTTTTATCTGTATTATTATTACTTGTATCAATATTAGCTATGTGAAGATCGGTTTTTACTATTATTTTACTTTATTTTTTTTAATAATCAAAAAATAGTAATATGAAAGTTAATAATATTTATATGGAATTTATATTATTTTATTACAAAATTTTTATTTTATTAAATCTTTATTTCCTATAGATAAATTTAAATAAATTAAATAAAATAAATATAAAAATATAATATATTAAAAATTCATACCAAAAATATAATATACCAAATTTATAATATATTAAAATAAATCACTTTTACAATATGATATTTCGCAATAATTATAAACTTTAAGATTAAACGATAAACTTAGAAAGATTATATTTTTTTATCATCATGATTTATTCAATTTGTTTTTTCTTTTTTTAAAAGTATTTTTAAGGTATTGATTTGAAATTAAATTAAATAATTCATTAATCATTTCTTATTTTTTGAATAATATTAAATAGATTAATTCCATACATAAAATTTCTCAAAAACATAAATCATAATTTTAAATCTAAACGAGTAAAGTTAGAATTTTAGAATATTATAAAATTTAAATTTGATTTTTATTTTATTCTATATATCTCAATGATCGAATTCCATCTATGAAAATGTTATTTTATAGTTATAGGCAAATCCTGAAACATAATGCATATATAAATATTGAAATATTGATACCTATAATTTATATTGTTTTAGATTTTGATTGTTATTAATTACTACCGTTAATGAATACAATAGTAAATCATACTTGATTCTTCAAATTTATTATCTACAATTCCAAAAATTTTACTTATTAAATTTTTTTTTTAAAGGAAATTTTAATTTTCTATATTAAATATATTTATCACAATAAACTTATTATAATCATTATCTAAAATATATATATATAGATATAGATAGATACAATAATGATATAAATAAACATATAAATGTATAGATAGACATATAGAATAGACATATAGATATAGACATATAGAAATTGAATTATTTCATTTTGTTTTGCTTTTTTTGAAACTTTAATTACTTATAATTTAATAATCAAAATTTTTATTATAAATTTATGTTTAAGTTAATCTTTAGAATCGATTTTCCGAAAATATCTCAAATATATTACACTCATCATAATATATTTAAATAATAAAAATGTATCAAAGATTAAAATAGTTACATAAAAATATAATAACTTTCACAAAAAAATATTTCATATGTAATTTAAAAAATTAAAGAATTTAAAAAAGAAACTGAATTTGAATATATTTTAGATTACGATTCTATAATATCTTTTGACTCTATTCATTTTTTTCTTATAATATCATGACTATAATATTCCTGTAACATGTATTGAATAATAATTTACATCTTATATAAAACTACAAAATACTCATAGGAAACTATTATACTTTATTCTGACAAAAGAGTCATAACTTACGATGAAATAGCTGTTAAACATAAATAAACTAAAGAGCTGAATATTTAAGAGCTGTAGCTAAATAATGTATGTTACTTTAACCATAAGAGTAATACAAATGGCTAATAAAAGCAAAAACATGAATTTGATCATAAGAGTATTAAAAATAATACATATAATTTATACATATAATTTTATATTTATTTATTTTAAAGAAAAATTACACTTCTATTTTTAATTTTTATTATATAGTTGTATGTCTAATAGCATGTTATATCTTTTAAATTGAAAATATATAAATATATAAATTTTTTAAATGTTATATTTATATGTATTTTTTAATACGATACATAATATTCAAAATATTCAATAACATTCAATATTTTTTTAATCATTTTTATTATGAATTTCAATTATTACTATTTATTTCTTAGGAATTTCAATTATTTTCGGTGGCTATTTTTTTCTACTTTTATTATTCTTATATACTTTTTTTATCATTATTTATTATAATATTTTCGTAAACATAAACAATATTTAAATGATAATTCATATTATAATATTTACATAAACATAAATAAGAAAATAATATTATTATATCTACATATAGTTTATGCATGTGATATTTCAAATGAATCTATAAATTTGTATGATGGTAAATTATAATCATAATATTAATATAAATATAATAATCAATTTTCTTTCACAATTATATAAAAATGTATAAATATATATATCAATAAATTTTTAAATTATTTTTCTTTTATTATTTAATCGATAAAATTGATAAAATAACTTAAATAATAATAACTTAAATAACTTAAATAATAAGAAAAATTATAAATTAGATAAAAAAATTATGAAACTTTAAAAATATCTAATCTACTTAGTAGATAATATGATATTACTATGACATACATTTTTGTAATTATATGTAATCTATATAGTATTATATACAATTTTTTTCATTCTCAAAATTCATTATAAGTAATTAGTTTTTAAAAATTTTATTATAATATCTATAGTAGAAGAATTATTTGACTATTATTTGATTACTTGAATTATTCCATCATATGATATACATAATATAATAAATTGCTATATTTTAAATATTATTATGTAAAATTTCATAAACGATAATTTGTAATAATAATATTATATACATGTTTTAAATATCCTTTAAATATCTATCATTAGTATTATTTTATTTCTTTGAAAAAAAGCAATAGAAATGTTCGATAATTATAATAAAATAAAACATAATTATAAAAATAAATTACATCTATTTATTCTTTTGTTTTTCCTTATTTTCACTCAAAATTATATTAAAAAACGAAAAAAGTATTGAAATTTTAAATGTTAATTTCACTTCAATAAAATAATATTCCTTTAAAAGAAAATTGTTATAAATATAATTTCATATAATATTTATAATTTTTTATATATTTACAAAGTTTTATAAAAAAAATTAGAAAATAATATTTTTAAATATAGTTTTTTAAATTGTAATAGTGCGAAACAGAGCAGAATTTTTCATGTGAAAAATATCTAATTTTAACAAATTTAAACATTTTAACAAAAGTTCTACTATAAAAAAATTTTTAGACAAAATTGTATTTAAAGTATGAAAAAATATTGAAATTTTGAAGATTGATTTCAAATATATTTCTTATCAATAAAAAAATATTTAATGTATAATAAAAAAAAATTATTGGATAAGATGAATTTTAAGATGAATAATATAATATATCAATTTTGTAAATCACTATAAATACTATAAATATTATTTTAGTTATATTTTATGATTCATGTGTTTATTATAAGAATTATTTTAGTGAAAATAATATGCGAATAATACTTTCACTTTCTTTTTTTAATTTCTAGAGTGTGCTTTTAATTGATTTAGAAGAAGTAAAATTCAATATATATAATGCTCATAAATTTCCGTATTTGTAGATTATTTTTCAAAAGATTTGCAACATAAAAACTCATAACTTGATTTTGTATATATTTATATATTTATATATACCTATTATATATATATATATAATAGGTATATATAATTATATAATAATTATATATAATATAATAATTATATATAATAGGTATATATTTTATATGTTAAAATTCGCATTTTTTTTTATTCTAAGATTGTAGTAACAGGATCAAATATATGCATATTAATCGATACCATATAAAGAATGTTCGAATTCATTATAAATATTCAAAAAATAAAGTATTGAAGAAATCGAATCCTTGTTAATCATACATGAATCTTTTATAAGTATATATAATATATATTATAAATATACATATATTGTAACTTTAATTAATATTTATATTTAAATAAAATAAATGTCTAAAACATTCGAATCTAATTATAAATATATATAATAAATATATAATAAAAAAATATATAATATATAAATATATCATTAATCCATAAATAATAATAAAAAAATATTACAGTAGACTGACATCTATATAGATGTTTATAAAAGATAAGAAATTATTAAATTAACATAATTAAAGAAAATAACATGAATATTATTTTAGTTATATTTTATAATTCATATGTTTATTACATTATATTTATTTATTATTATTACATTATTAATTGATATAATTAATTTACAATTTTTTTCAATTTATTTCTCTTTTTGTTCATGATTCTTGTTTTTTGAGAATACTTTTTCAGTAAATACTGATATTGCTCATTTGATGATATAAATAATTTCTTATAATTTTTTATAATGTAAGATATTTGGTAGTATTTTCAAATCAGAATGAAAGCTCATTTATTGTTATTAAATTTGTGTTATTAAATAGTTTTCAATCTCGACATTAATTGCTGTTAAATTATATGTATTTTCGTTTAAAACTAATATCTCTATCGAAAGAAACTTTTCATTGAAAATGAATTATTTGTAATATATTTTTCTCTTTCACACTGGAAAATATTACTTATATTTATTATTCTGTTAATTGTATTCATTGTTAGGAAAAACTTAATGTTTTAAATCGTGTATTTAAAAATATAATTATTTTGTACAATTTATTGTTTTCAATATCTCATAAATATCATTATATATAATATATCAATTTTTGTAATAAGATGCTTTTTAAACTAAGATTATCATTAGTTATCAATTGTAGAACGAAATACAACTGTTTCTTAATTGATATTATTTTTGAAATCATATTTATTTCAGTATTGATTTCTTTTGTAATTAGAAAAAAAAAAGTAATATTAGAAAAATAAAAACAAGAATATTCTATTCTGCATCTAATAATAATTTAAAATTGAATGAAGACTAAAATTATAATATGTTTTAGTTATACTAATTTTTCATATCTCATATGTATAATTTTATCGCGTTTCTAGTATTAATTTATGATGTATATCCGTGTTTTTTCAAAAAATTTATTTTTTGCATATATACTCTATTAAAATATTAATTGTCAACATTTATCTTATATATTATATCTCTAAGAAATTTTTTTAATTATTGAATTTAGCATGTATAAAACAAACAATCTTAATTTTTATTCCATTTTTTTTACTATTACTATTTTCATATTTGATGCATTATTAATAATCACAGTTAATATTTTTTTTTAATTTCAATTATTCCAAACTATGTTTTTCAAATTATTTGAAATTATATAAATATAAATATATATAATATAATATAAATCATAATAATATTATATATATTAATACAATTATATATATTATATACAATTAATTATATAGTATTTGCATAAATATTTATAATTCTTGTGATTTCTAATAATAATAAAATTTATATATTTTTTATAAAATTAAGACTTAAAAAAATTACAGATAATAATAAATATAATAATAATAAATTCAAGAAATATTGATATTGATTTATATTTGTCTATAAGTTCATAGTAATATATACTTTTTGTGCATGAGATTATTGTTATTATATTTTATTCTTATTATATTTTATTTAGGTTTTTTTTATTTATCCAAGATTTTAATTTTAACTTTTTATTTGGAAGATAATACTTTGGATAGTGGAATTTTAATAAAACAATGCACTATTTTCTAAAATATATAAAGATTAAAGATCAATTGATATTAAATTATAATTAAAGAATCAATTTTTATTTTTCTAAAATTATTATTATTTACATGAATAAAAAAGAAAATATTAAATGATAATAAATGAAAATACATAATGATAAATTATGTTTATAACTTTAATGAACCTCTTTAAATTATTAAAGAGGTTCATTAAATTATGATTATTCAATTATTATTTTTAAAAAATTTAAAGCATTCAAATATCAAAGCGTTTATAAATATATACCCCAGGATTCGAAACCAGTTTATGTATTCGAGCAAACTTTATAAATATGAGCATGAATAGAATCTCATGAAATAAACTTTTTATACTCGATTTTATTTGGTGTTGAGAATATATAATGAATTTAATCTTCTGTGTTTTTTTTTTTTGTAATATAATACAATTTTTTTGTATAATAAAAAGCATACAAACAGTAATATCTTAAAGTTATATTCCATAAGTCTATATTAGTTTAATTAGAATTTCATAAATTAGAATTTTATTGTTGACTGAGATTATTAATTTTCTTCTTTTTATTATAAAATCAAATTTGCATATTTAGTACTCATATATTTTTTTGTACGTGAGCTTTATTGAGGATAGACGCTTACATATTTTATATAGCTTGATTGTATAATTATTTTTTCATTGAATTTAACTGGAAATTATGTTTTGAGATAATAGAAATATCATAATTTCATTTTCTTTATTTCATATTTTTTATTATTTCGTATTGCATTAATATTTTATTAGTATTAGATCTAAGCTTTTTCTTGATATTCACTTGCGAGAAAATGTATCATCCGCAATATAAAAAATCAAATCTAGAATACTGTTTTGAAAAACATTGACTTCTATTAGTTGATATGATTTATAATCAATACTCATATTAATAAAATATTATATTACTATTAATATAAACTTTATTAATATAAAGCTTTATATTAATAAGATTAGATAAAATTTATGTATTGAAACAAACACTTATAATACACTTAATGCTATAATTAAAACTACAATTAATTACAATAATATATATACATATACACAGTTACAATGGATTTGTTCGCAATTCATGGATCACTTATCAGATGTTGAAAAAATCGCCGTTCTCAACTCAGTTTCTTTTGTCTTGGCTTTTGAGAATGTATTTATTACATTAATAAAGATATATGTGGTTTTGTTTTAAGCACGACGATATCATGTTTTGATTACGCATATAGAGATCATGCATACAAACAAGTATGCAAAATCCGCTTGGCTGATTCGCACATATACTTTATGCATAATATTAAATAATAATATATGAATGAATTCGAATTCTTAAAACCCACAATAACTCTACTCATCACAGTTTTATTGATTCTCACTTTGATATTTTCGTACTTTCTTTGTCTTTCATATAATAAAATTTTATACAAACTTCAAATTACAATATCTCATAAACTATCTCCTAATGATGAAATACAATAAAATATAATATTATGAATTAAATTATTATATATTTTGACTTTAATTGCTAAAATGCGATTTTTTCAATGAAAATCATTTTCGGTTAAATTTAGTTTATTCCAATGCAAAGGAGAGATAATATGAAACGTTTCTATTTATTGATTGTTGATTCGATTTATTTATAAAATAATAATGAACTAAATCCACTTTAAAATAAATTTCTGCGTAAATTTCTTTTGTCAAACAATACATCGAAGTCGAAAGTCGAAAAAAAATTTTTTAGTAATGTTTTCTATTCATATTTTTTCAATTATTATTTAATAATATGTCGATATTCTTCTTATATATTACTTTCAATAAGTATGTACAATTTTATTTTAAAATAGATCTTTCTTCATAAATTTTTTATTCAAAACTTTTAGAAGAATTAATTACATCAAGTATTTTTCTTTTTATATATAAGATAAAGATAAAAATAAATAATTTCTCAATGATTGGTATTACAATGACTTACTATAAACGAATTAGGATTATATTATTATATATTATATATTTGTCTGAAGATAAGAGAAATATAATTTGCAATATCAGATTTCTATTCCATTATTATATAGTGGATCAATATCTTTTATAAAACATTTTTGTGCAAAACAGAATGATCAGTATGATGGTTGTCTATTAACATCAAATAAACATCAATGAATCTATGAAAATATCCATGAAACTTCAATTTAAAAAAAATATTTTTAATAGAAAGATAGAAAGAAATATTTAAATTTTAGTAAAAATGACTTCAAATTTATTACTGACATTTTAACGAACTTTATTGTGAATCAATTACTTCAATTATAAAGTATCTTCAATTACCTTATTCAGTTATTTTATAAAGAAAAACAAATTAAAATTGAAAAAAAAGTTATTTAAATATATCGTACTACTGATGAATGATAATTATACATATCTCTTCTTCATCACATTCCTATATATCACAATATATTTTAATTAATCATTGGATAAAAAATTTTACATTTTCTAACATGTACGCAGAAAATTTAAATTTTTTCTTAATGAAATATATCAAGAATGCAATATATTTTAATTATTTGCATTAGTACATGATAATAGAATTAATATGAATGCTGTAGTAAATTCATTTAGATAATTTAAAGATATTTGATAAAAGATATTTGATTAAAGATATTTGATTCATTTAGATAATTTAAAGAGATTTTTTTTATGCCGCACATTCATTGATGTAATTATTCACAAGAAATATTTATCTTTGTAAAGAAAAAAAACAAAAATCTTTGAAAATTATAAAGAAAAGAAATAAAATAATCATTTTCGTTATACATTTTTTAATTGAAAATATCAGCATTGATATAAAAACTAAAAATAATTAAATCTAACTAAACAAAAATTAATTTTATTATCTAATAAAATATATATTATATAATATATTATATAAGTCTCATAATGCAATGCTAAATATTAATAATTTTTATAGTTTTAAATAAATAAAATATAACTCAATTAAATGCAATCCTAAAATTAAAAATGATAGAATATAACTGGATTGCATTGTTATGATTTTAAAACTTTTTGATTTAACAACAACAGAATTGAATTTTAAAGCAAATACTATATTTTTTTTTTCTATTATTCAAAATAATCAATAAAATTAAAAAAAAATTATACAAAAGAAAAGAAAGAATTTAAAAACATTTTAAATAAAATATTTTAAATGAAACATTTTAAAATGATCTCTTATTAATTTCAGAGTTAGTAAATATTTAGTTTTCCAAATTATAGAAATTTAACTTTCGAAAATATTATAAAGATATCATAAGTCTCAAATACGATTGAAAATTAGTTTTTATTAATTTCTGTATATAGCATTGATGTAAAATAAAGATAAAAATAATATAATAATACATTTTCAACTATATTAGATTTTATATTCCTAAAGAGAAATATTATGAACTACAATAATTCTAATTTAATTCATAATACTTATTAAAATCTTAAACTTGAATAATTTTTTAAAACCACAAATAAATTTAAATTCAATGATACAATGCAAATATATAATTTTAAAAAATATAATAGATTATCAAAATTAACAAAAATATATCTAAGAATTTCATCTGCAGCTTCATTTGCTTCATCTAAATATTTATTTTCTATCGCAAGAAATATGCCAACAGTTTATTCTAAGAAAATATTGATTTTTAAATATTTTTATATGTAGATAACATAGAATTTTATAAATATATATGTACAAGATTCAGATTCAAATTCAAAATTGTAAATATAATGTATAATAAAATAAATATTGCCTTCTATTATAAAAATTATTATATTATATTATTTTAGCTATTCAATTTTTATATTATCAGATTAAATTCTATTGTAATATAAGATTTATTAGAATTCTTTTTTCAATTCAATTAGTATCGAAATTTTCAACTATTTCGAATATTTCAAAATTGTTTCATGTATAATTCATTATTGTCTATATATTCATAACATATTCATATAAAGTTCATATAAAATAAAATTATTAGTGATTTTGATAACTCAATTTGATAACACAACTTATTATTTGATTTTATGTAAGGGAAATGCAACTGGCTATAATAAAGTAATTTTTTTTATTTATATTTAAAATAATAATAATAACAAAAGAAATAATTGAATTGATTATTATAATACCGTATTAAAAATAATACGGTTCTATTTAAAATATTAAAAATAATTTTTATACAATGTATTTTTATATTTTAATAAAACAGACAAGCTATAAAAGATCAAATCAGAAATATTTCAATAAATAATTTTTTTATCATATTGTTTTTAGTAAAATTTATCATTTATGATTATAAAATCTTATAATTATATATCCGAGAAAAAGTAAAAAATACATTCATATAGAAATGACCATATCCGAATTTCCAATTCTGGATTTGATTTGGTTTAACTATTTATTCGTATATAAAAAATTAAGATAGTTATATTGTTTTTACGATGCATTCAAATATTATAGTATATAAAAATATATATATAGATACAACACAAATAATAGATACAACAGAAAAAGAAATAGATACTTCAATATTATAATAAAAAGAAAATCGATATCGATGTGAACCAATTGTTAATAACAATACATCATTTATATCAGAATTGAAAGATAAATGACTCTTTATTTTTTTTATAATATTCTTAATTATTAGTTAAAGTATATTTATTATGAAAATAATAAAATAGTAAAAAAAAAAAAAGAAAAAAGAAAGAAAGAAAAACAGTGATAATTACTTACAAAAATTGAGCAAAAACTTATCAATGATGAAAATTGTTTTTAAAATTTATTAATATTAATTAATAATTATAATAAAAGATTTTTCCGCAAAACTCATCATCAAAAGCAATAAATTTTATAGCGATATTTCTTCAGGATCTGAAGCAATTGATTTTATTGGACGGAAAATATTTTTTATATTTTCGTCCAGTATATTTCCGTCGATTTATATATGCCATAAAAGTGAATTATTATTAATATATTATTATTAATATATTATTATTAATATAGAAAAATTAGAGAAATGAAAAAATATTGTTTAGAAAATGAAAATGTGATATATTTATAAATATATATATGATAAACTTATATAAAGTATAAACAATATTTAACATAAAGATTATTATTATATAAGTATTTATTTTTATTTATTTTATATTTCTAATAATGCAGATATTATTTTTATTAATTATCTAAAAAATTTAATTATCTAAAAAATATAATTATTTAATTTATTTATGAAAATATCCGAATATCATATTTAATGAACAAATATAGTTTGCTTTATAATATTAAACTTAATAGCTTTATTATTATTAAGCTTATTTATACGATCTTTTTTCTTTTGCGGTTTTTTTAAATTTTGATTTATCTTACGAATATTTTGTATTATGGCAAGTTTTTCTTCTTTTAATGAAAAACTTCCTTATGTTTTATTATATAATTATTATATAGTAATTTATTTTTTTCTTTAATTTCAACTCTCATGCTAATGTTTAGAATGACAGCTATACAGAGAAATTGAAATATTTAACATTATTATCTATCTAGTATATCTTCTATTGTTTCCAAAGGAATAGTCAGGTATTTTTCTATTAATACACAAAATTTATTTCAAATTATCTAAAATAATATAGGTCTTTAAAGTTTGTTTGAACCATATCTATAACTTCATGATTCAATTTTAAGTTTATTCAATTCTAATTTTAAAATTTCAATTTTTTTCACTATGAAAAAATTAATAATGAAGAAATCAATTAGGTCTGGCTTAATAAGTTCGCTAATTGATAATTAAGAATAATCATTTTTTTTTATAGAGCGGTCTTTCTATTATAAAATTCCATTAATGAATTGAATCTTAAATATCATTGTTGAAATTTTCTTTGAAATTATAAATTTGTTGTTTAAAAAAAAATGTGTTAAAGTTATTGTCTATAATTTTGTGTTTTGAAATAGAATAGAAAATATATAACAATATAAATAATATATAAAATATATAACAATATAAATAAATAGCGATTGCATATTGACATACATACTATAATAGATATATATATGTAAACAAAATTTAATATAATATTTCATAATAATAATATCTCATAACAATTAATATATCTCATAATTTTTATTAGTATTTCGAATTTACAGCAATCCAGATCATAATCTTGAGGCATAAACTTCTGGTCAAACTATCACATATGAATTTTCAACTTGTTCAATAACTAAAGTGGAGCTACAAACTATTTTAGCAAAAGGGAACAAATATCGGCATTTTAATAATGTTGTTTAGAAGAAAATAATATTGCATGATGTAATATAATTTCAAAACTTTTAACAATATATGTTAAAAAATTGTTAGTGGATATTTGAAAACTTGATCTGATCGCGATTGATATTATCTTCAAAATAATATTATCTTCAGCGAAAAATCATGTTTTTAAAACACTTGAAGTTTTAACGAATTTAGTCTGCTCATAAAAATCTAATCATCCAAAAAAATGTTAAAT
Organism: Apis laboriosa; assembly: GCF_014066325.1. NCBI lineage: Eukaryota > Metazoa > Arthropoda > Insecta > Hymenoptera > Apidae > Apis > Apis laboriosa. The sequence goes on along the minus strand of NW_025224165.1, from coordinate 562,363 downwards.
AACCAATAAAAATTTATATTTGAAAATTTAACCATTCGGAAAACTATATCGGGACTTTATGAATTTTTAAATAATTTTAAATGTCTAGAAAATGATTATTTAATGAAAGAAATTTCTTGGTATTTAATGAAATTCTTAATTTTAAATTTCTTAATTTTTTATATATATTTTCAATCTATATAATTTTTTACAAAAAGAATTACAATTTAAACTACATAGATCAACAAATTTTGTTTTTTGTTCATAGTTTTGTTGTAATAAAATTTCAAAACTTTAAAAAAATCACAAATTTAATACTGTTATATAGATTGTATAAATTACACATATTTATGATTTAAATTCTCAACATTTAGTCCATTTATATACATTGAAAACAACCGACGATATGAATTGTATATCACTTAAATGTTAATTCAAAGAAATTGAAATGGTTTTGTATTTTTGATATAATTCAATAATATGTTTGATTTTTTATATAGAATATATCATTATTAAATGATTTAATATACAATGAACATTCATGAATATAATTCTGTGTAAAATGTTTTACATAGAATATATTACAGAATAATGCCAAGGAAGTATGAAACCTTCAACGTAGATAATATATGTAATATGTCTATAAATTTAATGTAGAAAGCATTGCAGTTTCTATCTTATTGTACTCTTTATGCAAATTGATATTCTACAAGATATTTTTTTTTTCAAAAGAACATTATATTAGAATTATATTCTGATTTTTCATATATATTTTTATAAGAAATAGCAATTATATTTCAATAGAATATTATATTTTATTATTATATAAATATTATATAATAATATTATATATGAATTATAATAAAATAGAAATATTAAAATTTGTTTGATTACATATATGGTTATAAGATTAAAAAGAATTACTTATTCATAGTATTTATATAAATCTGTATCTTATATAGTTATAGTGAATATGATATTTGATAAATATAAAACAATCTTAAAAAAATAGATATGTGTTCTATTTTTTATATGTTATATGGAATTCATCTGATAAATATTTCAGATTTCAATTTCTTGTTTATTAGAAAATTTACTTATTAATTTAAAAAAAAATTATTTATTAATCGCATCCAAATATAAATATAAGTGACAATTTAATCTGAATATGTCTGAAATGAAAATTCTGGATGATCCAAATAACCTAATCATTTTAATTGTTATTCATTTTTTTAGAAAAACAATGTTTATAAGTATTATATTTTCAAATATTATAGTACCCTTAAGTATGCATTCGAAAGAACACAAACAGATTACAAATTATATATAATTCAATAAAGAAATCGATAATGTAATGTAACAAACGAAAATAATATTTTTGAATAAATCTTCGTTAAATCAAGTTTTATTGAAATTGAAAAAAAAAGAGAGATCAAATATATTTTATAAAAACATGCTATAAAATCATGCTTGTTTAAGAAATTTTTATCTTTGGAAAAATATGATAAATATTTAAATATATAATATATAATATATATATAATATAATATATATAAATATATAATATAATAAAATATGAAAAATAGAAAAATTTTGAATTTTTTTAGATAATATTCTTTGAAATTGTTCGCGAACAATATATGCTCGAGAACACTTACAGTTCATTTAGAGAAATTCCTCATATAAATCTTTTTCTGTTATCGCTTGCAAACCTCTATTAAGCTTAAAGGGTGATGTTATCTAAAAAGACTGTCGTTTTTAAGAGTTTAATTGACACTTATAATTATATATTTTTGACACACTTCAGTTTGGATGGAGCGAAGTCTGATCCTAAGAGTGACATACTTCAGATATGATTGACTCAATGGCAATTAACATCATTCTAATTCGAGGAATTTTCCTCTAGTTTGGGGATGTCGCGAGTCAGGCACTGGTCACAATGTTGGTCAAATTGATTGTTGATTGTTCTCCCACCACCGAGAAACTGAGGTCTCATTGAACTAGGAAGGGATTTTGTAAGTGCAACAAGCTTCACTTGAAATAGAGTCTTATTGTTAAACATTTGTATTCTAACCGCTAGATATAACAAATAGATAATTTATAACAACATATTCTAACCATTAGACACGATTATTTATTATAGCTTGAAAAAAAGTCTAATTATCGCACATTGAATATGTGTAATCTGACCATCGGATATCTAACAACAGATAGTTTCTTTGTAATTACGCATGATCGTGATCTAACTATCAGATATGATCACTTATTGTGATATTATGAGAAATCCAGCTCTCTTATAGACACACGCACCGCACTTGTAATAGCATTAATATAATCCACTCATTATGTAGAAAATATATCGATAATCATGAAGACCAACTTCTCTACGCACATATGTACACAATCGAAATAGCATTCGACACATATATGCACTTAACAATACTACTGCGAGCGAACAGAAATATTTCTTTTGTTATACATATTACATATGTGTAACAGATTACATATATATAACAATTATTTCTTATAATAGTAATAATCTTAAATGAATCATGAAATATGATATAAAAACATAAGTTAAAATATTTTGAATGACATTATTACAAAAGAATAATTCAAGTGAAAATGGAATGGAGTGATGAATTAAAAATTCTCATTTAACAATTATAAAATTGTAAAATAAAAAGATTCAACAAATAAAATTCGATTTATAATTTTTTTTATCAACAAATGTTTATCAACAATTCCATTTATTTTATTAGCTAATATTAGAATTTTTAACTTTTATTTTTCAACGCAATTCAATGAATGTAAATATAAATTATGTTATATTATATTATATTATATTATGTATTATATTATATATTATGTTATTATATATATTATATATAACATATATATTATATATTCGCGAGCACTTATTGCTCGCAAGATTTATAAACAGCTTATTTAGAGAAATTCCTTTTAAAAAAAGAAATTCTTTTTATAAAATTCTTTTCTATTATTATTATGGTTTGCCGATTTCCATTAAATTTAAACAACGAATGATGTTATTTGACCAATTTTTGAGAAAAATTTAGTCAATACTTATAATTGTATATTTTTTATACATTTCAGCCTGACTGGAACGGAACCCAATCCCACAGATGATATACTTGACTGAGCAACTATCATTTTAATTCGACAAATTTTCCTCTAACTTAAGAGTGTTACGAGTTAGCCCGCAATATTATTGGTGATTATCATATCTCATCAGGAAACCGTGATTGTCCCAATTAAACTTGGAAGGAATTTTCTGAATCTCACTTAAAAAAGAATTTTGATCATCATGTCATATTTTGATTGCCAGATATGATCATCTATTGTGAGAAGCAGTTCTCACGTATATCATACTTGTAACCGCTTATCTTTAAAAAATATATTATTTGTTATAAAATATGTCGAAAAACATTCTATTAAAATATTTATCTATTATTTATCCACCATCACTATAATACTACTACTACAGACACGACATTATATTCATTAAATATAAATGTAAATTGAAAAAAGAATAATAAATTATGCAACTGGACTTATTTTTTCAATTTCTTACGAACTTTCTAATCTTTGTGATTAAGATGCATGTTTAATTTTATAAAGAAATAAACAATTGACAATTGCAGAATCTCTTAATCGTTGATTCTGTTGAATCGATTAACTAATAAACTTTAATTTGTAGAGAATTCTTTTAAATTTATATTGTAAAAATAAAATATACATTAAACAAGCTGAACATTGAAATGATAAACATTAAGTATAATAAAAAAATTCAAATTAATGGCAGTTTTACTTTGAATTATAAAAATTTTTATAATGGAATAGAAAAGATAAAAAAATTTTTCGTTTTATAGGAATTTTCGAATTATCGAGATTCAAATGAGATTTTATATATATATATATATTATATTGATTATATTATATATATATTTCGAAAGAATATTTACTAATTGAACGAAACATGATTGAATTATTTATATCAATCATTTAACAAATTTTTTTATTTTATTCATTATGTTCATTCTTAATTAAGTTTAAAATCTATTTATTTGTAATTTTGTTGGAAGAATGCCATTCAATTATCACAATTCATAATCTTCAAACAATCTAGATGTTCTAACGAAAAAGATTATAGAATAAAGAGTTCTTGATGCTATTTTGTTTTATTTCATTGTTAGCCTAATCGAAATATGGGTCTGCAATAGTGTCAACAAATCTTCCACAAAATCAGCAAAATTTAATAAGTAATATTTTAGTAGTATTAGTAATAGTAAAATTAACATTAGTAATATAAGGAAATAAATTGTGAAAAAATTTAACTAAAAGTACCAACAAAAAAAATATATTTAATAAAAAAAATAAGAATAAACTATGTTATATAGATGCGGATCGTGCCGATACCTTTATTCTACTACTGAGTCACATCGCATGACGATTCAAAAAGGAAAACAGACAAAACAGAATTGAAATAGCGATCGTAGTGATCGCTGTTCGCCAATTTACGCATAAATATACAAGATACGACTTGCGTTTTTACATATATAAATTTAACAAGTAAGATTGTGGATGCTTTCATGGGATTAACTATTAAACATTTTCATCTATTAAAGTTTGTTTATGATATTTTAATTATTTTAATTATTTTTTATATTTTTAATAATATGATTTTTGTGATTGTTTCTCAATTTATATTAAAAAAATACTTAGAATTGATAAATCGCTAGTAACTATTATATTAAAAAATTTTAAGTTTTCATCAATTATTTTAACATCATTTATTTTATTAAGATTCATTCACTTAACTCTTAATAAAACTTTTTTATTTTCTTATTTTATTGTTATTAGAATTCATTAAAAATTTTAATTTTGTAATGCAATAGAATATTTTCAATAGATATTAAATATATATAATATAATATATTTCAAGTTTTGTTACAACTAAATTCATAAAATAAATTCATAATTCATAAAGAAACATGATTTTTCAAATGTACATTTTTTTCGCAATCAAATTTTCGATTAAACTTAATTTTTGATTTAAGAAAAAAAAGAAAAAAAGAAGAACAAGAAGAAGAAGAAGAAAAAAAAAAGATCGAGTAAATTTTGCTGCAAATATAAATTTAATATTTCAAGCTTATATATTTTATATTTAATATTTCAAGTTATAAAATTCCTGGTAATTTTCCGTTAAAAAATGAATAAGAAAGAAGACTGGAAAATATTATAGATATATTAATTTCAATTTTAGATATATAAAAGATAAGAGATATTAATATTGAAAAAATGTTACAAATGAAAATATTTTATAAACATAGCAAAAAAAAAATAATATTTCAAAGGAGACATACTATTATTTTTGATAAAAATATTAATTTGATTAAAATAAAATGAGCAAAGAAAATTTACAAATAGATTTTACATAAATTATATTAAATATAATTTCAAAAATAATTTAAATATATGCAAAATATAATTTATTTATATAATAAATAATCTTATAATAAATTATTGTTTATAGACTAAATAATTCTTATTTCAATTACAAATTATTATTATATTTATTATATTTAGAATAAGAAGCAAAATTTAATAAGTTATTAAACAAATAAATTTTCTTTGAAAAAAATTATTCATACAAAATGCTTATATATTTATATATTTCTGATGTTCCATATTTGATTCATATATATAATGTATTTTAACTATTTATCATTATTAATCAAAAATAAAAAAAAATTGATTCAATATAAGAATATTAAAATTAGATATTGATTTTATATTTTTTTACAATCAATTTTAAGAGAACATTCTTTTTTTTAGATTTATGAAAAAAATATTTATTCGCATTTATTTCTTTATTGTTTTTGTGTATTATGTTATATTTATAATTATATTATATATTATATATTACATATATATTAAATAAAATGAATACTTTTTAAGTTTTATTTTATTTTTGTGAAATTGTAGAAATAGATGAACATATATACAAAAATGAATATAGTATAATTATTTACAATACTAAAGATATGTAATATCTTCGCATGTATGTATAATTCTAATGCAATAAAATTTAGCATATTATATGCTGATTATTAAATTACTTCAAGTTTTTTTCATATCTATTTCTTAATTTTTATAAAATATTGAAATTATTAATGGTTATAATTCGATGATTGATTCAATTATTTTTATTTAATATATAAATAATAATAATTAGTATATTTTTGAATTACTGACATGACAATAATCAATACGAATGAAGCTTAAGCTCTATATTGTCTAGTTTCGTGTTTAAAAATGAATATTAGCAGATTACTAGTACAGTATATTTGTTTTTTAAACTTATGTTATACTTATTATATATATAATCGAAAAGTACCAAAAATATGTAATAATTAAAAAACAATATCAGTACAGTAGTATGAAAAATGGTCATTATTAGATTATTGGCTGATAATTTGTGATATTCATTTTTGCCTACGATAATTATGAATATATTTTCTGGCAATTTGATATTCTAATAAATACTAATAATTATATAACTAATAACTAACTAAAATAACTAATGAACACATATCTATATCCTTCATAAAAAGGAAATCTAATAAAACGGAATACATGTACTCTATTAAATATTCTTATTAAAAGTCTATCTAATTGTTTTTGAGAAATTTGTAAGAATATTAGTTCATCAAATAAATGAATCTACTATGTTTAGTATGAAATTCTTTAATGAATAGTGCGAAATAATTTGTAAAATTATTCGATGAATATTTAATACCTAATATTATTAAAAAATATACAAAATAAAAATATTTATGTAGTTAATTAATACAATAAATAATTTTTCTGATAATAATTGATAATAATTGGGATCAATAATTTAATCAAACAGAATTTCATGAATGATATATGAAATCATTCTCAAATTTGTATCACTTTTATCATGTTTTATATACAATTTCATTTGGAAATATTTTTTACAGTAAGATATTAAATCTATTTCGTAATTTAAAATTTTCTTTCTATATCTAGTATGAAATTATATTTAATAAGTAAAAATAATATTGATATTTTAAGAGATGATGTCTTCGAAATGATATTGCATTAGTTAAATTTATAGTGAATACATAAACTATAATAAATTATATATAGAGTGGAATTACTTTGTATACTACATGTTTTTATAATTTATTGATTGAATATTTATAAAAAGTATGAAGATTTTTGTAATTCACCATATATATTTTTTATTGTAACTTTATTTTTAAGAAAAGTCTTATATATCTTATAAATCTTATATATATATAATTTTAATTTTTATAATTTTAATTAATATATATTAATTTTAATTATATATATATAATATATATTAATTAAATAAATTTTATTAATAAATAAATAATTAAATATATATATTTAATTTAAATTATTTCATAAAGTAAATACATAGATATTTAATTATTAATTTTACTTTAATTATTAATTTTACTTTTATTATAATCTATTTTAATTGCTACATGCTAAAATTGAAAATAATATTAATAATTGAAAAACATGGTGTTAATTATTGAGCATGGAATAAAAGGGTAGGTGTCTGGATCGATAAAAGAGTCGTGTCGACTATAAAGCAAGTCCGTTTCAAGACAATTTCACAATAGTTGTCTCCGATGAAAACTGACGAAATTAAATCATCGCTTTATCTTAACATTCGATAAATTACGCAATTAATTAGCCAAGTAATTAAACCGGAATCAGATGGTATACAAATTTAGGATGGTGTAATTCTTAGTAGTGCGTGAGAGGGAACCATAAGACGATTAGAGGCTCGAAAAAAAAAGGCAATTACCTTTCCAAGAACGGGCTTTGCGCTTCGTGCAAGAGTGAGTTCATGATCAAGAAGTGCTTTATAGGTCAAAGGGAGAGGGTTGTTCAACCTCTTTTACTGAATACACGGCTCGTTGGGAATAAGATTCGAGTACATCGACGAAGATTAACGATCGGGACCTTTATTATGGCGATTAAGGTGAATGATCCTAACTTTCGACCTCGATTTTAGACTTCTTACCTCTTTATTAAGATTGAAAAGCCATCCATCGATCGCCGTGATGATGATGGTACAATAACTGACAATGATGAATTGAAAGAAAATGTAAGTGTGTTTTAAATTAAATTCAAGTGAGTACGAGATTTCTATTTTATCTTTTCGAAAATTTTTCACAAAAAATTTATAAATTATTAAAAAAGATAAAACTTTTATTTATATAGATAATTTTTATATAAATATATAATTTGAATAAATATTTTAAATTTATTGTTTTTACAACAATTATTATTGTTTATTAATTATTTTACAACAATTACAACAAACATATTGTTTTTATGTTTTACAAACATAATTTTTTATATCTATTTTCATTTTTTTATTTTAAAATGTTATTTTAGTATGAATTTTAATTATTGAATTTTTGTATTACTTAATATATCTTTAATCTTGTCCTTACTTATGAAACAGCGATGTAGTAATAACATGATAATGATGTTCTGAAATAATTAGGCTAGACATAATTATATATATAATAAATAATATAATAAATTCTTATAATATAATAATAATATAATAAATTCTTGTCTATATATAATGAGTATAATAAAGATATTATTTTTTTTCATTAAAACTATAAAAGTTATGAATTTTTTAATTTTATTTATATATAATAATTCTTAATAATATTGTCATTTACAAGATTTTTGAAATTATAAATTTAATTAAAATATATATTATAATAGTTTGTTTTATAGATACAAAAATCGAATAAATAATAATAAATAATAATAAATAATAATAATAATAAATAATAATTAACTATAATTATTAACTATTATTATTAATTAATAAATAAAATACAAATATAAAAGAGACAGAAATTATGAAATATATGGATTAGATGTGTATTTCATATAAGAAACAAAAATGATATTTTTTTTTTTAAATGAATTTTTGTGAGATGAATGTCACAATGATGAAAAAATAGTATTTAAATGATTATGAAATATATTGGTTCTTCAAAATCTCTTTATATAAAATATTATTAAATATATCCTATTTTACTTGATATCTAGTAACAATCGATAATTATCTATTTCCACATGTATATGTATCAATTTAAAAAAATATGTATCAATTTAAAGTATCATTCATATTTGAAATTTAATTATTCAAATATGAATAATTTTAAAAATTTCAAAGGAAAATAAAAATATATCATTATTCAAATTTCATATCATATTTATTGAATATATATTCAATATTTATTCAAATATTATATTTATTCTGAATTTTGAAAAATTTAATCCAATATTCCTAAATATCTCCTAGAAACTTATACAAAGATCAATCAATTAAATTTCTTATTATCGTTTGATCGGCGACTATAAAATTGTATTGTACATTTTGTATTGTACATTTAAATTTCATTACTATTTCATTTATTAGCCGATAACACAACAATGCCAAAAACATATGGTAACTGACAAATAATTTCGATTGAATGAGGAACGAAATTGACCGATTTAGATACACATCTGATAATTTGGCACGCATTTTACATTGCGCTTTGGCCGAGTTGGTATCTCGAATCAACATCGATTCCAGGATTAAGGAGTTTCCTAGAATCCCAATCGTTCAAGGCAATTGATTCTGTAAGGTTTATAGCGGTCACTCGACCGTGTCGACGTTTCTTGTTTGGATTCGACCGTTTAACATGGAAAAACAGCCGCAATTTTATCGGGGAAGTCGTGAAGTCGAACTTTAGATCGTTCACGTCAGGATACGAATGGAATTGACCCTTTTATCGTGTCATGAAGTTGAGACGATTCGAATTCAAACTGTCCAAACATTTGAACTCGTAGACAGTAATATTTCACTTAAAACCAAAATGAAACGTTCTAGTTTCATATAATGTATGTACAATAGTAAAATTTTTGATTTATCAAATACCTGATATAATATTATATACTATAAATGTTGATATAATAAATTTTTAATATTTTTCTCTACAGATGATATTTATATATATTTTTATATGTTAGTCATTAGAACTTAAATATCTTCTTCATTTTTAATGAATGTTCCAAAAAGAGTTCATGGTATAATTTAGTTTAAATAAATAAGTTTAAAAAGAAATGTTATTATAAGAAAATATTATAAGAAAAATTTTATTTGCACTTAATAATCTTTATATTTTTTTTCGAAATGATTAATCACAGATTATGAGTTAATTATATTATCTTTTAATTGTCTCAGAGATAGCAACAAATACTCTTCTATAATTTATCATCTGGAATATGATAAATTTTTTTTTAAATATTGAATAAAAATATTAAAATAATAAAATGAATATAATAAATAATAAATAATGAAATAATAAAATGAAAATAATAAATTTTTTTTTTAAATTTTAAATATTTTTTTAAAAATTTTTTAATTTTTGAATTGAATGAGTATAGTTTGCTAATAGGTTTATTTTATCTAATCCTTTTAATACTCCTCCTTTAGAAAATATTAAAGGAAGAAGTTTACTAAAAATAACTTACTTCTACAATGAATATAATGACTCATAATTAGAACTTATAACTATTCTATTCGAGAAAATTAAAAGAACACCACAATCTATGTTATGAAATACATTATTGCCGATGAATATTACTTTGAATATTTTTAACATAAAAAATCATTTCGTGTACAAATATTTTATAATTTAAAATTATATTTATATATTATTATTTAATTTATGATTATATAATTTATAATTATATAATTAATAATATAATAATAATATAATTATAATATATTATAAATTATATTATATTAATATAATTTTAAATTATTTTATAATTTTAATGTATTTTTATAATTTAAATATTATTTTTTAATATTTTGATAATGACTCAGACATATTCAAATATACTTATTTATTTATATCTTAACATATAATAAAAAAATAATTTTATGAAAAATATTGTAAAAAGTATTGATTTTGAAAAAATTCGAACAAAGTATATAATATAAAAAATATAATAAAATATATAATATATATTAATATATAATATAAAAAAAATAAAAAAATTTTCCCATCAGTTTCTTCATTTAAATAATTAAAAATAAAAAATATTAGTATCTAATATTTTTTAATATAAGTAACTATTAGTAACTAATATTTTTTTAATATTTTTAATTTTAGATAACTAATACTAGATAACTTATTTTAGTTAAGACTAAATCTATTCGAAACTTTTAAATATAAATAAGAAAATAATAAATATTTAATGAAATATTTTATATTTAAATATCTATATATTAAATATATCTATATAAAAAATAAAACTTTTAAGTAAAATATTATCATAGATGATAGAAAAATAAAGTTAAATTATTTTTTTTTCTATAAAAAGAAGCAATTATTGATATATAAGATGTAGTAGATATAGTAAAAGGATAGATTAAAAACTCTATCGAATTGGCAGTTTCCATTAAAACTGTATTTTAGATAATTGATTTTAGAGAATGAAATGAAATGAAATGAAATGTGTCAATAGTTTGTATTTATATCTATGTAATACAAATATTTGTATTACAGTATTTTATTATCTATGCAGTATTTTATTATCTGTATATATCTTTTATTATATATATTATTATCTAAGATATATTACAAATTGTTTCTGAATGTCTATTCGGAAAACAATTGTCTGTTGGAAAACAATAAATCAATGATGTTATCTTTTAAAAATTTGTATTATATAACATTTAATGCAAATATCTATTTGAATTGCTCAATATTTTCTAAAATACATTTTTTCTTTAGATAATAATTTTCATCATTATTATTTGTGAACAAATATTCAAATTTTATCGTTTTCTTTTTTACTTTGACTAATTTAAGTTTTTTCAAATATATAGTAATTATTCTTCATAATTCATAGTACAAATCAGTTTGAGATTTTATAATTCAAAATAAAACGAAAATATAAGAGAATAATATTTCTTTTACAAAAAATTTTGTTTTCAAATAAATCAAGTTCAAACACTTTTTTTAAATACAAGTGAAATTAATTAATTCTTGATGGATACAAATCAATTAATAAATTATTAATAAATAATTATTACTATGAAAATAAGCAAAAAATATACAATAATATTTTATTATATAAATCTTTATTTTTGAAAAAATCAAGATTGAATATACATATATAATTAGAGAATTATATAATCCATAAATTTTCAAATTCAATGTTTTTGAAAATTAATTTTTAAATGAAAAAGTTTATTCTATATTTTCTGTTTAATAGTTCATTTATATGTTATAAGGAATTAACTAATAATTTCACTCATATTTTTTTAATTTGATTTATTTGAAAACAAACCTATCCAATTTCATTATTCTTGATTTTCGTTTTATTTTGAGTCACAAAATCTTCTTCTTCCTATTTGTATTATGAATTCTATATATAATCAATCATAGAAACATTCTCTACATTACAGAAATTAACTTTAACTGAAAATTATGATTTGTAAAAGTTTGTATATAAAGCATAATATATTATATATGGAACAATTTTTTTGTTTTTTTAAGAGAATGAAATCAATATATAATATTTTTTGGAAACAATTTCATTTAGAAATATTTTTCACAATAGAATCATAAAGCATTAAAAATTAAACATTTTATGGAATTAATTTAAAATTTTGTTTTACTTCATATTGTTACAAAGTTATATTTAAAACATTATAAAGTTATAATTAAAAAAATATTAAAATTTGAGTGATTTCATTTTTTTAAAATAATGTTTTGCTAAAAAAATTTTTACATATATAATCCATTATATTTTATATATTTACAAAATTTTATTAAATATAAAAAAATTTTTATTATAGAGATAATTTGTTATATAGAATATGATTATTTTTATGATTATATACATATCTGTACTTTACATTCAGAGTATATACTTTTAAACAGTAAAATGTTATTAATAATTTCAAGATTAAAAAGTTTCTGCAACTTTAATTTACTTTTTTCTATGATTTTAAACATGAATATATTATATTTATATTCATTATATATATATATATTTAAATTAATAAATTATAATTAAATTTTAAATAGAAATATTTTTGTGATTGTACATTTCCAGAATAAAATTATACAAACTACAAATTTAGTTTAACTTCTATTTATACATAAAGATGAAATTCAGAAACTTTGCATTTGGTAACTGTAGAAAAATTAAAACTTTGAAATGGAAATGTTGATGTATGCAAAGAAAATTGAATAATTGAAATTAATTGAAATTAATTGAATAGAAAGTTGAGAATGACGTTTCCATCATGTGACTCTTGAAGATTTACAAGTTGAAGATTGATGGAAGTCAGAAAAGTCCTACAATGTATAGTGAAGATTGACTTCGGCAAATATGGCAAATCGAATTGGTTTATTTATGGAAGTCATGCGATGAAACAAGTTCGATACGACGAAAAATCATGCATTTTTTTTTTAGAATACTATGAAAGTATAGCAAGGTGTATTTTATATCTATGCATTTCCATCGAAATAACAAAGCTTTCAGTATAACATGTGAATGAAGTAAACAGAAGATATCGACATGTTCTTGATTCGTTTTCTACAACTTACGGAACAATGAAAATAAATAGCACTTTGATCAGACTATTGTTTGTTTGAAAGAAATTTTATATTATGAAGAACAAGAAAAAAGATTTCAATTGCAATACTAAGATTGAACATTTTTTTATTTGAAATATAAATAAAGAATAAAATAAATAAATAATTATTTTAAATAAAACAAAAATATTTATAAATTTTAAAATTACTTTAAATATAAATTATTTTTAAATAATAATAAAAAATAAATAAAATAATGTCACAAATAATATTATTATAATTATAAAATAAACTATTTATGTCGAATAATAATTTAATTAAGAGATATTTTAACTTAAAGTTTATGAAAATTTGATGTATAAAAAACAAGGAATATGCAAAATGATACTTATCAATTCATATTTTAATATTTTCTAAATTAAAAACTTCTTAGTATATATATATATACTAATATATATATACTATATATTTTTAGTAATATTTTTTTTACAGAAATGTTGAGTTGCATTAGTATTTTAAAATATATGATTTAAAAAACCAATTTAATCTTCATATATTATTTACTCATTCATGTGAAATATCAAAAATGTATAATATCAAAAATGTATCTCTCTTGAAAATATTCAACTTTTTTATCTGAAATATTTTTTAACATTATAAAAAAATAAATGAAATATTTCAAGTAATAAAATTGTTTTGTTCACTTGTTTATAAAAAATTGTTTATAAAAAACACGGATTTCATCTCAGAATAAAAAGTATACATGTTAAAAAATATATAGAATATAAATAGAAATAGAAATATATAACAATAATATATAAATAAAAATATATAACAACAAATAATATAATTTATACTAAATAATAAATTAAATAAAATTATTTTACATTGGAAAATATATATTTCACATAGAAAAATTCATCGTAATATTTATTAAATATTGTTATAATGAAATTAAATATAATAAGATTTCAATCAAGATTTCATCTTTTTTGTTCATTAACTAGTATTTTTAATTAAATATTTTTTTCTTAAACTTTTATTATGATAATTAATATTTCTGCGTCAATTATTTGCTACTTTTTGAGATTAATTTTATTAAATAATCATTAAGTAAATCATAGATAATAAGTTTAATTATAACATAAAGAAATATTTAAACATATATAAAACGTGGAAATGAATTATAAAAAAAACAATTCGTAAAAAATTGCTAATTATTTTCATTCAAATCTCGATAAACTTCAATTCGAACTGTTTATCTTCTATTTAAATCAGTTGATTAGTTGAAAGCCTATAAGTTAGATAATAAATAGAATAAAAAATATTAAAATAATTTATCTTTTATATATAAATAATTAAATCGGATAAATTAATATAGCAAATAAAAAATAAAAATTTTATTTGAGTAATTATTTAAATATTATATTATTTAATTATGATACATTTTGTATCATAGAAATGAATCTAATAAATAAACTTTTATTCTATTTCTTGTACATTCCTATTAGCATAAAATATTATTTAATTTGCTACGTGATAGATATTTATTCTTTATCCTTATTTCCTTGCTTATAATATACTAATCAGAATACAAAATAGAAATATTATTATTTACATAATTCATTTTTGTCAAGAATTAGAAACACATTAGGACATATTTATATCTTGACAATAAAATATTAATAGAAAAAATTATTAAAATGTATTCATATATCTTTTAATTTTATAAAAATATTTTTATTATTTAAGATTAATTTAAAGTTTTAAAAGATTAAAACTAATGATAATTAGATTATAAATTGCATATTAAAGATAAACTCAAAACTTGTAAAGTGCTTAAACAACTTAGATTTTATTTTCAACACGTATATTCAAGTATTTTCAATAATTTAATAATAATTTATGAGCAGGTTTAACTTCCTAACGCTCTCCAAATCCTCCAATTTAAACAGAAATATAACAGTAATGGCCACTTCACAAGTCACGCTTGCGCATCTAGTATCTTGCGAAGAACCACCATGGAAGCAAACACAAAGATCTTTCAAAGACTCTCACATGCCGCGACGCGACCCCGCAAGGGCCTATCCTTTATACTACCCTCCGCGCGATTATTGATCCCTCTTATGAATCCCATCATTTCATATTTTCACGAAAAATAATGATTAGAGGAAAAGCCAAAGCCCAATTTTGTATCAGATCAATTTGAATAGAAATAGAATACAGATCAGATAGAATTCAGCAACAATACAGTTCATATCAAAGTACAGTTAGAATTATTATAATCGTCATTATAATCGTCAATCAGTCATAAACATCTAAACCATCATTCGTTTACTTAAAGCTCATAATGTAAATTATTATATAGTTCTATGGCCGAAGGTTTTTTTCAGGTATAGTATAATAGTATAATAGTATCAATTCAATATTACATATTTGTGCAATATTCAAAGTTGTTCAGTTTAGAACACTGCATATTTTTTTTTGCACTTTAACATATTATTTGCATATTACGTTTACAATTTTTCTATATAAAAAATTGCTATCTATTTCTAGTCTTAATTAAGATTATAATAAATGTGATGGTATATTGATAAATATTATTAATTATTAAATTCATAATATAAATTTAATAATTAATAATTTAATAATAATCGATCAGAAATACAGGATTTTATATCTACAGACAAATGAATTTATAAAATACTATAAAGAATTAAATATAATATTGCTATTATTTTTTAAATTTTATCAAAGTTATTATAAGATGGAGAGAGAGAAAAAGGCAGATTAATATTTTATATATTAATATTTTATATATTATCTAAGTTTTATAACTCGAATTGAATTTGTAATTTCTATTTGCAGACGCTAAAATAATTACCAACCAATTCGAAGTTGTATTACAATATAGTGTGATAGAATATTCGAAACGCAAAAAAATTTCAAAATAATTATTAATATTTCGTTATGTGCACAATTAAAAAATATATAATTAAAAAATATTAGGAATGTATTGAATTAGAAATTACAATATAATAACGTTGATTAATAAAATCAAAACTTTTATCTTATTATTTTATAAATTTTTAAATTATAAAGTTAATCATAAAATTTTTTGTAATCTTTAAATTTTTTTTGTGATATTTCATTTATAAACTTATCCTATTTAAAAAATTAAAGAATTATTATTTTGGATTTTTAAAAATAAAATATATGGGTTATAATATTGGAAAAAATATTTTTATTTAAAATTAATTTCAAAAGATTTTTTACTTATATATATTTTAATGTATTAATATATTTATATTATATATAATTATATATTTTAATTATTATATTATAATTATATTATAACTATATTATAATTATATATTTTATATAATTAAATTTTTTTTATATTAAAGAAAAGTAAAAAGTAAAAAATTGAAAATTGTTTTATTCTAAGAAAATTTTACAAATTTAAAAAATCTTTAATCTTAAGTCTTTTTTTTGTAATTCGTTTTATAATAAATTTTTTATAATAAATTTTATAATCACATTTGAAAAACTATTTTTTATTTTAAATTTTGAATAAAAAATGCACTTAAAATGTATCGTGAGAATGTTGCATTGAATTTATACTATTATATTCTTAATGTATATTTAAATTTTTAAAATTTTTTGCATTCATTCATTTCTTGACTTAATTTATGCTTAATTAAAATTAAAATGTTTAAATATTAAATACATTAAAAAAGTTATTAAATACAAGCAAATTATTAAATACATAATAAAAATACACAGAATATTAATACTAAATATGTATTTATCAAAATACATCACACTAAACAAATAATTCTTCTATACATATATTAACAATAAACATAGTTATAAGAAACGTATGAAATATAAATCCAATCGTAAAACCTCTCTCTTGTGAATTCTAATGCCATAGTTTATTTTTCATTTAAAATGTCACAAAAACGGCAACAAAAAATTGTATGGTATTCACTACGGGATCGTAGAAAAAAGAGGTTTTCTAGATTCTTTGTAAAGAAAATTGTAAAAAAAATTTATGAAAATTAATATATTCGTTTGAAAAATTTTTAAAAACAATTTTTAGTTCTCTTAGTTTAATAGAAGAGATTCATTAAGAAAATTAAATTTAGACAAAAATAGACATTTTACATTTTCTATTTGTAAATATAGGTATATATCTGTATATATATACATTTTGTTGTATACTAACGATGAATTAAAACATTATTATAAATTTACAGAAATACATGTTTATTAACTACCCATTGTAATATCTTGATATAGATTTATGAATTACATACAACTAGCAAAGATGGAATAATTTTATGATATATGTGTTCCTATAGTTTTATAGTTCTTCCCTCATTTAGTTTTTTTAAAATTAATTAACTATATATACATATATATATATAACTATATATATATGTATATATTTCATTATATATATATATATATATTAGTTAATTAATTTTATATATATTATATATTATATAATTATATTATTGTATGAAAATATATTATATTTTTTTTCTTGATATTTTTTATTAGCTTAGAAAAAAGCAACGAATTCTATGCATAATAATTAAGAATTTATTTTGATCATATCATAGAAAGATTATAGTATGTTTCATAGATTATCTTTGCACTAACATGGAAGAAACTCCATTTTTTATTTAAATCACATGTTCGTGTTGCTTTTCCAATGATACAGCGCGATACACGAGCTCCATCTGGTCCATTTCTCAAGCGTCAAAACTATTTATGGTTGACGCGTGCACCTCTTGTCGACAGTTTTCCAATGGATTCATGATAGATGCATATTTCCGGTTTTTTCTCCATCCTGCTGCTGCGGGATCGTCGAGTAAATTGAACAATGATCGATTACACGATATGAAAAATGAAGGATCGACTGACTAATTGTCAATACGTAGAAACGAACTTCAAATTGATATTACGTAGATAAACGATAAAAAACGATATTGATAGCAAAAAAAATTATAATATCGTTCACGTTCAAAAGAATTGTTTTGATTTTAAGAAATAAATTCTGCTAGAAATTATACAAAATTTATGACTTGTTATTTTATTTTCATTATATTGAAATATATTATTATTTTATATATTTTATACAACATATATTACTTTAAACAATCTTAAAACAAATTTATTTTTAATATTTTGCATTTTATAACAAAGTTAAAATTTAGAGAATAGAAATTTGTTTTAAAATTTGAATAAATTTAATATTTATTAGCTTTCATATCAAATATGAATAAAATATAATATATAACAAAAGAAATATAAATTTAATGTTAAATTAAATATTATTGAAACATATATATTCCATAATAGTGGAATAATAAAGGAAAGCAAATAAATGTGTTTTATTTAAAGTATTGTACAATACGCATATTAAGTGTGAATTAGATATCATACCAATTACAAAGATATAATTAATTTTACAAAAAATATTAAAATATTTAAATATAAAATATATATTAAAATTTTATAAATGAAAATAAAATTATTCATCTTTTTACTAATATATTCTACAAAT
This sequence comes from Apis laboriosa, assembly GCF_014066325.1. Taxonomy (NCBI): domain Eukaryota; kingdom Metazoa; phylum Arthropoda; class Insecta; order Hymenoptera; family Apidae; genus Apis; species Apis laboriosa. The sequence goes on along the minus strand of NW_025224165.1, from coordinate 543,082 downwards.
ATATAATTATTTTTATATTTAAAAAAGAAAAAGATAGGAAAAGTTTACAAATCAGATTAATATGATTCATTAATATCAGAGATTTTTTCTAAGAAAATCTATCTGATACTCTAAAAGATTTATAATCTGACATTACAAGTCAAGATTTCAGCTTAATAAGTCCATCCTGCAATTCTCTAATGTAGAAGCGTGCAACTTGGATACATTTCAAAAGAGATCTCAACACGAATTACGAAGAAGAATCTTTTATTGTTAGTAGTAGCAAGTCAAGTTTCGATTAAACTCAGAATATCTTTTATTATTAATCATATGTCTTTATACATATATTTATCCACTTATTATCTATCTCTTCAAATTCTAAAAAATATGATAGTTATTATATTTATGTAATATTGCAACAAGTCTATTCAAATATCTTTTTTTTAATTATGTTGTATATTTATATTAATTACTAACGAAAGTAATTCATTATTATTCAAATATTAGTAAATATTAATAATTAATTTTTATTTTATTCATAACTTTATATATATATATCACACGTTCAAAATATATAGATATATCAAATTATTTGATGTAATTAAAGTATAAATGTAATTTATAAATATCTACTTCATTTATCAATCAATTTATAAATATTTATAAATATTAACTTCTATTAATTATAAATTAATTAATTATTAATTATTAATTAATTATAAATCTAAATATCAATTTATTAATATTAATTTATTAAATAATATATTAAATAATTTATTAAATAATATAATTTAATGTTATTCGATTTTCTCAAAAACAAAATCTCATATAAAAAAATTTTATTCCATATTTGACATTTCTTGATATAGAATCATCCTCATTTTTAATTGTATTACCAATTATCAATCTGTATATTTAAATATTGAAATAAAATGTTTGGCTTATTGCAAATTGTTGTTTAAATACTTAAATAAATATCAAAGAAAAGAAGATTTTCATATTAAGAAAATGTTTGGACATTTAACAAATATAAAATAAAATAAAATAGCAATTTTTTATAAAACTTAAATATTTGTTGTTTCTTAATTCTATAATACAATTTAACATAAATTAATACTAATTTATTAATTTATTATATAAATTTAATTTTATTATATTATAATTATAATAGTAATAATAAATTTTATTATATAATTTATTGTTTAAAAAAATTTATTTAAAATAATTTATTATACAATTTATACCTCAATGTAGTGTAAAATATTTTCATTGGTTTTTGTATTATCATTTGTTTTACATTAATTTCAATAGTTTTATATATATATAATATATATTATAATATATATATATATTATTTTTAATAGAATAAAGAAATATATTATACTTAAAAGATTCCATAAACCAAAATAAAATATAAAAAAAATATTGAAATGTCTTACAAAATGCTGAGTAATTATATAATATAGAATATATATAATTAAATAAAAAGATACACAATCTCTTTAAAATTTGTGTACAATTTATAATTTCTTAAATATAATAACTTAAGTTTAAACTAAACATAAAAAATTTATTTACAATTTTATTTTTACAATATTTCAAAATATTATAATGTTAATAAAATTGATGTTTCAACTATAAATTATGTATATATCTTAAATAAAAAAAGAAAAAACGGAATTTTTATAATTAATAATTTACACATTTCAATTCATAATTGATTCATAATTCAAAATCACTACAAAGAAAATTTTATTTTTTATTAATACAAATTTAATAAAATAATAATTTTTTCTTTGGAATATATAAATTTATTTTAATTTTTCAAATTCTTTTTATACTCTTTAAACTATATTTTGAATATTTAAATAATGAAAATAATATATTTTTAGATGATTAATGTTTAACATAATATTTTCAATATTATAACATTTACTATATTTTGGAATTTTTATTTGTGCTTTTAAATGCATACACATATTTAAAGTTTAAAATGATGTTAAAGTTATCAGTATTACATTTTCTCTGATCGTTGTAAAATCTATTTATCTGACGGTCTCTTTGGAATTACACGGAAAATTTTCAACCAGAAAATCTGTTCAGTTCTATGTCTCGCCCGGATATATCATGCTACAAATGTCCAAATGTAATTACAATTATCGGTCTCGAAATAGAGAGAGGAACTACGAGAGTTAGAAAGGAATAGAAGTTTTTAAAATTTATTGACGTTTGCTTAATTCTGGTTTTCTTTGTATCATTTTGCATGTATCCATTTTCTATGATATTCCTTCTGGAAAATTTGATATCTTCGGGATGAATTGACTTTTCTATAAAAGATATCACCCAGAAATAAATATTCAGACTGATATACAATAAAATATACTTTATATCAATGAACGAATTCTTTTTAAATAAAATTATCGTTATATGCTTTTCAACTGATAATATAATCATTCCTAATGTAATTTTTTTGAAACCGTTAATTCATATAAATATTTATACAATTCATATAATTCATATAATGTTCTGTAACTCTATAAGTTTTATTTCCTTTGAAGTTTTGACGTTTTGCAATGATAAAAATTTTAGAGAAATTATATTTACAAATTATATTTGTTAAAATAATTATAAAAAATTTTAAATTTGAATAGAAAACTTATAATAATTAATAATTATATTTGAAATTGTATAAAAATAGTTCATAGATTGAAAAAAAAAGATTAAATTTAAAATATAAGTATATTATTTAAATTATTTATATAAAAATATAACTTATAATTATAAATTATTAAATAATACATTAATATAATAAAATATATTATTGTAATATAATACAACCGATAAAAATTTAATTTGAAAATTTGATTTTATAATTATATTTTATTTGCGACTAATAACGTTAAGATCAAAAGTATTAATGTTTAACGATTAAATTCTTTTAATTACGAAATGTCATAAGAAATATATATATGTATATAATATATAAGTAAATATAAGTAATATATATGTATTATAATAAATATAAGTATATATAATAAATATAAGTATTATATATGTATATAATATATTTTATCACTAAATTTATCAATTTAAATTAATTCGTTCGAATTTAATATTATGCGATTCAATATTTTAAAAAATTACAGCAAGAGATCATAAAATTTGTTTTATTTTCTTTGAATTTTCAGAACGTCTATTTATTCTCTTTATCAGTATCCAAAGACTCCGTTGAAGATAATTTCTGTCTTGCAATTCACATAAGATCGAATATTTATTCAGTTATAAAGAATTGATTATTTATTTATATCATTGATTTAATTGATTTATAACTGATTTAATCTTTAATTGATTTAATCTTTAACTGATTATCAGAAATATAAATATTATATTTAAATGTTTAAAGTTTTATTTAATTTATAATGATTTTATGAATAAAGTTTCTATATGAATCTAATTTTTAAAAATTAAAAAAGATTGAAAAAAATCATATAATTACGTATAATACTAATTAAAGAACAATACTCAATCATTCTTCGTATATTTAATTAAAATATATTTTTGAAATAAAAATAAATCTGAATGTTCTGATTACTGTCAAAGCATACTTTGTATTTCTTTAATTTTAATTGTCATATATGTATATATATTGTATATATACATATGTATAATTATACTACAATATAATTATAGAAACAAAATAGAGAATATGAGAAGAGATCTAAGAGAGAGATCTGAAATATTGAGAGTAAGGCAGTCAGCGAGAAAAGAGGAAGCAGGGAGAAAGAGAATGAGAATGAAAAGCTTGCATGTTCATGTTTTCCCTGCTAGGTAGAAACTCTTTGACTAACGAACCACGAACGTCGAAGATGCTTGTAGATAAACGCGTCGGTGAATCTCTAGTTACATCATGCATTATTATACTACTTGCAAATTCATGACAGTCCTATGAATTTTCTACTTGTCCTTCATATATCAGAATTGTCCTTCATATACCAGAAAAAGAAACGGTTTGAAATATCGTTTAAATATTCAATCTCTTTTAGTTGCGATATTCGTTATTTCTCTCTGACAAATTTCATATTTTATTATAATTTTTTATGACTTTTTTTAAGAATGATTTTTTTTAAGAATAAGAATTTCAAATATTATCTAATTTTTGTATATTTTAAATTGTAAAAACAGGAAATATATAAGAAAGAAATATTAGAAAAGAATTGTTTTATATATCTTTGTTTACTATTATTTATATATAATAATATGTGTATAATATAATTATGTGTATAATAATATTATACACATAATTTATATATATAATTAAATAATATATAAATAATGTATAATAATTAATAATATATATACTCGATGTAAATCTTTCAATTTCATATTTTATATTTAATATTTATCAAGTAAATATTTTGCTTTGAATATCCGTATATCTTCTTAATGTTCTTTTTCTTTTTTAATAAATATAATGAACGTAATCAATTATATAATAATATATAAAAGACAATTAATTTATTATATAAAAGACAAAAAATAATTTTTTATTTAAATATTCTTTATTTATAATCCATTAATATTGTTTTTGTAATTTATTATAATCGCAGAATTTATTTACGTTCAACTGTATCTATTTATCTTTCCTATCTATTTTTTTTAATTAAATAATCTAATCATCGTTTTCAATAATTTTCTGTTTCGAAACTTCAATGCAATATATTTTTCAATATCTATTTTTTAAAATTTATATAATTAAAATTAATATAATTTTAATGAAATTACCAGAGAATTTCATATTTTACAATAATGGAAAAAATTTAGTTAATATATTTTTCTGACTTATGATAATATTAAAATTTTCTTGTCATAGTTGCACAAACATATCTAGATATTTTAATGTATCTGCTACGCAAATATTAGATTTTTTTTTGTAATACGTCAAAACCATTAGACATATTAGAACCATTTTAATTTTAATACATAATTATACATAAATAATATAAATATAATTCTGCCATTTTATAAATATAACTCTGAATTTATTTGTAAATTTATTGTATAAAGATGCTTTAAATAAAAATTATTTAATATTAAATATAAAATGTAATTTATGATTAATAATTAGTTTTTTTTTATACTGTTTCTTCTATTATTATTCTATAATGTTTCTTTTCTATACCGAGATTGTTAAAGTCGAAAAACGACTGTGTAGTAAACTTTGAATATTGCACAAATGAGATGCTTAAACTGAAGTTACTGCTCGAAAGATCACCTACTATCGTAGGACTGTATATTCGTTTATATTATAAACTCTGAGTGAACAAATGATGATACTTTGGGGCTAACTGTATATATTCTAACTGTATTTTGATGTACACTGTATCGTCGTCGAATTCTATCTGTTCTAGTTTCTATTTCTATCTCAACTCTATTACAAGAATATCGCGACTTTTGGTTTTTCCTTTCCAATTCTTGTCTTTTGGGAAAAATACACATAGAGAGGAAGTTGAACGGACCAATAGTCGCGTTGGTTTTGAAGTGGTTTCGAAGGATGGGCCCTTGCAAGGTCGCATTGCAGTGCATGGGGATCAGGATCTTCGCGCTCATTCCTACGATGGTCCATCGCATGGCGTGTGAAGTGGCTTGTAAAGTGGCTATTGCTGTGACACCTTTGTTTAAATTAGAGATCTGGAAAATCTTAGGAAAATCATGCTCGCTCATAAATTATTGTCATATAAACTATTGACAATGCTCGAATTATTGAAAACACAAGTTATCCAATCGCTTTACAAGCCTTATCCTTAACAGAGATATATTTCGAATTTTTTAATTATACTATACAACATTTAAATGTATACTTAAATGTATAAATGAAAATTGAATGTATACAGAATGCTAAATTAATAAAAAATTATTAAGATAATTGAAAAGCAATAATTAACAAGATATTTTTTAATTTATTTTATTTGTAATGTTAAATTCAAATTAAAAAACAAATTCAATTTAATTTTCAAAATGTATTGTATATAAACAATATTATGAATTAATTGCATTGTATTTTATTAAACATCAATAAAATATTAATAGAAAATTTCTATCTTTTTATATAATAAATCTATATCGTATAATAAATCCTCTTATGATTTAAAATAAAAATATTGGAACAATATTATATAAATAATATTATATAATTATTATATTATATAAATAGATTAATAAAAAATATTATTGAATATACTTTTATTAAAATAAATTTCATATTCTATTAATTACTATTATAATTATAATATTGTAATAATTTCAAAATTCAGTCAAAAATAATAAGAAAGAAAGAAAATAGCAAACATTAAAATGAAATTAATATTTGAAAATTATATGAATAAAAAATTCGTCAATTTATTTAATTGAGAAAATATGATTTTTTTGAAAAAATTATTTATTTGATTATGTTTTTATTATTTTTAATTATATATTAATATTGATATAGAGATAGAAAAATTAAAATAAAATTCAAATTAAATTAATGTGCAAAGAAAGGATACAATCAAGAGAAGCTTAGTTTCTCAGTTTCATGTAAATGATATTCATACATGTATATGAATATTAGATCTTATTATATAATAATAATATTTATCTTTAAAATTAAATTTATAATAAGATAACATTATAATCGAATGATTATTTCTAAAAATAAAACATTTAAAATACTTTAATAAGTATTTTTTAAGAAAATTCATCTGCTTCGATAAATGTGTCTACACAATATTACAATTGCATCGATTCATCAAATTTTAAAATTGTAATTATAAACTCTTTTAAGTATCAAAATACAAGGTTTATAGAAAATTGATTTCACATATTGAATTCAATTTTTTAATTAGTTTATAACAAATAATATGAAGGTTTTTATTGAAAATTTCTTTGAATTGATAAATCAGATTTTTATATCAATATATGTAATTTTTTTTTTTTATATCAATATATGTAATTTGTGTAATACTTATTCTTGGATACTAAAAAATGGATACCCAAAAATAACAAACAAATTTTTAAATATAATTTATATATATATATATATTTATATACATATATATATTATTATATTAGTAAATTCATATTTTCATTGTGGAATCTTAAATAATGATAAATGTTTAGAATTTTTAAATCTAAAATTCCATCTAAAATTATTAGAAATCCATTATCTATCGTGAAACATACATATTTTCAACAAAATGATGTTTTCTCGCATAATTCCATATAAGAAATTTTTTTAAATAATATTTTTAAAAACAAATGAAAAATCTGAAATATAAAATGACCTGCATGACTCACAAAACTTTTAATTAATAAATTTTTTTTAAAAGAATAATATTTAAAAATATTTACGCTATAATATAGAAAAATTTAGATTTTGCAAATGAAGGTAATGGAAGCGCGTCTATCTAGAACAAAATTAACAGAAAGTATCAAAAGTGTAATCAACAAAATGTAAAAATAAGTTTTGCTAATAGAAATTATATTTAACACAATACATAATACTATATTATATTAATACAACATACTAAATAAAACATTACGAAATATTTAATTTATTTTTATTTATGTTTGCCGAATCTTAATGTCAATATTAAATCATCATTAACAACTAATGATGATAAATAACTTTCATAATATATAAAAAAACATATAATATTCTATTTAAAGAATCGAAGATTATCTTCGTTTCTAGATAGAAACAAAAATAAAAAAATTCATATATCATTATAATATTTATTATAAAAAATATTAAAACTTTTCTCTTTATTGCTTTTATCAAAGATTTATCATTTTCGAAAAAAATGCAGATCTAATATATTGTAATTATTTTATATACAAAGAAAAATTATTCTAAAACAAAGCAGAATATCAATGTGTTTATATATTATATTTATAATATAAAAAATTAAATAAAAAGTGCGAAAAAATATTTTATGATATCTTTTATTTTCCAATCGAGATAGTCGTTATTAAAGTATTTTTTATTGATTGCGGAAAAATTTATAAAAATTTTTAATGTATAAATATATATATTGCGGTATAATAATTTATTTTCTTATCTTAGATATTGAAAAATGATTGTGATAAATAAAATATTGTAATATTTTATAGTATATTTTGACGATTTAATTAGTTCTTTATTTCAAGGATAATTTAAAGTATAAATATTAAATTTTTTCTAAAATATTCCATATAGAACTATTTTAGTCTAATAGAATAAAATAGAAAAATGTTTTAAGAACTATAATATTTCACAAAAGATTAAAGTTATCTAAAAAAACGTTTTAACAAAACATTGTTCTTTGGATTTTATTTTATTTATTAAAAAAGAATCATTACATAATTCAAATTATTTTTGTAAATCTTTAAGTAGTAATAGAGATCTTCAACTTCATTTTTTTAAATGGAATATTTAATTTTGAATGTATTAATCTATTCATTTGCTATACATTTCTTATAAAAGAATACCTATATACATCCTATGTCAAAAAATCATTAGTTTAGAAAATAATTTAGAAATTTCAATTAAATATTATTCGAATTTGGAAGCTAAAAAGATAACAATTGTGATTAGTTCTATTTCATTACAGTAACTTTACGAATAAATATAAAAATGAAATGCATTTTCATTGATATTTTCTTTATTGACATTGTTTCCCATTAAGTGAAAAATATATAATATAATTTAATTATATATATAAAATATATAATACATGTTTTATTAAAACATTTTTTTTAATTTTACTTTTTTACAAATATATTTCATTATTTCCATTTAAAAAAAGTACTTTGTATATACAAAAAAATAAAAGCTTTTTTTTAGTATATATTTATTTTTTCTTAATATGTTATTTACGACTAATTTAGTCTTAGTTTTAGAATTTCCTTAAAAGGAAATTTCTATATCATATTAAGATTAGGAATTTCAAAAACTTACTTCATAATATATTATTGAATTAAATTATGTTATTAAATATTTTTAATGTTTCTTGATGTTTCATATTCAGAACAAAAAAAATAAATGTTTTAAATATTTTGATAAGAAATAATAATATGGAATAAATGAATTGATATAAAATGGAAAACATGATATGCATAACAAATTTAAAATATTTTAATTTTAAAATTTTGTTTTATTCTTCTTATATTATTATGATACGCAAAAAAATTTAAAAAAAAATACGCAAATAAAATTCAATAAGAAAAATAATAAAAAATAAAATAATAAAATACTTTTAAAAAATATAAAATTGTATTTTCAACAAATACTATATAATTAAAAATTTTTTGATTATTTATTTTCATTCATTCAATTCATGATCTCTTTTAAGATTCAATTTAAAAATATTCTTGATAGTAAATTATACATATTAAATTTATAACAAATGCATATGAAATACAGCAATTTCCAATAAAAAAATTTATTGGTAGATTTACAATAAATAAGAAGTTTTCAGAAGTAATCAAATATAATTTTTTTGTCCTTTATGGTGCATCAAAAATAATTACATATATCTATCCAAAAAATCTATCATAAAAGTTAAATATTTTTTGATATTTAAAATATTACAAGAGATATCATTTATGATAACTATCGTTGTTAAAGAAATAAAGTTTTATAAATATTTATGATACTTTGAGTCTTATCTATAAAAATAATTATATTTTTGAATAGACTTTTAAATTCCAACATTTTTTCATTTTCAATTAAATATATAAAATATACAATATATAAAATATATATATGACTCGAAGTATATAAATAAAAAATACATATCATTAATTGCAGAAACATAAGTTTAGAAACATTTATCTCTAGACATATTTATATATATTATTTATATATTTTGTAAAATACTTATGCATTCTGTAGAATTTTAAGCATTACTTATCGTAAAAATTTAAAAAAAAATTACAGTTAATACACAATAAACGTATTGATAATAAAATTAATTTTTTTTTTGGAGAAACCCATTACATGAAAGAAAAAAATATTAAAAATATATTATAAAATATTAAAATATAGATAAAAGTATTAAAAAATATAGATTATTAAATTTAGATTATTAAATTTTTGTATTACATAATATATACATAATATACATAATATATTTTAAATAAAATAGAAAACAATGAAACTAAATTTAGAAACTTAAATGTCAAATTAAGTGAAAAAATAATAAAGAACATAAAATGAAATAGTTTATTTATCGACAATATAATAATATACATTATTATAAAATATTATTTTTAAATAAATAACATTTTTACCAACTAATTAAATTTAAATATTGTTGATAGTATATAGAAATTAGCTTGCAATATTTATCGAGATTATCAAGAAAAAAATTTAATTTTTAAAGAATTAAATAAAAATAATAATTGAAAAATGTTGAATAGAATTTAAAACATTTTTAAATCAATAAAATGAGATGTTATATGTTAAAGAAAACAAGAAAATGTATTATATTAAAAATATTTGATATTTAATAAAAATCTTTAAACTTTTATATTTATATTTTATATTTCTACATTTATCATAAAAGTATATTTAATTATAAAATCTTTTTTCAATTGTATTCTAAAATTAAATTTTTATTGAAAAAGTTTTTAATTAATTAAAATTTTTAATTAAAAATAAAATAAAATTTTAAATTAAATTTTTAAAAAATAACAATAATAATAATTTCCTTCATAAAAAAAAAATAAGAAGATACATGTAAAATTTTTTTATCTATATTCTATATTTCTTGTCTTTTATTGTAATGCATATAATACAAATATATATTTATATTTTTAAATTTATATTTATAATTTAATAACTAAAATGTTTAATTATATTTACTTTTATAAAAATAATTTTAATATTTTACCAGTAAATTATTAAGCCATTAACTGTATTTATTAAATATAGTTTCAATTAACAGAAGACAGATTAATTGTTAGTTATTTGTCAAATATATATATATATATATATATATAGAATAATATACCAATTACATAATATAACAATTAAATGAAAGTAAATCAATTGTTGAAATAAATTGATTAAATTGCTCTATTGAATAATAGAAATTCTTCTTTTTGAAATGATTAAAATAATATACAATGAAATGCGAAAGTTTATACAATTATACAATTATTACAATACATAATATATAATTAGTACAATTTATTTAATTTATAATAAAATAATTGATATTTAATACTTAATTTACTAGTCATATTTTCTGTTAATTAAATATTGTTTCTAAAATAATTAATAATAATATAAAAAATAAATAAAAAAATATTGCTCATTGTTAAAATTATTAATTCTTTTTATTTTAATAAATAAATAAAAAAGATAAATAAAATATAAATCTTTAATTATACATATATAATAATAAATTTTCTTAATATATCATATTAATTAAATATAACTTTGTTTAAATATGCTTTATATCAATAAATTTTTTTATAATTTTTATAATTAGAAATAATTGATCTGGTAAACTGATTCTTAAGGAAATATAATCGTATTGAAAATAACGTTTCGACTATCATATATCAGATGTATTAAATTTTAAAATTATATGTATATGAATAAAATTTATATGTAAAATTATATATAAAATCAATTGGTTTTCAAAAAAAACAAAAGGTTTTTGCAAAATGAAATTGATTGTTCGATAAAAAACATGGGGTGAGCTTGTTAATCAAACAATACCAGAATTGAATTCGCACGAAATAAAGTCACTATGTAAATTTATTCGACGTGTCTGTCGAGTGTCTCGAATATAAAGGACAGACGCGTCAGTGGTGGAGTAAGTAATTTCCATAAAACATTCTCGAATGAATGAGAAACGAGTAGGACTTTATTACTCAGAATTTATCCATACTTGTGTTTCACCTTTATACTCCATTCATTTTTGCATTGATTAATTTTTATTGACAATATGAGATTGATTTTTATTAATATTATTTTGTAATTATGAAATAAACTAGAACTAAAAATAATTGAAAAGCATTTTCTAAATCAATATTAAGAATGACGAAACGAATTCTATTTCTTTTTTTAATCATAAAAGTATATCAAAATTATAATTAATATCATAGTTAAATAATTATAAATAAAGGCAATGATAATATAAATTGATATATAAAATGATATAATATGATATAATGATATAAAATGTGATATAATTTAGGATATGAATGATATAATGATTAAACTTATTAAAATATCGATATTTCAATTATCCTAATCAATTATCCTTATTTTTCTGATATTTATTTTAATTTAAAATTTAAAACTAATGAATAGAAAATCTGAAACAAATGAATTATAATATATTTAATATTAGTATTTTTTTTACTTCTTCTAAATAAAAGCAAAATCTGATTACTATAAATTCGGGTAATAATATAAGATACCTATTTTTAAAGAAAATAAATTATGAAATTATGTTAAAATATTAATAAAAAAATTTTGTTAATAATTTATTAATACTTATTAATAATATATAATATATATGTATATATGTGTATATATACATCACAATTAGACAATTTATTTTATTTTGTATTTGTTTAATATTTTATTATATAAAATATATAATCCTTTCTAGATCCATATAATAATAATAAGCTCATAATAAACTCATAATTAACATGATAGACAATATATCTCTATAATTTCTCATTAAAATCTTAAAAAAATTTTAATTATATTAATTATATTATCAGTCAAGTATTTAAAATTTCTATCAATTTAATTTATTTCAATTTCTTTTATTGTAACATACACTAAAACAACTTTAAATATTTATTAATAAATTAAAATTATGAATATTATAATATGATTTATCTTTTTTATTTTTTTAAAAATCACAAATTAAATTAAAATAAATAAACATAGAAATGATCTATTATGATTGATTAAGATGTTTTTTTGTTATTATATATAATGTTATAATATTGATGATCGAATTAATAAATAGAAAAAATATTTCTGTTTTGACATGACAGCATAATGTAATCGTGAAGTCAATAATCAATAAGAAAACAATAACAATCTTAATCATTAATATTAATATTATTATTAATATTATTATATATTATTATCATAAAAATATTTCTGTTTCGACATGACAGCATAATATAATCGTGAAGTCAATAATCAATAAGAAAACAATAACAATCATTAATATTCGTCCTAGCTCATCACGTAGCGTACGGACAAAGAGAAGAAATAGTATTCTGCTAAAGGAGATGAATTTGGCGCGTCCGTGCATATCCGCCAGATGTTCGGCATGAAACGTTAACGAATTCGAAGTTCCCGGTGGTTTGAAGTCAGCCCGAATGAAATCGCGTCGTGGAATAATCTATCCGCCGCAGCAATTCGAACTTGGATGTCCCGAGATCTTAAGTTCTCCTTGCACGAACTTTGGATTACACTTCGGCCGGAAGTGTAATCGACTTGAATTTCACAGCGCGTTGCTCGCACTGGGAACCTGAGCGGATGGGATTGGCTTTCTAGTCGCTTCAAAGATTGTTCTTTAAGAAACATTGCTATTATACATTCTTCAACTTACGAAATTTTCTTTTGATTTGAACGCTATTAATTCATTTCGATCGTTGAAATGAATAATAACTAACCTTGAACACGGAAATTAAGATGTTCTATTGAATTTCATTGATTATAATATATATATATATATAATTTATTTTATAAGGACGAAACTCGATATTTATCTGATAACTAAAATCACTATAAATTTTTACGAATCTTGAGCAATTTAACAATAACTGTTCGTCTTTTTTTTTTAATAAATATGCAATTCCGATTTCAATAATATGAGATATATTGTCATAATTTTTCTCTATACATATAAAATCGAATTCTTTTAATTTTTAAGATATCGTAAAAATATATTTAGCATTATGTGTATTCAAACATTTCTTAAGATTTTCTCTTTTCTCTAAATTAAGAATGAATATTTACAATATTTATGTATTATGAATGTTCACGAGCATTCGATTTTAAATTTGTGAACAGTTTATTCAGAAATATTTTTCATAGAAATCTTTTTCTGTTATTATCATTTGCAAACTTCTATTGAGTCGGAATGAAATATGATGTCTAAAAAGATTCTCGTTTTTGAGAGTTTGGTTAACAATTATATGTTTTTGACATGCTTGGGCCTGGTTGAAGCGGAGCTCGATTCCAAGGATAACGTGCTCCAAACATAGCTGACTCGACGACGCCAGCATCATTCTAATTCAAGGAATTTTCCTTTAATTTGGGGACATCGTAGGCATTAGCCGTGTTGGTTATTTTCGTGCCCTACTGAGAAACTGAGGTTCTCCTGATTGAACTAGAAAGAGATGTTTCTGAAGACATAAAATTCATTTAAAAAAAGTCTCAATATAAACATATAATTTGACCATCGAATACAACAATAAATAGTTTCTTTGTAATTAGTGATCTGATTGTCGGATCGATCACGATCACTTATTATGACATTGTGAAACCCAGTTCTCTTATAGATCCGCGTATTTGTAACCGTACTAATACAATTCTATCTTTGTAAAGAAAATACATCAAATACAATAGTCAACATAATATCAACATCAGCTTCTTCACAGATATATACATCTCAATCGAAAAAGCATTCATGTATCCATCCATATATCCAGCACTTAATTCACTACAAAACTACTACTGCGGGCGCAAACAATATTAATGATGTAAATGATATATAATAAATTTTAATTTATTAATATTTTATAAATATAATTTATAATTTCATTTATATCAGCACTTCACTAAAATAAGTAAATCTTTATATCATGTTTTTAAATATATAAATTAATAACCCGCATGAAAATATAGTTCTCTAAAATTTAATATTCTGTTGTTTTATCAATTATTTTTATAAATATTATTTATTTTTATAAATATGTATTTTATACTAATACGTAATAATTTCTGTTTTTTTTCTTGTTATTATTCACGAGTAAAACTACACACACATATTTTTATTATATTAAAGCTTTATATCTACATTCAAACAAACTTGTCGCTATAATGACAATAATATATATATATATATATATATATATATATATATATATATATATTATATATAATATTTATTATATTATATATATGTATATTTTTTATATTTTATATATGTATATAAAAATAATGAAATAAGCATTGTGTCTTCACTTTCACATCTTATTTAAATAATATATCTTTTATAAAATATATCTCTTCGAGAAGATCTTGAAAGATACATTCATTATTAGAAAGAAATCTCGCGAAAGGAATATGGGTATGATTAATTAATTATGGAATAAAAGGGCCTAAGCTTTCTAGCATATTTGTTATATATATAATCCAATTCAAATCATAGTTATTATAGTAGTATATGGTCAGGATTATTAACAAACCATCTGAAGTGGAGATAGGTGGATTCTAGCAAAGGATCCCTTTTGCCTCTGTACCATTTCGCTAGACTTCTTTTTGTACAGTGAACTATATTTTTTCCGTTTTTTCGCTATCATTTTATTTTTATTAATTTGGAATTAATCTTCTTGAAATATGAGTTTTTGTATTTTAAGTGAAAATATATATAACTCTATAATTAGAAGAAAAATAAAAAATAAAAATATGTAAAAAATATAAAATATTCTTACGGACAAGGCTTGTGAAGCGGTCGGGTAACCTGGTCTGTATTTTTAATAAGTTCGAATACCGTCAATAGCCTAATAATAATTATTATATATATATAAATTTATAATATATAAATTTTCCTAACGTTTTCCAGATCTCTAATTTAAACAGAGATATCACAGTAACGGCATTTCACGAGCCACATTTGCACGCCATGCGATGGACCGTGGAAGCGCGAAAATCCTGATCCCGCGCTGCGATGCGATCTCGCGAGAGTCCATCCTTCGAGATTGCCCTCCAGCGCGATCATTGGTCCCTCCAATCTCCTCTCTATGTGCATTTTTCCTAAAAGACAAAGATTGGAGAAAAAACCAAGGATCGCGACAGTCTTGCAATAAAGTTAAGATAGAAATAGAAACGAAAATAGATAGAATTTGACGACGATATAGTGTACATCAAAATACAATTAGAATATATACATTACAATTAGCCCCAAAGTATCACCATTCGTTCACTACAAGCTCATAAACGAGTCCTACGATAGTACGACGATACTTGGTCCTTCGAACATCAGTTTAGGCACCCCATTTGTGCAATATTCAAAGTCGTTCATCAGTTTCAATTTTAATGATTCTTTTTTAATAAAATCTCAAAATATATATATATTTATAAATAAAAAACCAAAAGAATAATATTAAAAATTTTATATAATTGTATGAAAATAATTGTATATAATTACTTCTTTAAGAAATTTATGAATTTTTTACTTTTTTTAAATTACGACAAAATAAAATAAATAAAAATTAAGATAATGAAATAGCGCAATTTTTGAAAAAAATAAGTTATGAAACTATATTCAACTATTAATAAATTAATATTTAAAACTGTTAATAATTACTTCATACTCCTTAAATATAACAATAAAATCACAATATATTTTTATTATTTATAATAATAAATAATTATATATATAAATTTTATTTTCGATCGAAATAAATATGATAAATAATTACATTCATAATTCTAAATTCCATTTTTTTATGTTTTTTTGACATTTAAATGAATTGAAATCCATTATATTTAATAATTTTTAGATATTTTTAATTTGAAATTTTATTTATTTTATTTTTTATTATTAAATCACAATCAAAAGCATAATATAATTTAAATATACATTATTAATTTTCTAAGATTATTTTACATTTATAATTTTACAATTAATAATTTATAAATATTACATCATTTTATAATTACATTTCATGACATTAAATTATTTTTTTTTTCTTTTGAAAATCATAAAATAAACCAAAATAAATTTTATTTAAATATAAGCAAAAATTTCCTATAACAAAAATAACTATTAAATTAAATAATTAAATAATAAATAAAGTTATTATGAAAAGTAAAATATATATATATATTCGTTATTCATAATTTTATTATTACATATTAATTTCATTTTTCTCTATATCGAATTACATATGATATGTAAATAGTTTAACAAAATATTTCAATATGTATTGTATTAAAAAAGAATTAACAAAAATAGCAAGTAATCGAGAAAGTTTTAAAAATTGGGGATTGTCAAAAATCCCAAAATTTTATTAATCTAGCAGATCACTAATGATCCTTTAATATTTTATATTTTGATATTGATCTTAATCTAGTGATCTTAAATGAAATTTTAGAGAGAAATTTTAAAAAAAATAAGAATTTAAAGAAAGAAGTATTATCGAAGATTCATATAAATGCTGCAGCGTATATTAATAATTAAGAGATCGAAACAATTGATACTGTGTTAATCTAATAATATATAATAATATAATGATTGAAAGTAGATTTATTTATTTCCAATTATAATTCTTTATAATTCTATGTTATCCGTGTGATAAGTTTATAAGTAATATTTAAAATATATATAATAAAAAAAATTATAAAAAAAATTATTGCAATAAAAACTTTTATTATATTCATCACTTTTAAAAATTATTAATTTTATCTTCTTTATTATAATCAGTTGTCTTGTTTTACTGTTTGTTATCATATGAAGATAATAGTTTTTAAACACGAATTGAAATTGAAATTAGACTCTTATTAATATATTTAAGGTTCTTTTTTCAAAGAATAATTTAGTCATTATTTAGAAGTCTACATTATTTATTAATATTATAATAAAAGTTTACTTGTTACTGAAATCTATTATTAATAATAATAACATAGCATTGATTTTAATTCACGATACAGTAGTTTTTCTCAGTTGGAATGTTTAGAGAATTCTATAAAAATGGAATTCTATAAAATTCTATAGAATTCTATAAAAATTGTCATCTGATTGTTACGATGCGATTAATACTAATTATAATAAAAAAGATAAAATTAATAATTTTTAAAAATGTGATTAATCTCATTTATATAATTATATCTACAAATTTCATTTTAGATCAATACTAAATTATTTTATTTTAAAATGAAATTTCCTTAATATTGCATATAAATTTTAACACAAACAAATTTTCACATTAAAATATTTTTAGTAATTTAAATCAAAGAAATATAAGAAGTTTAATTATATTAAATAAATTTAAAAAAGATTCATTGACAAAATAAAATTAAAAAATTATTGTTATGAAATATTATAATAATATAATAAAATATTATAATTATATAATATTATATTTGTTTTGTTATTTTGATATTAAATTTTAGTTTGTATTGGATTTATGATTATCGAATAAATTGATTTTATTCTTAATTTTTTCAAAAGCAACACATAAATTATATTTTATATAAAACAAATATATTGTTATAATTATTTCATTTTATATTATTATTATTTTACTTAGATATATTATATTATTTTACTAAAATAAAATTATTATAAATTCTATTAATACTGTAAAAAATTTTAATTGAATTAAAATATTTTAGATTTAATGATTAAAAGAATAAAATTAGATAAAAAAATTTAATTAAATTAGATAAATTTAAAAAAATTCTTAAAGAAATTAAAAAATTATTATTATAGAATATGCTTCATTATTTTAATAATGATTTAATATATATTTTAATATTATATTTTTTTATTTTAAAACCTGTGATTATGAAATTAATTTTAATTTAATTTACATTTAATTTTTTATTTTTATAAGAATAAAATATAAATTATATTTTATATAATATAAAGTAGATATATTACTATAATTTTGAACATGTTTTATTTATTTATCTATTTCATTATATTTTGTTACTAATTAATTACAATTAAAAATATTGAAATAAATATAACATAAATAAAAATAATTGATATAATAAATTATAAACATATTGACTAATATGTTATAATTATAAACAATTGACTAATAAATTATAAACATAATATAAAATTATTCTTTAAATTATTTGAATTTATAATTAATGTAATATCGTAAAAATTCAATGTCCAGGAGATTGTGGAATAGATGAAATAAACAATATAGAGAATATATATTACATAGAGCAAAGATTTGAGATATAAATTATAATATAAATTTTAAATGATTTCAATCTTATTATTAGTAGGCAAATCTCATCAAATATTTGTCAAAAAGTTCTAATTTGAGAAGTAGGCATTTATAGTTCATTATAATTATAATTATATTAAATTGTATATTGTATATAAATGTATATTATATATATTTATATAGAGTTTTAACTTTACTCGATTTAAAAAAAAAATATACATATTATTCTAGATTTATTAATGCATATATTTAGATTTAAAATTTACATTTTTTTAATAAATAGATTTTAATCATATAATTCTATAAATCTATATGGAATATAAATTTATTCATAAAATATAGATATATTCAATAATAAATATAATTTATATTTTCTTAGATTTTTAATAAGTCAACTCTTTGTATATTAAATAAGACATTACCAAATTATATAATTTAAATTCTATTTTTCATGACTATAATTTTGTTTCTTTTATTAGATCACCATATATCAGAGAGATACTCAGATAGTAATAGTGTAGTTAGATCTACAACGATTAATTATCACAATAAGGTTTCTATACTATTAAAGTCTTTATTTATCTGTATTTGTAAATTAATTCTTTACAAATCTCTAATTTTTAATTCTATCTAATTTTATCCTAATTCTTTACAAGTATATTATATCTAAAAATTTTGTTATCAATATATTACATACATCATTATTTAATAAATATTTATTTAATATTGGATTAAAGTTTTTATGTCTCTTCTGTAGAGTGATTTCTTACAGAAGGGATGTTCGAAAAAATTTTGTTTACTATATTCGTTATATCATCTACAAATTAAAAGAGAAAAATATTTTCAACTAAATTTGTCATCATATTTTAAATGTATATTGAAAAAAAGTCTAAGAAACTTTTTTGAGAAATATCTTTGCAAATTATTCTAGCTTCATTATTTATATTCGTAGATATATTAAATACGTTTAAATAGATATGTTAAGGACAAAATCAAAATTTATGATAGCTTATCAAAACAATTAGACAGCTTGGATTTTATTTTTAACAGTTCGAATATTTTCAATAGTTTAACAATAATTTATGAGCTGTTTTCTAACGCTTTCCAGATTCTCAATCTAAATAGAGATATGGCAGCAATAGCCATTTTACAAATCACATTTGCGCAACGGATCACCATGGAAGTGATCGCAAGAGTCTTTACGGCCACTGTGACGTGGCCGATCCATGAGTGTCCATTCTTCGAAACTGCTTTTCAATATAACTATTCATTTTTCTAATCTCTTCTTAATTTGCATTTTCACACAAAATAATTAAAGAAAAAACCAAGATCTGCAACAGATCTAAATCAGACCAATTAGAATATAATAGAATTCAGAATAGATAAAGTTCAGCAACGATACAGTTTATATCAGAATACACTCAGTCGTCAATCAGCCATTATTCGTTCACTCCGAGCTCATAATAAAAACAATTATATAGTCCTACGATAATTCTTCGAGTAATATCATTAGTTCAGATATGCTATTTATGCAAACAAAGTCATTTAGTTTAGATTTTAATAAGATATGTTTATAATATGTTGAATGTTTATAATATGAAACGTGAAAAATTTTATCACATGTATCTAATATAATATTAAATTGATTAATTATTAAAATATTTTAAATATTTAAAAATAATTTGCTCATTTTTTAAATCTGCCTTTCACATATGGAATGAAATTGACAAGATTGTCAATATATAATATAAAAACTATTGTGTTCAAACTATTGTATTGTAATCTGTTTCTAAAAAAAAACTCAAAAAATTTATAATAATATAACAAAAAAGTAATTGATCAAGTACTTCCTGATTTTTCATAAAATGAATATAAGATTGCATTCTTTCTAATGTAATCATTTTTAATATACATATATTTTATTATAAATATTTACAAAAATCAATTTATAGTAAATAAATAAATAATTAAGTTTTTTATTATCTCATAATTAATTCCATCCATGTATATAAGATGTTCCAAAAATATTGGAACATTCATAAAAGGATGGAAATTTCTAAAATAATTTCAAATAATATTTTCCTTTGCAAAAATTTTCGTTACGTTTTGTTATTAACAAAAAATATTAGCCAACCATAGAGCGCATAATCTAATAAAGCTACGACAATAGCATAGACGTGCCGACAATCAAGAACAACATGTCGAAGAAAGAATATTGAAGGTTATAGTTTTTTCGTGATATAATTTGATATAATTTTTTATCAATAAAATATTCATATCCATATTTAATATTCATATCTCATATTTAATTATATTTTCTACAACATATATTGCTTAGATTTGTTCATGCTTGGTGACACGTAATCAACACTACTATCACGATTGTTAGACTACGTTTTAGATGATTAGCCAATGTTTTTTGTTAATAATTCAATTATTAACAATCAATTAATAAAATCGCAATGAAAAATATTTTTACAAAGAAAAATGTTACTTGAAATTATCTTAGAAATCTCCAATTTACAGATTTTCCAACATTTTTAGGACACCTTGCATATAGGCTGATTTAAAGTTTTCTAAATTTAAAATTAGACTAAATATCATTTAGATTGAAATATCAAAAAAATCATTAATTTCGGATTTCAAGATAGTAATATGTCTGTAGGAATCCATGAAAAGCTTATTTTATTAAGAATAGTTGTCATTTAATTTGAAATTTTTTATCGTGTTCAAAAATTTTTAATTATTTTTTAAAATTTTTCTTATATTCTAATTATATTTTTACGTATTAAAATTATCATTATTGAAAAATAATACTGTTATTATGCAATCAATATCTCATGCAATTATAAAATTAAATTATTAGCAAAATTACGATTTAATGAAAACATCAGTGTAATTATACATGTGTACAATGAAAGAAGCATAAAAAAGGTCCTTTCGTGAAAAACAAGCGGAATCTTTTTCGAAGATGATAATATACAGAACCAATCAGAGTTTTAATAAATGTATTGATCTGTAAGTTCCAATTCTTTAACCAAAATTTTAACTATCCTTGGAAATCAAAGATCTTAATCAATACTTTTGTACAATCAAAACTCAGCATACAAACTTTAACAGTACATCATCGTTTCCTAACTTTTATACATTATTAAAAACTGTAACAATACATATGTTTTGTCTTTTTTATATATAATAAATTATTTTTTCTTTTAGCTCTATATATAAAATGTTCATATTTTTTTTAAGCTCATTACGAACTTTATTTGCTGATTTTATCTTAGAATCATAAAATTACCAAATACGTTCAATAACAATAATGAATTTACGGTGATATCGAATATCATAATTTTATTTTTAACATGTGGTATATCATTTTCAATGTTTTCTAAATTTGTTCTATATTATTGATGTTGCATTTATATCATGTTTCTAGTTATTGGAATTCCATTTATCATGTTTCGTTATGTTCGTTTTATTATTTAAAGCACGGAATTTTCCATATATATCACTTGAGATTAATTGAAACTTAAAAATGATCAATTTTTGTCAAAATAAAATTTCAATAGAATAGTTTCAATTGCTTTGTCAATTTGTAATATATAATAACATCAATCCATGTTTGTTTCTTATCCAATGATTTTTTAATTATAACGTCCATGGACTTTATGAATTTTAATTTTGAACTGAACCTCAATTATAAGATTATTCGTATTTTTTATTTGTCATTGTTAGAATGACAGGCCTCGGATTCGTAGATAACATTAGACAAGATAAGATAATAAAAGATAACATTAATATATAATTAGATTAATAAAAATAATATTTTAAATACTATTTTTTCTTGATCAGAAACTTTACTTTCTAAATTAATAATATAATTCAGAGAATCATATTTTAGAGAGGAGATAAATCATCTAAAACAATTCATTTTGAGATAATACAAATAATACAAATATATTTTTACAAATTTTATTTATTTGTATAAATACATATTATTTTAATACATATTAATTATTTTTTAAGCATTTTAAATATTTATTATATCAAGACACAAGTTTTTGTATTTCGTTTACCACCAATTGTAACTATTGCCTAATATTTTAAATCTAATTTTGTGGAGTATCGCTTTAAATTTTTTTTAACTTCACAAATAAATAATTACCTAAAATCTAATATAAGCAGAATGTTCAAATAATATCTTATAATTGGAAGATTCAATTTTCATTGTCATTTTAAATAAGTAAAATATATCAATAAAAAATTTTTTTATTAATAATTTAAAAATAAAATTTGTAATAATTATTATTAACACATGAGAGTAATTAATCTTCTATGAACGCATTGTATTATTTACATCACTACTATAACAAATATTACTTTTTCAACGACTTTTGTAAAATTGTAGAAATCTTTTTTTGTTGAAATTAGTTCAATGATATTTTAATCATTGACTTTGATATTTTTACCTTGATATATAATTGGCTTTTTTTTAGAAGATTGTTATAGGAGAATAAAATCAATTTTTTTGTTAATAAATTTTGTTAATAAAAATCTACTTATATATCCAATATACGATATTTTCGAAATTTGAATAGCTTCCTATAATATTTACATGTTGATTATAGATTTATTGAAATTAAAAATGTGAATACAATGTAGATCATTTATGTACGATCTAAAAGAGATTGAGATTGATTTATTCTACTAATATTCATTTCCGTCTCTTTTTTTTTGTTTACTTTATATGAAAAAAATAGAGCAATAGAATATTATATTCATTCTAATCATTTAGATATGAAAATAAGAAGTCAAATTGAAAAGTTTGTTTATATTATTGAATATATTATTGAAAAATTTCTGAACTATTTCTTGATTTTTGATATATATATATTTATATATGATTTATATATATATTTATATATCGAATCGAATATTAGGATTATTGAGTATGTTAATGTGTACTTTATATATTATATATTATATATTTCTTAATAGTTATTCTTTATATTGCATCAGCGATAAGAATTTCAATTGTAAATATTAAGACAAAAAATCGAATATTTTTAAAAAAATATATTCATTAAATAGCTTATATAATTGCTCTTAAAGATATTGCAGTTTCAATTATAATTTATATATTTTAATATTATGTAATAATATTATAATAAAAATCATTCTAAGAAAATTATGTCCAAGAACGATAACGATTCAAACAAGAATTATTAATAATTAATTATAAAATAAAATTATACAATTGATTATTAAAATTTTATTCACATATTTTATGTTTATAATTTTTTATTAATTTTTATTATAAATTTTTATTAATTTTTCCAAAAAAATTATAAATTATTATAATTTATATTTTATATTAATTAAATATTTAAAGCTTATATAAATGTTATCCATATCATATTTTATACATAAAAGAAAATCTTTGGTATGAAAATCTTTGAAATGAAATTTATAATTTTTTTCTATTTGGTTGAATATCTGCTCAATTCATTATTTTTCATAATATTGACAAAAAAAATGAAAGAAATATATAAATAGCATCCTTTTATGAATTCATAAATGAATTTTAGATTATCACTAGACTAATTTAGAAAACGAAATATTACAGTAAAAATATTGCTTATAAGAAAAATTCTTACTAAGACAAATGAATTATTTTTTTAGATATTCTGATATTTAACAATAAAAATTAACAATAAAAATATTTAACAAAAAAAATAAAATTTATTTAAAAATAAAGTTTTTTCCAAATAGAGTATTTTTTTAATTAATTATATAATATTAACATAAAATTAATTATATAATATTTTTATTATGATAAATTCGCACATTAAAAATGAATAATCATTTAAATTAATAATTATTTGAATATGGATTTTTTAATGATATCAAAAAATATTTTGGATAATATAGAATTTATATTGTTTCAATAATTTTTGTAAATAAACTCATAAATTATAAAATATTATAAATATTATAAAATATAACTCATAAATTATAAAATATAATTATAAAATATATATGATATTTTTTAACACATTAATCGATTTTTTAAAAAAGAATTTTATATCGAAGAATTATAGCTTTTTTATAATTTTTCTTCGTCATTTAGATTTCTTATGAATTTCTTTCTTTTTATAAAAAATTAAAAATTGAATAAAAGTAAATAGGATATATATTTTTATAAAATTTTTATTCATTCTACAATTACTTTTATTTGAGAATTTTATTTTACTATTGCTATTGTAATAATTTATTAATCTGAATATAAAGCAATTAATGTATTATACATGCATCAAACTATTTATTGAGATGATTTACATAGAAATAAAAAGATTAAATAAATCCATATATTAATCATAAATATTAAAAGTGATTAAAAAAAAAATGAAATTTTAGTTTTTAATATTATAATAATAAAAATTATTATTATTACAAAATTTTAATTTATCAATTAAATTATCATTATAAATTAAATATATATTAAATAATAAAAATTTTTTTCTTTGAAAACATTTCAGTATAATATATAATTTGTCTATAATCTAAATAATATTTATAAAATGCAAAAAATGTACCAAAAGCCTCAAGATATAAGAATGTCAAAATATAAATTTTCTTATAAATGAATTTATTTCTTAAATATTCATATGATTGCACATAATCGTAATATAAATATATATGTATTAAATTGCAAATAAAGTTGAAATGTTTTTTTGAAATTTAAAATTTTAACTCCGTTCCGAATGTAATTATTATTATATAGATAATTCATTATAATTATTAATTTATCCAAGGATACAATCTAAATAATTTAGTGGATTATTTAATATTAATAACTAAATAACTAGTTATTTAATTAGTTAGTAAAAGATGAAATTTTAATTAATAATTATATTATATGTACGTTACATATAAAATTTAATTATAAAATTCTACATAATGTAGAAATCCTTTTCGATAAGTATATAATATTAAATTTAATTATAGAATTTATACAATTAAACAACAAATAAATCAATTTGACATATATAATATAAATATATATTTTTTTTTTAGAAATACATATTCTTTGATTTAATAAAAATTTAATATAAAGATCTATAATTTTCTCTTTCATTGCGTTTTGAGTAACTATTTTTTCGAAGAAGAGATATAAGATAAAGCTTATTGTCAAATTTAATGGAATATTCGACGACTGAATCATTTTTTATATAAGACACTTAACCTGGATTATGACGATTTATTTTAAGATAGAGGACATTATTCTAGAAACTAAACATATTTTCCAACTGTAGTTATAAATTATTATGAAATATTTTAAAATTTTAATAGCAAAAATTTTAATAACAATACTATTTCCGAATATGATTAATTATTATATATTTTTATTATATATTAATTAATTATATATATTTCTTTGACTCTTTAGTTTTCTATTTTTTATTATTATTTGCAAGAAATTTATTTAAAAAAATATATATTATCTATCAGTATATCTTATACAGAATATTAATTCTCGAAACCAGAAATATAAACATATATAAAAATATCAATTGAGATTTATTTATTAAATTATAAATAATTTAAGTTTGTATTAAGATAAAATATAACTTAGAAAAAATAATACAGTTCTATCTTCGCATATTATTTTATTCCATTTTGTCTCATTTAATGAAAATTTAAATTATTTATAATTCATATAAATGTAACAATTTATATTTTTGTATTTTTTTCTAGAAGCAATTTTTCAAAGATTAATATTTTATATTATTAAGTATTTGAATATGATTCAAATTTATAAAATATGAAATTGTTATACTTTTAAATTTGATTCAGATTTATAAAATATGAAATTGTTATAATTTTAAATAAATTCAATGTGCAATGCTTTAATAATTCAATTAATTTTTGATTTTTGCGCTATTACATCAATTTAGAGTTCATTTTTCACTGATTGTATTCACTAATTAGCACGTGATAAATAAATTATGGAATTGTTTTCGAATGAAAAGTACTTTAGCTGTGAGAATTTCATTGCAAATTATTTGCGAAATACGATCATTTTGAGAAGAAACACTTGTTGAGAAACACTGATGAGAATTCGAGGAAAAAATCGCTTAATGATTTTTCGATTAAATGATAATAGCCAAAAATTTCGAAATATTATTCAAATATTAATCTATTCGTCCCCATGATACTGTTGATAATGGATAGAAACTCAACATGTGTACAAAATATTGGATGTTTGTAATTGTAATTGCAACTGTATTTTCTTAACGAAAAGTAGATTGTATTATAAGTATAGTATATAATATGTGTATTTATATTTAGTATGCGTTCGTGACTTGTCATTTTTCTCACAATCATAATGTCAGTAGATGATCGTGTGCGACGGTTAAAATACGATATATAGATATAAAGAAATATCTATTGTATATCTAAATATCTATCTATTGCTTTAATCATCTGCGGTAATCAGAGTACATGTTCATTAATAAAAATACAAAGTGTTAATTAGAATTTCTTCTATCTCATTTTTTGATAAGAATTTATGCTTTAGAAAAATCCCTTCCAAGAGTTCAATTAAGAGAATCGCGATTTCCCGATGAGACACGATAATAATCATTAAAATCGCGGTCAACTATTTTATTTGCAATAATTCCTTCTAGAAAAAAATCCTTGAATTAGACTAATAATCAACGTTGCAACAAAAATGATAATCAAGAATTGATTAACAATGTTTATCATAAATTTTCCTGAACTAGAATGAAATTGATTGAATCAGCCGAGTCTAAAATATATCATTTTTAAATTTAAGATCGTGTTGTGCTTCAACAAATTGAGAAGTTAGCAATTATTGCCTAAATTCTTTTCAAAGACGGTAGTCTTCTCGAGCAATATCATCTTTTGTTAAATAGAGCTTGTTGGGAAGCTGACGATCGATAATAATGAAAAAAGGTTTCCATACAAGAAACTTTTCTAAATAAATAGGTTATAAATTAAGAAGTACTTATTGTCTGTGAACACAATCTATGAATCAAAATTATTTGGTAATATAGAATTAAATTCAGTAATATATTCCATTGAATATAAGATTCAAATTTTATAAATTATTTTAACGAAATAAAATTATTTAATAATTTCTAGAAGAAAAAAAAAGCAATGATTATTATTATATAAAGACATTTTATGCGGTAATCAGAGTACATGTTCATTAATAAAAATACAAAGTTTTAATTAGAATTTCTTCTATCTCATTTTTTAATAAGAATTTATGCATTATAATAAAAATTTATTGAACTTACTATTATATTGGAAAAATTATATATAATGGAAATGATTTTATATAAAAGATTAAATACAAAATACAGAGTAAAATTTTATTATTTCTGGCTTCATTTTCGAGTAAATAAATCCACTATTATTTTTAGAAAATCTTGTATATGTAATTAAATATATATATATAAGAATGATTTATAAATTCGTGCTTATAATTTCATATCAAAATAATATTTTATATTACAAAGAATTTCACAAAAAAAAAAAGAGTTTTAAATCTATTATAAAAATTCAGTATTTTTATGAAATATATAAAATTTATAGTGAAAAAGATCCTTAATATATATA